>NC_088242.1:49595690-49911200 GCF_036934945.1 Oncorhynchus masou masou
ACATCACAAGAAATGGCTCTTGGTTCTCATCTTTGTAGGTATTCTTTGTTTTGCACCTGTCTGTTATCAGTTTATTTATGAAAATATTTAGCGAATTCCATGACAGTAGCTAAAGCAAGGGGCTATTGGCAGCACACAAGTAACCTACAAATACATGCTGGGGCAGGCATACCCTGAGCTTGTGAAGTGAGCACTACTGGGACGCTATTGGAGCGAAATTGGAGCGGCCGAGAAGGCCAACGTTCCAGCCTTTGGGAATCTCGCTCCGTGCTCCAGTCAAATTGGGCACGCTCCTCGCTCTGCTCCAGCTCCACTCACAGACACTGCCACAGACACAGCGGAGGCTCAGTCACGGAGAACAGGGAATCCCCTTCTACTATTTGGAAGCTACGTGTTCTAAGTGTGTATGATGTATATGATCAGCCTGGGTACCAGTCTGTTTAAGCCATCATTCCACTCCCATGCCACTCCTTGGAGTGAAATGTTAGCAAAACAGTTTCTGGATTTCAGGCTAGTGTATGATGTTTTATACATTCTGTATGGTGGATAATATATTCTATTCTTCTCCTATGTGCCTTAGGCGTGCTGGTAGGAGCTGTGTGATAGGCCCCAGGGAGCACAGCAGTGTGTACTGTAAGGATCTGCTATTGATGGAGCAGTGGGACAGAAAGGCTCCTAGTGTGTATGGCACCTTCCTCTCTCCCTAATGACACTTGCGCCACTCATCAGGCATGTGATGTGTTGTGGTGCTCTGGGCTGAAGCTGCGCTGCCTGAAGGGAGCCAATTGGAACGGCTCAAACCAACACACAAAAAGCAGGACTCTGTGAGTAGATTCAAACAGGAGCTAGTTAATCTATTGTGGATCACCTACAGGAGGCAGACAGGAGAGACAGGTGGTAGAGTTTGTGGTGTTTCACGTTACAGTGTAGCCCCGCTGAAATAAGCTGCTTAACATTTTGGGGGGTTTGGTCGTTTTTAATATGGCCTGAACACTTGGCCTGCATCCCAAATGGCACCCTAATCCCTATGTTGTGCAGCACTTTTGACCAGGGCCCATATAGCGGACTTTATAGGGAATAGGGTGCCATTTGGAATGCAGTGACAGGAGCTCCTGACAAATCTCCAGAGGTCCTGTGGTCAAAACAACCAATAAACACAGCTGGAGTGGACCTCCAATCAGACGCTCCCCCTCGGACCTCTCCCTGGTGATGGCCCAGCAAGTCGTAAAGAACATACGGTGGGTTTCCCTGTCTCAGAGTTTAACCAGTGCACCGCACAACCAGACTCAAACCAGCCATATAGTACATTGACAGATAATACTCTCTCTCTCTCTCTCTCTCTGTACTGTCATACTACACTATTTTGTTATAAAATCAAATAAATACATCTTATCAAAGTTTTCTAGTCGCTCACACAGATTTACAGAAATCAGAAATGCTTGTGTTTCTCGTTCCAACAGTGCCGTAATACCTAGCAATAGAAAAGAAATAAAACAATACATATAATTCAGAAAAATAACAAAATAAGTTATATAGGATGAGCCATGACGAGAATACAGTATATACACATATAAAGTGTGTGAAACAGTATGTAAACATTATTTAAGTGATCAGTGTTCTATGACTATGTACATAGGCCAGCAGTCTCTACAGTGCAGGGTAGAGTACCGGGTGGTAGAACAGTGACAGTGGCTACCTTCACCACTTAGGGTCGGCCCGTCAGGAAGTCCAGGACCCAGTTGCACAGGGCGGGGTTCAGACCCAGGGCCCTGATCTTATTAATGACTAGTACTGTGTTGAAGGCTGAGCTGTAGTCGATGAACAGCATTCATTGGTCTTTTCTCTTATCCATGTGGGATAGGGAAGTGTGTAGTGCAGTGTTGATTGCGTTGTCTGTGGATCTGTTGGGGCAATATGTGAATTGTAGTCGGTCTAGGGTGCCGGGTAAGGTGGGGGTGATATGGTACTACACCAACCTCTAGTTAAGGTGAGTGCTATGGGGCGATAGTCATTTAGTTCAGTTACTTTGGCTTTTCTGGGTATATGAACAATGGTGGACATCTTGAAGCTAGTGGGGACAACAGACTCGGATATGGAGATTGAATATGTCCGTAAACATTCCAGCCAGCTGGTCTGCACATGCTCTGAGGACGCGGCTTGGAATAACGTCTGGGCCGAAAGTCTTGCACTCTTAAAAACACACTTCAATGACTTACTCTCGTTGGCCAAGGATGTTGTTTTCCTCGAAGCAGGCGAAGAAGGTGTTTAGCTCATCCGATTAATTAGGGCCGATTTCAAGTGTTCATACCAATCGGTAATCGGCCGATTACATTGCATTCCACGAGTAAACTACGTGGCAGGCTGACCACCTGTTACGCCAGTGCAGCAATGAGCAGTAAGTTGCTAGCTAGCATTACACTTATCTTGTAAAAAACAATGAATCTTCACATAATTGCTCGTTAACTACATGGTTGATGATATTACTAGGTTAACTAGCTTGTCCTGCGTTCCATATAATCAATGCGGTGCCTGTAAATTTATCATCGAATCACAGCCTACTTCACCAAATGGGATGTTTTAACAAAAGTGCATTCGCGAAAGAAGCACAATCGTTGCACGACTGTACCTAACCACAAACATCAATGCCTTTCTCAAAATCAATACACAGAATATTTTTTTTTTTACCTGCATATTTAGTTAAAAGAAATTAATGTTAGCAGGCAATATTAAACTAGGGAAATTTTGTCACTTCTCTTGCGTTCATTGCATGCAGAGTCAGGGTATATGCAACAGTTTGGGCCGCCTGGCTCGTTGCGAACTAATTTGCCAGAATTGTACATAAATATGACATAACATTGAAGGTTGTGCAATGTAAAAGCAATATTTAGACTTAGGGTTGCCACCCGTTCGATAAAATACGGAACGGTTCCGTATTTCACTGAAAGAATAAACGTTTTGTTTTCGAAATGATAGTTTCCGGATTTTACCATATTAATGACCAAAGGCTCAAATTTCTGTGTTTATTATATTATAATTAAGTCTATGATTTGACATTTGATAGAGCAGTCTGACTGAGCGGTGGTAGGCAGCAGCAGGCTCGTAAGCATTCAAACTTTACTGCGTTTGACAGCAGTTCTTAGCAATGCTTGAATCACAGCGCTGTTTATGACATCAAGCCTATCAACTCCTGAGATTAGGCTGGCAATACTAAAGTGCCTATTAGAACATCCAATAGTCAAAGGTACAGTGCCTTGCGAAAGTATTCGGCCCCCTTGAACTTTGCGACCTTTTGCCACATTTCAGGCTTCAAACATAAAGATATAAAACTGTATTTTTTGTGAAGAATCAACAACAAGTGGGACACAATCTTGAAGTGGAATGACATTTATTGGATTTATTGGATTTCAAACTTTTTTAACAAATCAAAAACTGAAAAATTGGGCGTGCAAAATTATTCAGCCCCTTTACTTTCAATGCAGCAAACTCTCTCCAGAAGTTCAGTGAGGATCTCTGAATGATCCAATGTTGACCTAAATGACTAATGATGATAAATACAATCCACCTGTGTGTAATCAAGTCTCCGTATAAATGCACCTGCACTGTGATAGTCTCAGAGGTCCGTTAAAAGCGCAGAGGGCATCATGAAGAACAAGGAACACACCAGGCAGGTCCGAGATACTGTTGTGAAGAAGTTTAAAGCCGGATTTGGATACAAAAAGATTTCCCAAGCTTTAAACATCCCAAGGAGCACTGTGCAAGCGATAATATTGAAATGGAAGGAGTATCAGACCACTGCAAATCTACCAAGACCTGGCCGTCCCTCTATACTTTCAGCTCATACAAGGAGAAGACTGATCAGAGATGCAGCCAAGAGGCCCATGATCACTCTGGATGAACTGCAGAGATCTACAGCTGAGGTGGGAGACTCTGTCCATAGGACAACAATCAGTCGTATATTGCACAAATCTGGCCTTTATGAAAGAGTGGCAAGAAGAAAGCCATTTCTTAAAGATATCCATAAAAAGTGTTGTTTAAAGTTTGCCACAAGCCACCTGGGAGACACACCAAACATGTGGAAGAAGGTGCTCTGGTCAGATGAAACCAAAATTGAACTTTTTGGCAACAATGCAAAACGTTATATTTGGCGTAAAAGCAACACAGCTCATCACCCTGAACACACCATACCCACTGTCAAACATGGTGGTGGCAGCATCGTGGTTTGGGCCTGCTTTTCTTCAGCAGGACAGGGAAGATGGTTAAAATTGATGGGAAGATGGATGGAGCCAAATACAGGACCATTCTGGAAGAAAACCTGATGGAGTCTGCAAAAGACCTGAGACTGGGACGGAGATTTGTCTTCCAACAAGACAATGATCCAAAACATAAAGCAACATCTACAATGGAATGGTTCAAAAATAAACATATCCAGGTGTTAGAATGGCAAAGTCAAAGTCCAGACCTGAATCCAATCGAGAATCTGTGGAAAGAACTGAAAACTGATGTTCACAAATGCTCTCCATCCAACCTCACTGAGCTCGAGCTGTTTTGCAAGGAGGAATTGGAAAAAATTTCAGTCTCTCGATGTGCAAAACTGATAGAGACATACCCCAAGCGACTTACAGCTGTAATCGCAGCAAAAGGTGGCGCTACAAAGTATTAACTTAAGGGGGCTGAATAATTTTGCACGCCCACTTTTTCAGTTTTTGATTTGTTAAAAAAGTTTGAAATATCCAATAAATGTCGTTCCACTTCATGATTGTGTCCCACTTGTTGTTGATTCTTCACAAAAAAATACAGTTTTATATCTTTATGTTTGAAGCCTGAAATGTGGCAAAAGGTCGCAAAGTTCAAGGGGGCCGAATACTTTCGCAAGGCACTGTATATGAAATACAAATGGTATAGAGAGAAATAGTCGACACGTCATAATTCCTATAATAACTACAACCTAAAACTTCTTAACTGGGAATATTGAACCACCAGCTTTCATATGGTCTGAGCAAGGAACTGAAACGTTAGCTTTTTACATGGCACATATTGCACTTTTACTATGTTTTTGCATTATTTAAACCAAATTGAGCTTGTTTCAATATTTATTTGAGACTAAATAGATTTTATTTATGTATTATACTAAGTTAAAATAAGTGTTCATTGTTCATTCAGTATTGTTGTAATTGTCATTATTACAAAAATATATATATTTTTTTTAAATTGAAAAATGATCGTTATCGTCTTTTTTTGGTCCTCCAATAATCGGTATCGAAAAATCATAATGAGTCGACCTCTAATATGCACACATCTCTCCTTCCACACACACACACACACACACACACACACACACACACACACACACACACACACACACACACACACACACACACACACATCCGACCACAAGCTCAGTTGTTAATCAGTTGTTCCATCACCGAGCCCAGTTTAATAATAAGACTTGCTGTGTGAATGTGTATACCGCTGTAGCTGTTCATGAGGAGTGCCAAATTGAGCAAGGATGGGAAGATTTGATTACCCAATGTCTAGTCCTGGCTCAAACCTCTTTGTACGCATACAGTACATCAATAGAGAATAGATGTGCTCTCTGTCAATATGCTACAGTATGAAAGCCAATACATCATGTGTTGACGTCATGAGAATAATCACCCGAGGCTTTTGATGTTGTGTGAATGCCCACTGATTTTTCTTTTCAGTTTTTGTTTGTTCCCAAGGCAGGTCTTGTTGCTATGTACTTGGCTGGAAAATCACCACTCTCTTTTCCTAGTGGATATCCCTCAGCATACGCACTTTATAGTCAAATGTTTTTCAAAGCCAAACATCCACATGTAATAGGAAGACTTGAAACCACCCCATGTTAAGCTGAGGTGAGAACAACTGGATAGTTTGATGATAAACAACAGTAATAGTCGGGTCTGTCACACGGATGGCTTCATGAGGCATATTGAGGACCTGCGTGTGGTGTCCCAGCAAACCATAATTGGTTTTGTAAAAGTTCCCAGAACATTCGTTAGGTTACGGCAAATGTTCTCAAAACACAAAGAATGTCCAGTCGTAATGACAATTTATAAAATGTTTGTATAAAACACTCACCTGACGTTGCAAGAACATTCCTAGAACACATTTAAATGTGTTCTTTAAAGGTATACAATCATCAGTGTGTCTGGACAGTTTTTGTGTAATGAGACCATTTTCTGCAACCGAACAAATGTTCTGAGAACTTTCACAGAACAAATGTTGGTTTGCTGGGAAAACATTACTGGTACATTGTGTTATTATTTCCAAACTGAAATGGTCCACCCACACAGACAGCGCGGTGAAGAAGGCGCAGCAACGCCTCTTCAACCTCAGGAGGCTGAAGAAATTCGGCTTGCCACCAAAAACACTCACAAACTTTTACAGATGCACAACTGAGAGCATCCTGTCGGGCTGTATCACCGCCTGGTACGGCAACTGCTCCATCCACAACCGTAAGGCTCTCCAGAGGGTAGTGAGGTCTGCATAACGCATCACCGGGGGCAAACTACCTGCCCTCCAGGACACCTACACCACCCGATGACACAGGAAGGCCATAAAGATCATCAAGGACAACAACCACCCGAGCCACTGCCTGTTCACCTCGTTATCATCCAGAAGGCGAGGTCAGTACAAGTGCATCAAAGCAGGGACCGAGAGACTGAAAAACAGCTTCTATCTCAAGGCCATCAGACTGTTAAACAGCCATCACTAACATTGAGTGGCTGCTGCCAACATACTGACTCAACTCCAGCCACATTAACAATGTAAAAATTGATGTAATAAATGTATCACTAGCCACTTTAAACAATGCCACTTAATATAATGATTAAATACCCTACATTTCTCATCTCATATGTATATACTGTACCATATACCATCTACTGCATCTTGCTTATGCCATTCTGTACCATCACTCAATCATATATTTTTATGTACATATTCTTTATCCTTTTACACTTGTGTGTATAAGGTAGTTGTTGTGGAATTGTTAGGTTAGATTACTCGTTGGATATTACTGCATGGTCGGAACTAGAAGCACAAGCATTTCGCTACATTCGCATTAACATCTGCTAACCATGTGTATGTGACAACTAAAATTTGATTTGATTTGTTACATTACCTGGTAACCTAATGAGAACATTTGGGGAATGTTCTATGGTGGTTGTTAATGTCAAAAAAAAAAAAAAATCCCACTGATAGATAAAACAAGCCCTAACTAAAGAAATGCTACTGTTAAAAACATTTGAAATGATACAAAACCTGTCCTCCGAGAGAGTATGAGTCGCTCCCAAACTACACTTCCTTTCCTCCGTATGAGTTGGTGAAGCAGTGATGGGGGATGAAGGGGGTGTCAGACTCACCTCTGCGGAAATGCGTCTGTTGCCCCTGTTCCTTAGACACACCCCTGTGGGAGACTGCACCTCGTCTGAGCTCGTCCCTGACGCCTGGTCACTCTCTCCATCAGAACTCATCTTCATGTTCTCATGGACAATGTCTGAGAGAGGGGGAGAGAAGGGGAGGCGGGGCAGAGACAGAGAGACACAGATTATTTTTATTTTTTTACATGAAGTCAACATTTCAAAAATGCAAGTCCTGGATAACTGTTCAATCAGTGGTTGATAAGACCAGGGGGCCCATAAACGTATGAGTGAGGTTATTCTTTCCATCAACTCAACTTGATGTCATCCACAGCTGCTGCTGCTGCTGGGAACTATAGCAGCCACTCCCTGGTTAGTTTCCACTGTCCTGCCCTCTCCCCTGACTCAAGTGACACTGTGTGTGTTTCTGTGTCCATGCCCGTGTGTGTGTGTCTCACCGAGGCGGCTGCCGTTGCGGGGCATGGCCATGAGAGACCCTAGCCCTCCTCCTCCTATGACACTCTGAGGTCTCCGTAGCGGGGGCTTCTTAAAGGGACCAGTGTACTGGTGCAGGAAAGAGTTAACACTGTGGGCTGAGGGGGGGAGACCATGACCGTTCCTCACCATGGGCTCTGTGGAGGGGGGAGAGAGAGATCTATGTGACAACCAGTTCAGTTCAGTCCAGTACATACAATACAGACACCTTGGTTTAGGGAACCATCTACATTACTGTAGTTAGGTTCTGGAGGCTACACCCTGTTTTAGTCAGGTCATATGGTCAGACTGAAAAACAGCTTCTATCTTAAGGCCATCAGAATGTTAAACAGTCATCACGAACATAGAGAGGCTGCTGCCAACATACAGACTCAAATCACTAGTCACTTTAAATAATGCCACTTTAATAATGTTTACATATCCTACATTACTCATCTCATATGTATATACTGTACTTTATACCATCTATTGCATCTGTGTACATCATTCTTATTCCATCCCCTTACATTGTGTGAACAAGGTAGTCGTCGTGAATTTGTTAGATTACTTGTTAGATATCACTGCACTGTAGGAACTAGAAGCACAAGCATTTCGCTACACTCGCATAAACCATGTGTATGTGACCAAAAATGTTTGATTAGACCTGTCAGAGGGATTGATTGTTTTAGCAAAGGAGAAATGCTCCCTAACAGCAATGTAAACAAATTTGTGCCCAAAATGTGTTTTTGTGTGTATGGAATATTTCTGGGATCTTTTATTTTAGCTCATGAAACATGGGACCAACACTTTACATGTTGTGTTTATATTCCTGTTCAGTGTATATTGTTTCTCAACAGGGAATCCATGTTTACTTGACAGAACACAATCTTTTTTCAACTGAAAGAGTAGACTAGACAAATGTGTTTCTTACTAGATTACTAATACACCGCCTTTCCTCAAAGTCCCACCCACAGAGATTGATTGACAGGTCTGAAACTGTACCAACTCTGTGACTCACACATTCTGCCACCACACCTGACAATCCCACCCACAGTGATTGATTGACATAATTGTTAAAGGGATAGTTCACTCAAATTACAAAATTACCCTAAGCGAACATAGTAGCTCAGCCGATAAAATACATCATTTGAAGAACAAACATCTTTGTGGCAATTCATATCTTAGAACTAAAACTGTAAACATCACCTCAATCTCAGGTGATATCTATAGTCCTGATCATATAGGACAATGACAATAGGTTAAAGATCAAAGATCGAGGAAGAACATTACATTAGAGAGGAAACAAACAATGTCAATCAACACAACATATGACCACAAACAAACTCCCTCCCAGAGTTACTAGATAACACATACAGGCACACACAGGCGCACACATTAAATCTCGTATCCCACTACTACTGCTGTGTGCCCCTGTTATGTTGTTGTGTTACACAATCAGATCAAGGCTAAGACATTAGGATTCATCCCAATGATTGACACCATGGTGAGTTCATCTGACCACTCCACTCTGTCTCCTCTCTCTCTGAGACTTGTACTGTCCCACACACTGCAGACAGCCCAACGCAATCCCTCTCCGCACAGAATACACAGGTGCGTACACCATGCACATGGGCAAACACAATCGCACACACACAAGAAGAGAACACACACACACACACAGAGAAAACAACATCCTCTGTAGGACAAAAGGAGAAGGGAGCCGGGGAAAAGGAGAGGGAAGCTGAAGCTGTTGAATAATTTAAGGAGAGGGGATCTGGGGAAAACCTTAAGAAAGCCAGGAGAGGAATAACGAGATAAAACGGAGGAGGAGGACGCCCAGCTGCTCTCACAGTCCTCCAAGTCGCCATGGTAATGTCATGGAAACCCTTGAACGTTCCAGACCCTGAACAGGCAGCACCATAGCAACGTCGTGGCAGCCACCGTCAACAGCAGGCGCTGGACCATCCCAAGCTTAGAGATAACTAACCAGCTATGTCACCTTATCTTTGTTTTGACGCCTCGCCGGCTACAGCCTTCACTGGACTCGAACATGAAGAAGTAACACCGATGATGATGATGTGTGTTCCCGGATGTTAAAGAGAAGAAAAAAAGTATCTGCTGTGTGCAGTGAAACGACACACAAGCCAGACGTAGGCTTATCCATCGACTTACGGGTACATTCGCAAAAGTATTCAGACCCCTTCACTTCTTCCACACTGTTACGTCACAGCCTTATTCTAAAATGGATTCATATTATTCACATTTATCTCCTCCCTCTACACACAATACCCCATAATGACAAAGCAAAAACAGGTTTTTAGACATTTTTGCAAATATTCAGACATTTATTGTGTGTAGGCACAGTCAGAAGAGGACTGGCCACCCCTTATAGCCTGGTTCCTCTCTTGGTTTCTTCCTAGGTTCGGGCCTTTCTAGGGAGTTTTTCCTAGCCACCGTGCTTCTACACCTGCATTGCTTGCCGTTTGGGGTATTATGGGTTTCTGTGTTTCTGTACAGCACTTTGAGACATCAGCGGATGTGAGAAGGGCTTTATAAATACATTTGATTGATTGGTTGATTGATTGATAAGGAGAAAAAACTATTTTAGAATAAAGGCTGTAACGTAACAAAATGTGGAAAAGGTGAAGGCGTCTGAACACTTTCCAAATGCACAGTACATTACATCCACATAATCACACATTCACTCTCCCTCACACAACACCTGCCCCCCTTCCCTCCCCCCACACACACCCTCACTGCTGTCTTTCACGCCGTTCTCCTCTATAGTAATCTGTTCAGCCAGTTCAGACAGAGACTCGTCGATGGTCTGACTCCCTCTCAGAGTCTGGGACAGCCTCCTCCTAAACCGCTTCATCTTCTCCATGGAGCTCTCTGGAAGGGGAGGCCTGGGGATGGAGAGAAGAGGGGACAGTCAGTTACACACACACACACACACACACACACACACACACACACACACGGCCTGAGGAGAAAAAGATACCCCACACACACCGTTACTGTTAAATGGCCCCACTGTTTATTCTGTTGGCTGGAATGTTAACGCAGAGAGAGGAGTCGGACACGAGCGGCAGTGAAGAAAGGCTACGGAGGACACACACTCTCTCAAAAAAAAAAGAAAAGAGGGACGATAAAGTATTAGAATACAGATGGCTGGGAGTTCTTCTTGATCAGCCCTGGAACATGATATAAGGTCTTCAAAAGCGAACCAGAGGGTAAACAGTGGGTCTTTCTTGGACAATGACTGCCAGTACTCCTTGTGCTTGAGGAAGCTTGACAAATAGTGTATCTTGTCATACAAGTGTGCGTGTCAAAAGGTGTGCTTCTTTTGAAAAGCACTCCCTGTGTGAGTGAGGTCTGAGCAGGCCCCAGCATGTTCCTGGGCAGGTCCCCTAATAAATATTGCCTTTAAAGATTTCACAGAGAATATAGCCATCAATCACACCTCAAGCTATACACACTAATTCCACATCTACAGTAAAATGAGTTTATGAAACATAATAACCATCAAACACCAAACTACCGCAAGATAAATATCCTAGTAATCGCACATCTATAGTTAAATGAAGACAAGATTTATAGCTACTGACTGGAGCGAACACAAGAACCTATCAACACTCAAGGGAAACAGGCCTAATTTAGGAGTCAGTAATATAGAGCCTAATGAATTTCCCACACTGGAAAAACCAATGTATTGGGAGAGATAATTATTCATGTAGCTCCGGGACGGATCTAATCTAGTGTGAAGAAGAACCTAGAGATCAAAACATACACACATAATTTAGACGGGGCGGCAGGGTGCCTAGTGGTTAGAGCGTTGGACTAGTAACCGAAATGGTGCAAGTTCAAATCCCCGAGCTGACAAGGTACAAATCTGTCGTTCTGCCCCTGAACAGGCAGTTAACCCACTGTTCCTAGGCCGTCATTGAAAATAAGAATTTGTTCTTAACTGACTTGCCTAGTAAAATAAAAGGTAAAGAAAAAAAAAAGACCAGTTGCACGCCGAGTGTACAAAACATTAGGAACACCTGCTCTTTCCATGACATAGACTAAATCCAGGTGAACGCTATGATCCCTCATTGATGTCAACTGTTAAATCCACTTCAATCAGCGTAGATGAAGGGGAGGAGACATGGTTAAAGGAGGATTTTTAAGCCTGGATACAATTGAGACATGGATTTTGTATGTGTGCCATTCAGAGGGTTGAATGGACAAGACAAATAATTGTAAGTGCCTTAGCACGTGGGTATGGTAGTAGGTGTCTGGCGCACCGGTTTGAGTGTGTCAAGAACTACAACGCACCAAAGGACATCCATCCAACTTGACACAACTGTAGGAAGCATTGGAGTCAACATAGGCCAGCATCCCTGTGGAACGGTATCGACAACTTGTGGAGTCCATTGCCCTGGCGAATTGAGGCTGTTCTGAGGACAAAAGGGGGTGCAACTCAATATTAGGACAGTGTTCCCAGTGTTTAACAGTCCTCGTAACTTATTTCCAACAGTGGCTAAAACATGATGCATTGGGAGAGATATGTTTTATTCATAGGGGATGGAATTAATGTGAACTGGAGCGAAACAAGAACGAACCTATCAACATTCAGGGAAAAATAGATAATTTTGGTTAAATAGGCTAATGAATTTCCCACACTGGAAAAAAAACGTGATGTATTTGAAGAGATTGATGGCACAGCCCATGAACTGTGTTAGCAGATGGTAACGCAGGGGATTCGTGAGAGAATGGCGAACAGGACTAGCATAGGCTGCATCCAGTTCATGTCACATTGCATCACCATTCACACACACACAGAGAGAAAGATTTCAAGTGTATTTGTGTGAGAGAAAGTGAAAGCAAAAGAAGTGGAGAGAAAACAATTGACAGAAGGGAGTGCAAAGAAAAGGACATGCTGGTGCAAGAGAGGTGAGAGATATGAATGAGGGAGGTTGCTTTTCAACCTGCTGATTCAGACACCTCCCTCCCTGCCAATGTTCTCTGACCTTAGTGAGGGGGAGATTACAACACTACTACACTTTAACAGATATGGACATGTGTCCGTTTGTCTGTCTGTACTGGGGATGAGTAAGAAGAGACATGAGGCCACATGAGTTAGGCCCTGAAGGTCTGTCTGTCTGACTAATAGTCTCCATTACAAGCCTTTGTCTTCCCAAACATCACTCAGGAGCTGGAGAGAGATGTCAAATACAACACAGAGTAAGGCAGGGGGGGAAAAAAGTTGTTTTGAAGGAAAGAGCAGAGCTACTAAACTAAGCTACCATCTATTCACTGTCTGACACATGGCTCCCCATTCATTCCACTGATCAGGGATAGTCGGTGATGATTCCTGCCCTTCTTTCGCATTCTATTATTGCTCCATGATTTAGCTCTGACAACTCTTCCAGAATGTTACAGCCTGCTCCTCCGGTCATAACAAAAGGCCATTTCAGGACAGCGGAGATGAGGGAGTCAGTCGGACTCTGGAGTCATCACTGCCAACGGAACAGCTCATAGCCTTCTTCTCATTTCTCACAGTTGAGGGTACAGCTCAGCCTCGGAGCACACTGTTCCATGGAGAATGAATGGATGGATGGATGGATGGATTAATTTCACCAGAGTAAATTAATGAATTTGACTGAAGTTTTGATGGCAGTTTCTAACCCATCTCGTCCTTGTTCGCATCCCCTCATCCCATTCTGTCCCCTTTCCATGGCTTGGCTCTGTGATCTAGTCTGGAGCCCTGGAGAGTTGGATGCGATCCCTGCTCCCATGTGTAAGTAGGCCGTGCAAAGGACTGGGCTCCAGATCCACTGGGTTAAGGTCAAAGAATTAGTCCCATTCAAGCACTGATTCGGATTTGTTGCCGTGGCAACATTCTCTACCCAATGTCTAAATGTAAAGTCCCTGCAGGAGACTAGGATGATATTCTGTCTTTCGGTCTCTTTTCATCAAACCACCTGGCTTACGGTACACACACACACACACACACACACACACACACACTACAGTCTGTGGTCACACACATTGTTAACCATGATTTCCCCAGATGGACAAACTGATAGTTCCAGCTGTATGCAAAATTGCATTTCACACATAAGTTTGACTGGCATGGACAGTGGGGATAGGAGGGGTTAGGGTAAAGACTAAGAGAAGCAGGGTAAAGACTAAGAGAAGCAGGGTAAAGACTAAGAGAAGCAGGGTAAAGACTAAGAGAAGCAGGGTAAAGACTAAGAGAAGCAGGGTAAAGACTAAGAGAAGCAGGGTAAAGACTAAGAGAAGCAGAATAAAGACTAAGAGAAGCAGAGTAAAGACTAAGAGAAGCAGGGTAAAGACTAAGAGAAGCAGGGTAAAGGAGGGAGAGGAGGAAGAAGAGGATGTAAGCAGAGAGTAGAAGTAGGTTAAGCAGCTCAATAAGACCGGGCCTTATGCGACAAATATGTGGTACGTAAACTTGCCACCAGGCACACAACTATTATTTGACTGTGTCCCTTTCAGGAAATGTGTCTTGCATCTCAAACATAACAGCATCACCACATGTAGTGCATGTCGGGCAATTCCAAGGTGACGGTGACAAGGAGACTCACTTTAAAATGTATGACAAGCAAAAACCATTGACTGCAAAGTTTAACAAACCATACACCTATGTGCAGAAGTCTACTTTTAACAATTCCCACTGGACATTTTACTAAAACATTAACTTGACGAACAATGCAGATACAAAGTTTAGTAACGGAATGACAGTAAAATCATTTTTTATATGACCACGTTTTTTCCAAAAACACTTAACACTCTACTCCGAGTTAAGACTAAAAGACTGCAGAAAGAATGGTGTGTCAGCTATGATATGACCCTTTGAGTTGGAAAAAAACATCTATTTTGGTTATTAAACTACAGTTAGTAAAGTGGATTAACACCCGGTAACAGAATGACATCATGGGTCCCTGATCTGTACAATACAGAAATGCATAATTATTTTTAATTTTTTTATTTTATTTTTATAGGGACAGTGCACATTAATCAACATTACAGTAAAAGTGCCGGTTTTAGCCAGCCGGCTAATTTTCAACCGCAGTCCCTGGGCAGGTTATTAAAAACAATTACAATATAGACAATAGCAACATAGAACAAGCAAGACATAGCAACATAGGACAAGCAAGACGTAGCATACAGAGAGCAACATAGAGCAAAAAGCAGCAAGACAAATTTCATAAAAGCAACAAAGTGAATTATGAATATCATTCTCTTCATGGTGATGTATCCTGAATAGATACACAAAACTAGACATATGTAATATCTTCCTTTGCATACTGGGGTATTATTCTACACACGGGCTATTATTCTAATGAGCTCAATCCCAAACAAGACCAAATTTGGTTGGTCCAGACTAGAACAAATCTGTACCAATCATAGATGTCCAAACTTGTGAAACATATACATCAAAATACAGTACAGTAGAGCACAGTAGAGAAAAGTATAGTATAGTTCAGTACAGTAGACTACAAAGAAGAAAATAGTATAGATTATGTGAACACCAAGCTTATTTATTGTGAAATACTATTATTGTGAATTGATGTGAGGTCGGGCTCGTAGTCCGTGTTCCAATTCATCCCAAAGGTGTTCGATGGGGTTGAGGTCAGGGCTCTGTGCAGGCCAGTCAAGTTCTTCCACATCAAGCTCGACAAACCATTTCTGTACGGACATCACTTTGTGCACAGCGGCATTGTCATGCTGAAACGGGAAAGGGCCTTCCCCCAAACTGTTGCCACAAAGTTGGAAGCACAGAATTGTCTAGAATGTCATTGTATACTGTAATGTTAAGATTTACCTTCACTTGAACTAACTACCATTAAAAACAGGCCCAGACCCTTATTACTCCCCACCAAACTTTACAGTTGGCACTATGCATTGGGGCAGGTAGCGTTCTCCTGGCATCCGCCAAACCCAGACTCATCTGTCGGACTTCCAGATGGTGAAGCGTAATTCATCATTCCAGAGAACGTGTTTCCACTGGTGCAGAGTTCAATGGCCGCGAGCTTTACACCACTCCAGCCAACGCTTGGCATTGCGCATGGTGACCTTAGGCTTGTGTGCAGCTGCTCGGCCATGGGAACCCATTTCATGAAGCTCCCAACGAACAGTTATTGTGCTGACATTGCTTCCGGAGGCTTTTTGGAACTTGGTAATGAGTGTTGCAAACGAGGACAGACAATTTTTATGCGCTACGCGCTTTAAGGAGAGAGAGAGAGCATGAGAGAGGGGGAGCAAGAGAGACAGAAGAAGCGACAAAGCATGAGAGAGAGGGGGAGTGATAGAGCTGAGAGAGAGCAACAGAGCTAAGAGACAAGTTATCATGGAGCTTGACTGGAGTTGAACAACAACCTCTGTTTGTACTGCTACAGTGTCCCAATATTGAATGAGTTTCAGGGGACAATAAATACTATGCTAATTGTACTTGTGTCTCTCGTTAGAGCTTTTCTGTTTCATCTGTCGAGTCTTTCCCCTCTATTCTACTCTTCTCATCCCCTCCCCACCACTCCTCTCTGGCTCGATCGTCACCTGTGTCAGAGGATCTGAATGGAGCTAGCACTAAGTGTGCTGATGTTTTGGCAAAATTTGGAATACAGTAGACAGAGCACCCACGCGTGTGTGGCCAGCAGGACAGATGATGACAGACAGGGTTCTATACGATCATCAAACAAAATAAGACTCAACGTTGATTTAACACCGCTGCAATGACAATGACCACTTTGATTGACAGCTAGGGTCGCCTGTCTGGACACAGACTGCTCTCTCTCTCTCTCTTCCTCGCTCTCAAGCCATCTTTTGTGACCTAGTAACACCATCGGTCAGCGGGTCTTCAACCAGAACTCTACTATCAGAGAAGACAGACACAGCTCCAGCAGTGGGCCAATAGCCATGGACATGACAACACTGTCTATAACCACCATAGCTGTCTTTGGATACCTCATAGGCAGGTCCAAGACATGCAAAGACATCCTGAATCTGTATAAAGATATTTCCTTTATACTGTGTTCTTCCCACCAATTGACATCCCCGCACAAAACCGCATCCCCCCCCCCCCCCCCCAAAATAAAAAATGTTCACGATACAATCGTATATATCAACGCTGTTTGAACAGGACAATGGGATGATGTCATTCCAGACATCGCCCAACCCAAGTCGGCATGGTTCTAGTCTCTACATTAATTTTTCCATTACATTCACCCCTGATGAAGTAAACCTATAATGTATAAAGATCAATACATGTGCTCATACTGTTACTAACACAGTAGCTAGATAATATAACTCCTCTCTGGTTGTTACTACAATCGCTGTGTAGCTGGCATGTTTCTAGGTTCTACATTCTGATCCATTATTACACAGAACCTGATGAGTCACTCTGAGAAGGGGATTCCAGTTTCCACTAATAAACAAAGCACACTGACTTTGTCTAGGTATTATGTTATTACTAAGTACTTAGGCTTAATATCAAGTAATTACACCAAAGCATCCTAATATGACCAGCTATTCAGACTAATGCTTTGGACTTTACAGAGGTAGATGACTGGCTTAACGATCAAATATACAGTTGAAGTCGGAAGTTTACATGCACCTTAGCCAAATACATTTAAACTCCGTTTTTCACAATTCCTGACATTTAATCCTAGTAAAAATTCCCTGTCTTAAGTCAGTTAGGTCACCACTTTATTTTAAGAATGTGAAATGTCAGAATAATAGTAGAGATATTTATTTATTTCATCACATTCCCAGTGGGTCAGAAGTTTACATCCGCAATAGTTGGGTGAATTTTGGACCATTCCACCTGACAGAGCTGGTGTAACTGAGTCAGGTTTGTAGGCCTCCTTGCTCTCACACACTTTTTCAGTTCTGCCCCCAAATTTCTATAGGATTGAGGTCAGGGCTTTGTGATGGCCACTCCAATATAGAGGTCGACCGACTATGATTTTTCAACGCCGATAACGATTATTGGAGGTCCAAAAAAAAGCCGATACCGATAAATAAATCAAATAAATAAAAAAATTGTCCGATTTTTATATATATATATGACGCCCTGTTAAGAACTATTTTATTTTTTTATATATATTGACTTTCAATGAAATCTAAAACAAAAATCCAGAAAATCACATTGTATGATTTTTAAGTAATTAATTTGCATTGTATTGCATGACATAAGTATTTGATACATCAGAAAAGCAGAACTTAATATTTGGTACAGAAACATTTGTTTGCAATTACAGAGATCATATGTTTCCTGTAGTTCTTGACCAGGTTTGCACACACTGCAGCAGGGATTTTGGCCCACTCCTCCATACAGACCTTCTCCAGATCCTTCAGGTTTCGGGGCTATCGCTGGGCAATACGGGCTTTCAGCTCCCTCCAAAGATTTTCCATTGGGTTCAGGTCTGGAGACTGGCTAGGCCACTCCAGGACCTTGAGATGCTTCTTACGGAGCCACTCCTTAGTTGCCCTGGCTGTGTGTTTTGGGTTGTTGTCATGCTGGAAGACCCAGCCACGACCCATCTTCAATGCTCTTACTGAGGGAAGGAAGTTGATGGCCAAGATCTCGTGATACATGGCCCCATCCATCCTCCCCTCAATACGGTGCAGTCGTCCTGTCCCCTTTGCAGAAAAGCATCCCCAAAGAATTATGTTTTCACCTCCATGCTTCATGGTTGGGATAAGGTTCTTGGGGTTGTACTCATCCTTCTTCTTCCTCCAAACACGGCCAGTGGAGTTTAGACCAAAAAGCTCTATTTTTGTCTCATCAGACCACATGACCTTCTCCCATTCCTCCTCTGGATCATCCAGATGGTCATTGGCAAAGTTCAGAAGGGCCTGGACATGCGCTGGCTTGAGCAGGGGGACCTTGCGTGCGCTGCAGGATTTTAATCCATGACGGCGTAGTGTGTTACTAATGGTTTTCTTTGAGACCGATGTCCCAGCTCTCTTCAGGTCATTGACCAGGTCCTGCCGTGTAGTTCTGGGCTGATCCCTCACCTTCGTCATGATCATTGATGCCCCACGAGGTGAGATCTTGCATGGAGCCCCAGAACGAGGGTGATTGACCATCATCTTGAACTTCTTCCATTTTCTAATAATTGCACCAACAGTTGTTGCCTTCTCACCAAACTGCTTGTCTATTGTCCTGTAGCCCATCCCAGCCTTGTGCAGGACTACAATTTAACCCTGATGTCCTTACACAGCTCTCTGGTCTTGGCCATTGTGGAGAGGTTGGTGTCTGTTTGATTGAGTGTGTGGACAGGTGTCTTTTATACAGGTAACGAGTTCAAACAGGTGCAGTTAATACAGGTAATGAGTGGAGAACAGGAGGGCTTCTTAAAGAAAAACTAACAGGTCTGTGAGAGCTGGAATTCTTATTGGTTGGTAGGTGATCAAATACTTATGTCATGCAATAAAATGCCAATTAATTACTTAAAAATAATACAATGTGATTTTCTGGATTTTTGTTTTAGATTCCGTCTCCCACAGTTGAAGTGTACCTATGATAAAAATTACAGACCTCTACATGCTTTGTAAATAGGAAAACCTGCAAAATAATGACAATTACAACAATACTGAATGAACACTTGTATTTTTAACTTAATATAATAAATCAATAAAATAAATTTTGTCTCAAATAAATAATGAAACATTTCAATTTGGTTTAAATAATGCAAAAACAAAATGTTGGAGAAGTAAAAGTGAAATATGTGCCATGTAATTAATTTGCATTTTATTGCATGACATAAGTATTTGATCACCTACCAACCAGTAAGAATTCCGGCTCTCACAGACCTGTTAGTTTTTCTTTAATTAAGAAGCCTTCCTGTTCTCCACTCATTACCTGTATTTACTGCACCTGTTTGAACTCATTACCTGTATAAAAGACTGTCCACACACTCAAACAAACACACTCCAACCTCTCCTCAATGGCCAAGACCAGAGAGCTGTGTAAGGACATCAGGCTTAAATTGTAGACCTGCACAAGGCTGGGATGGGCTACAGGACAATAGGCAAGCAGCTTGGTGAGAAGGCAACAACTGTTGGCGCAATTATTAGAAAATGGAAGAGTTCAAGATGACGGTCAATCACCCTCGGTCTGGGGCTCCATGCAAGATCTCACCTCGTGGGGCTTCAATGATCATGAGGAAGGTTGAGGGATCAGCCCAGAACTACACGGCAGGACCTGGTCAATGACCTGAAGAGAGCTGGGACCACAGTCTCAAAGAAAACCATAAGTAACACACTACGCCGTCATAGATTAAAATCCTGCATGGTGTTTATACTTGCGTACTAATGTTCGTACAGATGATCGTGGTACCTTCAGGCGTTTGAAAATTGCTCCCAAGGATGAACCAGACTTGTGGAGGTCTACAATTTTTTTATGAGGTCTTTATTTTGATTGTCTCATTATGCCAAGCAAAGAGGCACTGAGTTTGAATGTAGGCCTTGAAATGCATCCACATGTACACCTCCAATTGACTCAGGCTAATTGACATAATTTATCAGATACTTCTAAAGCCATGACATCATTTTCTGAAATTTTCCAAGCTGTTTAAAGGCACAGTCAACTTAGTGTATGTAAACTTCTGACCCACTGGAATTGTGATACGGTGAATTATAAGTTAAATAATCTGTCTGTAAACAATTGTTGGAAAAATGACTTGTTTCATGCACAAAGTAGATGTCCTAACCGACTTGCCAAAACTATAGTTTGTTAACAAGAAATTTGTGGAGTGGTTGAAAAACGAGTGTTAATGACTCCTAAGTGTATGTAAACTTCCGACTTCACCTGTATATGTGTATATATAAGTCATACATCGCATGATCACTTAGTCTGTGTCCAAAATTGCACCCTATTCTCTATGTACATGTAGTGCACTACTTTTGACCAGGGCCCATAGGGATGTGGTAAAAGGTAATGCACTATATAGGGAATAGGGTGCCATTTGGGATGCATACTTAATTAATGCTTGTGCCAAAACAGTGGAAAGGCTAACACTGCACTCTTGTACCTGTGTAGTAACACTATTTACAATAGTGTAAACAATATTATATTAACCATAGACAATATCTATATTATTAACATGTAATAATACCTTAATCATTGAGTGTAATGTCTACATTCATCCATCTAACCTCCCTAACCAAATAGGGTCTTAACCAGCTGACACTCGGTGTAGGGTGTAGTTATCCTTAAATGCTGATCTTGGGTCGGTTTTCCATTTCCCCCACTAATGCTTCAGGTGAGAATTGGCAGAGGGAATGCTAATCCTAGATCTGTCCTTAAGGGGACACTTCACCACGAAGCCTAACCCTCTGACTGCTGGGTGGCTATTGTATGCTGAGTGAGACTTTCACTTTCAGCCTGACTGTAAAGTGAAAAAAAAAAATGAAAAAAAAAAAGAAGTTTGGTGAGAGTTCGGGAGGCCACTATTAGGCCAGGGAAAAAAATTTGCTTACACTAACATGTGTTGTCTATTGCATTTCAGGAGGGGCCACTTTCGGAGCCTGAGTGCCAGAATTCCGATGTTAATACTTTAGAGAAAGAGGAAGAGTATGTATGAATGGCTATGTATAGACCAGAGTTACGGGACGGGGGAGTGTGGTGTGGATTCTATGTGTGTGTGTGTGTTTCATGGCACCTGCTCAGTGAGGACTAGGGAGAGGCGGACACTAACCTTCAGCCAGCTGTCCTTGGCCTGGTCCCTTAAACATGAGCCCTGTCCACCACACACACACCCCCACATTTATGCTCATACACAAACACGTATTTATTCTCGCTCTCTCTCACACACACACACACACACACACACACACACACACACACACACACACACACACACACACACACACACACACACACACACACACACACACACAGAGGAAGGCACTCAAACATGCATTCACAGAATCAATATATGCACATACTGCTGGCATTTCAAACACACACACACACACACTCTCACAATCACACACTTCCCTAAAATAAAATTAGGCACCGAGCAAATTCCAGGTCTGCTGAGCACAAACTTGTACATTGTGTGTTTACTGTGAACATTGAGGATGTACTCACTTTAAGTTACAGTTAAACCGTGGCCAAATGGCTACTGTGGCTATTTGATCATAATGTAGGCCTCCTAGAGTGGCCTACCATAAAATAATCTGGAGAAAATGCATCCCATAACATTTTAACATGGAAATAGCTGTTCTATCATTCAGCCTACAGTAGCAGCCAATGTGTGGTGTTCAGTGTAGGCCTCCATTCCATGAGACGTTTGAAAAAAATATACAGGGCCTGACATTAACCTGTTTATCCACTTATCCTTCAGACAAGGAGGTGACTGAAAATGTTGTTGTTTGATGCAAAAGAACACTTTCCAAAATAAAATGCATTATTATTCCCATACCATTATTACAGAGAATCAAACAAATTATTCTACCTACTGCCTATTTAGCTTATTCAAGACTGTCTCAAATTACAACACTGCCCCTTTAAGACAAAAACCTCTTTACATGACTCGCTTTTCAAATATCTCTAGAAATGTACAGGTTTTGTGCTCTTGTAAGAAGCTACATTGCCTTGCGAAAGTATTCGGCCCCCTTGAACTTTGCAACCTTTTGCCACATTTCGGGCTTCAAACAAAGATATAAAACTGTATTTTTTTGTGAAGAATCAACAACAAGTGGGACACAATCATGAAGTGGAACGACATTTATTGGATATTTCAAACTTTTTTAACAAATCAAAAACTGAAAAATTGGGCGTGCAAAATTATTCAGCCCCCTTAAGTTAATACTTTGTATCGCCACCTTTTGCTGCGATGACAGCTGTAAGTCGCTTGGGGTATGTCTCTATCAGTTTTGCACATCGAGAGACTGAAATTTTTTCCCATTCCTCCTTGCAAAACAGCTCGAGCTCAGTGAAGTTGGATGGAGAGCATTTGTGAACAGCAGTTTTCAGTTCTTTCCACAGATTCTCAATTGGATTCAGGTCTGGACTTTGACTTGGCCATTATAACACCTGGATATGTTTATTTTTGAACCATTCCATTGTAGATTTTGCTTTATGTTTTGGATCATTGTCTTGTTGGAAGACAAATCTCCGTCCCAGTCTCAGGTCTTTTGCAGACTCCATCAGGTTTTCTTCCAGAATGGTCCTGTATTTGGCTCCATCCATCTTCCCATCAATTTTAACCATCTTCCCTGTCCCTGCTGTAGAAAAGCAGGCCCAAACCATGATGCTGCCACCACCATGTTTGACAGTGGGTATGGTGTGTTCAGGGTGATGAGCTGTGTTGCTTTTACGTCAAACATAACGTTTTGCATTGTTGCCAAAAAGTTCGATTTTGGTTTCATCTGACCAGAGCACCTTCTTCCACATGTTTGGTGTGTCTCCCAGGTGGCTTGTGGCAAACTTTAAACAACACTTTGTATGGATATCTTTAAGAAATGGCTTTCTTCTTGCCACTCTTCCATAAAGGCCAGATTTGGGCAATATACGACTGATTGTTGTCCTATGGACAGAGTCTCCCACCTCAGTTGTAGATCTCTGCAGTTCATCCAGAGTGATCATGGGCCTCTTGGCTGCATCTCTGATCAGTCTTCTCCTTGTATGAGCTGAAAGTTTAGAGGGACGGCCAGGTCTTGGTAGATTTGCAGTGGTCTGATACTCCTTCCATTTCAATATTATCGCTTGCACAGTGCTCCTTGGGATGTTTAAAGCTTGGGAAATCTTTTTGTATCCAAATCCGGCTTTAAACTTCTTCACAACAGTATCTCGGACCTGCCTGGTGTGTTCCTTGTTCTTCATGATGCTCTCTGCACTTTTAACGGACCTCTGAGACTATCACAGTGCAGGTGCATTTATACGGAGACTTGATTACACACAGGTGGATTGTATTTATCATCATTAGTCATTTAGGTCAACATTGGATCATTCAGAGATCCTCACTGAACTTCTGGAGAGAGTTTGCTGCACTGAAAGTAAAGGGGCTGAATAATTTTGCACGCCCAATTTTTCAGTTTTTGATTTGTTAAAAAAGTTTGAAATATCCAATAAATGTCGTTCCACTTCATGATTGTGTCCCACTTGTTGTTGATTCTTCACAAAAAAAACAGTTTTATATCTTTATGTTTGAAGCCTGAAATGTGGCAAAAGGTTGCAAAGTTCAAGGGGGCCAAATACTTTCGCAAGGCACTGTATCTTTCCACTATTGCTAAGTACAAATTATCTATAACTGGACTAATAACTCACTAACTAGCAAAGGATATGAACAAAATGTGCACACGTGGCTACATGCAGCTCTCGCTTTGATCTCAAAACAAGCACATTCATTCTGTAAACACAGTCCAGTTCAAAGTAAATGGCACAGGTCCATATATGGCAATGGTCTATTTGCATTCAGTGCATTCGGAAAGTATTCAGAGCCCTTGACTTATTTCACATTTTGTTACGTTACAGCCTTATTCTAAAATTGATTCAATATTTTTTTTCTCATGAATCTACACACAATACCCTATAACGATAAAGCAAAAAACAGGTTCTTAGAAATGTTTGCTAATTTATATATTTTTTTAAACCAGAAATACCTTATTACATAAGAATTCAGACCCTTTGCTATTAAATTTGAAATTGAGCTCAGGTGCATCCTGTTTCATTTGTTCATCCTTGAGACGTTTCTACAATTTGATTGGAGTCCACCTGTGATCAATTCAATTGATTGGACATGATTTGGAAAGATACACATCTATCTATATTAAGGTCCCACAGAGCTTGCCTCCTGTCCAAACTGAACAAATCGGGGGGTCATTCTCAAAACCCTGTTATTTGCAAGAGGAAGCGACGCAGGTACATAGGACAAAGAGCCGGATGCCTGGTCAGGACCCGGAAAAGGTGAGTGGGAAAGCTGCCTTTACCATCAATACTACTCGCCAACGTGCAATCATTGGACAATAAACTAGACGAGGTACGATCACGACTATCCTACCAACGGGACATCAAAAACTGTAATATCCTATGTTTCACGGAATCGTGGCTGAATGACGACATGGATATTCAGCTAGCGGGATATAGGCTGCACCGGCAAGATAGAACAGCACACTCCGGTAAGATGAGGGGGAGGTCTGTGCATATTTGTAAACAACAGCTGGTGCACGAAATCTAAGGAAGTCTCTAGATTTTGCTCGCCTGAAGTAGAGTATATTGTGATAAATTGCAGGCCACAGTACCTGCCTAGAGGGTTTTCAGCTATACTTTTCGTGGCTGTTTATTTACCACCACAGACAGATGCTGGCACTAAGACCGCACTCAGTCAGCATGTACTCTGAATAAGGAAATAAGCAAACAGGAAACTACTCACCCAGAGGCGGCACTCCCAGTGGCCAGAGACTTTAATGCAGGGAAACTTAAATCAGTTCTACCAAATTTCCATCAACATGTTAAATGTGCAACCAGAGGGGAAAGAAATTCTAGACTACCTTTACTCCACACACAGAGACGAGTACAAAGCTCTTCCTCTCCCTCCATTTGGAAAATCCGACCACAACTCTATTCTCCTGATTCCTGCTTTCAAGCAAAAATTAAAGCAGGAAGCACCAGTGACACGGCCTATGAAAAAGTGGTCAGATGAAGCAGATGCTAAACTACAGGACTGTTTGCGATCAGACTGGAACATGCTCCGGTATTCTTCCGATGGCATTGAGGAGTACACCACATCAGTCACTGGCTTTATCAATAAGCGCATCGAGGACGTCGTCCCCACAGTGACTGTACGTACATACCCAAACTCGAAGCCATGGATTACAGGCAACATTCACACTGAGCTAAAAGGCAGAGCTGCAGCTTTCAAGGTGCGGGACTCTAACCCGGAAGCTTACAAGAAATACTGCTATGCCCTGCGACGAACCATCAAACAGGAAAAGAGTCAATAAAGGGCAAAAAATGAATCATACTACACCTGCTCCAACGCTCATCTTATGTGGCAGGCCTTGCAAACTATGACAGACCACAAAGGGAAGTACAGCTGCCCAGTGACACGAGCCTACCAGACGAGCTAAATCACTTCTATGCTCACTTCGAGGCAAGCAACACTGAGGCATGCATGAGAACATCAGCTGTTCCGGACGACTGTGTGATCACGCTCTCCCTCTGCACCTGGATCCTGGACTTCCTGACGGGCCGCACCCCAGGTGGTGAGGGTAGTTAGCAACACATCTGCCATGCTGATCCTCAACACTGGAGCTCCCCAGGGGTGCGTACTCAGTCCCCTCCTGTACTCCCTGTTCACCTACGACTGCATGGCTAGTCACAACTCCAACACCCTCATTAAGTTTGTAGACGACACAGCAGTGCTAGGCCTGATCACCGACAACGACGAGACAGCCTATAGGGAGAAGGTCAGAGACCTGGCCGGGTGGTACCAGAATAACAACATATCCCGCAACATAACCGAGACTAAGGAGATGATTGTGGACTACAGGAAAAGGAGGATCGAGCACGCCCCCATTCTCATTGGCGGGGCTGTAGTGGAGCAGGTTGAGAACTTCAAGTTCCTTGGTGTCCTCATCAACAACAAACTAGAATGGTCCAAACACACCAAGATAGTCGTGAAGAGGGCACGGCAAAGCCTATTCCCCCTCAGGAAACTAAAAAGATTTGGCATCGGAGGGCTTCGGGAAAAGTCTCTGAATATCCTTGAGTGGTCCAGCCAAAGACCGGACTTAAACCTGATCGAACATCTCTGGAGAGACCTGAAAATAGCTTTGCGGCAACGCTCCCCATCCAAACTGACAGAGCTTGAGGATCTGCAGAGAAGAATGGGAGAGACTCCCAATATACAGGTGTGCCAAACTTGTAGCGTCATATCCAAGAAGCCTCGAGGCTGTAATCACTGCAAAAAGTGCTTCAACAAAGTACTGAGTGAAGGGCCTGAATACTTGTTTAAATGTGATATTTCATACAGCAGTTCTGACTGGTTATACAGACCGGTGACATAAAGTACTGGCTGTGTAGAGTACGGGCTGTGTAGAGCATGAGCTGAGTGAATGGCAATGCAATAGAATCAAACCTAATTTTTACCTGTCACATGAGCCAAATACAACACAAAATATTTCACCTTACAGTGAAATGCTTACTTACGAGCCCCTAAACAACAGTGCAGTTTCAAAAAAATATGGATAAGAATAAGAGATAAAACTAACAAGTAATTAAAGAACAACAGCAGAAAATAACAATATATACAGGGGCGGGTACCGGTACAGAGTCTATGTTCAGGGGCACCAGCCATTTGAGTTAGCATGTACATGTAGGTAGAGTTATCAGTGGCCATACATAGATGACAACAGAGAGTGGCAGTGGTGTGGAGAGGGGAGGGAGGGGGTCAATGCAAATAGTCTGGGTAGCAATTTGACTCGATGTTCTGGAGTCTTATCACTTAGTCGTAGAAGCCTCTTAGACCTAGACTTGGTAGCAGAGAGAACAGTCTATGACTAGGGTGGCTGGAGTCTTGACAATTTTTAGGGCCCTCCTCTGACACCACCTGGTATAGAGGTCCTGGATGGCAGGAAGCTTGGCACAAGTGATGTACTGGACCGTTCGCACTACCCTCTGTAGGGTAGCATGGCAGATGTCCTGTTACCTACCCTTAACACCTGGGGGCAGCCCGTCAGGAAGTCCAGGATCCAGTTGCAGAGGGAGGTGTTTACTCCCAGGGTCCTTAGCTTTTTGACGAGCTTTGAGGGCACTATGACATTGAACGCTGAGCTGTAGTCAATGAATAGCATTCTCACATAGCTGTTCCTTTTGTCCAGGTGGGTAAGGGCAGTGTGGAGTGCAATAGAGATTGCATCATCTGTGGATCTGTTGGGGCGGTATGCAAATTGGAGTGGGTCTAGGGTTTCTGGGATAATGGTGTTAATGTGAGCCATGACCAGCCTTTCAAAGCACTTCATGGCTACAGACGTGAGTGCTTTGGGTCGGTAGTCATTTGGGCAGGTTACCTTAGTGTTCTTGGGCACAGGCACTATGGTGATCTGCTTAATAAAACATGTTGGTATTACAGACTCGGACAGGGAGAGGTTGAAAATGTCAGTGAAGACACTTGCTAGTTGGTCAGCGCATGCTCACAGTACACATCCTGGTAATCCACCTGGCTCTGCGGCCTTGTGAATGTTGATCTGTCTAAATTTCTTACTCACATCGGCTGCGGTGAGAGTGATCAGTTGAACAGTCTTCCGGTACAGCTGGTGCTCTCATGCATGTTTCAGTGTTATTTGCCTCAAAGCGAGCATAGAAGTAGTTTAGCTCGTCTGGTAGGCTCGTGTCACTGGGCAGCTCTCGGCTGTGCTTCCCTTTGTAGTCTAATGGTTTGCAAGCCCTGCCACATTTGACGAGCGTCAGAGCTGGTGTAGTATGATTCGATCTTAGTCCAGTATTGACGCTTTTCCTGTTTGATTGTTTGTCTGAGGGCATAGCAGGATTTCTTATAAGCTTCCAGGTTAGAGTCCTGCTCCTTGAAAGCGGAGGCTCTAGCCTTTAGCTCAGTGCGGATGCTGCCTGTAATCCATGGCTTCTGGTTGGGGTATGTACGTAAGGTCACTGTGGGGACGATGTCGTCGATGCAGTTATTGATAAAGCCATTGACTGATGTGGTGTGCTCCTCAATGCCATAGGAGGAATCCCAGAACATATTCCAGTCTGTGCTAGCAAACAGTCTTGTAGCTTAGCATCTGCTTCATCTGACCACTTTTTTATTGATCTAGTCACTGGTGCTTCCTGCTTTAATATTTGCTTGTGAGCTGGAATCAGGAGGATAGAATTTTGGTCAGATTTGCCAAATGGAGGGCGAGGAAGAGCTTTGTATGCTTCTCTGTGTGTGGAGTATAGGTGGTCCAGAAATATTTTCTGTCTGGTTGCACATTTAACATGCTGATAGAAATTTGGTAAAACTGATTTAAGTTTCGTTGCATTAAAGTCCCCAGCTACTAGGAGCACCGCCTCTCGGTGAGCGTTTTCTTGTTTGCTTATAGAGGAATACAGCTCATTCAATGCTATCTTAGTGCCAACCTCTGAGGTGATATGTAAACAGCTTAGAAGAAAACAGATGAGAACTCTTCTCGGTAGGTAGTGTGGTTTACAGCTTATGATAATATACACAACCTCAGGTGAGAAATATCCAAGTAAGTCTCGAGCTATAGTGCACCAGCTGTTATTTACAAAAATACATAGTCTGCTGCCCCTTGTCTTACCAGACGCCGCTGTTCTATCCTGCCGGTACATCGTATAACAAGCCAGCTGTATGTTGATATTGTTTAATCTTGTTTAATCTTCCCCGTAACTCGTCCATTTCATTGTCCAAAGATTGCATGTTTGCTTGCAGAATTGAGGGAAGTGGGGGTTTATGCGATCGCCTACGAATTCTCAAAAGGCCGGCCGCTCTCCGGCCTCTCTTTATCAGCCTCCTCTTCACGCAGATCACGGGGGTCGAGGCCTGTTCCCGAGGGAGCCATATCGCCTCTGCCTCGTTAGAGTCGTGAAAGAAGAAAAAGGACTCTGCTCGTCCATGGTAAATAATCGCAGTCCTGACGTCTAGAAGTTATTTTCGGTCATCTAAGAGACGGTAGCGGCAACATTATGTACAAAATGAGTTAAAAAAAATAAAGTTACAAACAACGCAGATGAACAAACAAAAAAATACAATCGGTTGGGGGCACATAAAACGTCTGCCTTCTGCTCCGGCGTCATTTTAAGTCCATCTTAAATTCTACTATGCGTTCTGCCTACAACATCTCTTGCATAGTTTGTTTTGTTTCGGTATGTTGCATTGAAAGTGCCTAATATTGCACTGATTCGATCACAATTACCGAAGTAAAGGAAACGTTGATAGTGTTAATAGGGAAAACTCAAACAGTTGTCACCAACCTTTTCTGGGTCAACATCACTTTGAGTCAAAATGCAAGCCGAGATCTACCGCTCAGATTTGGATTTTTACATTACTTAAAAAACGTAAGCCTATGCAACATTAACCAATTAAAAACCGTACTGTAGCAATGACGTTTGTGCAGTAAGCTATAGGCCCAATATATGATCACCGCATATTGGCTTTGCTTGAATTGCCCTGCCAATGCATGGTTGTTCGGGCCATTTTTTTAAATTATATATTTCAAAATTTGAGGTAGGCTATATGATCACACTGGTAATAGATCTGTTGTTGATTTACTTGTGGGCCACAGCTAAGTGAGCATACATTTAAATAATTAGATTTCTATTTACTGGGCTGATGGTGCCTGCATCTGATGGTCAGTCTCAGCAGATGGAGAGAACAGCAGACTGAGGGTCCGCTTCTCAACATCCCTCCACTCTCTCTTTCCTCCACTGACACTAACCAAAAATGGTCTTCCAGCTGATTGCGTAACTCAAGTTGCACCACATTATTTGTGCCTCATTCACAAATTCATGTTGTTACTCCTATGAACAGAGAAAGTTTAATATTCCTTGATATTAAAAAAGACCCAAGCCACTAATAATAACAACACAACCTTATAGATACATTTTCCTCCTCATTCATTACTGCTGCAGTGCTTGTTGCAGCGCTGAGTGGAAATAGGAAGAATGTGCATTTTATGGCTTATAAAAGTGTTGAATACAAAGTGTTGACAGCGCTGAGTAAGAACTTAAACCTGAACTCACTCATTAAAACAGCAGCTCTTTGCTGTATCCGTTGACAGTCTCACTCCTAGTCATGGTTTTAAACATTTTAGAAATCTCACAGTAACAACTTTGCTGTAGCTTTCTTTTATGCCTGCTACATTTACTGCAGACACGGTCCTCTGAGACAACCGAGTGGCCAGCGGAAGGCCTATAGTGCACTTGATTTGTTCTCCGGGCCCGCCGGGAAGGCAGAGTGTGTACCTTCAGACACATGAAATGGTTCAAATGGCAACAGTTCGCCTACCCGGCGAGCAGGGCAACTAATCGGGAGCACCTACCAATACAAGGCTTTATCAACTGGGTTTTGTACAGAAATGTTTGGCAATCGTGTAGGAATGCCTTGGAGATCAACAAGTTGGTGACCACTGCTCTAGAAAGTTCTAGGGTAAGTTCCATCTCGCACATCTCTCAGTGGGCTAATATTTCTTCTGCACTGCAGTCCCGGGGGAGTGGCGGAGACAGTCTCGGGCAACTGCGCACCCACGCACATGTGCAGCTACACACCCTCACAAGCCATCCGCAAACACACCCAACCACACACACCCCCTCAGAGAGCACAATCTGATATATCCTACCCTACCCTGTGGGGATCAGTGCTGCGTGGCTACAGCTGTTTCACAGAAGGTCACGCTACCCTGCCTTACAATACCACCACCATCTCAAAAGGTCTTCACCAAGGTAATACAACAACGTCACACACACACACACACACACACACACACACACACACACACACACAGGAAAGACTCAACTCCACCTTGGTGGCAACCATCTCCTTACAACCTTAGTGGGACACCATGTAACACACAGGGGTATTTACACACAAAACCTTGACATTACTGAACCAAAAAGAAGAAAGAGCCCATCAATCTGATCTAAACATGAGTTAACGTTTGAATCACAGGCTGACATGAGAGAAACTACAACCAACCACTGAGAAGGACTACAACTAGATACACATTGGTTATTACAACTCTACAATGCCGGTAATCAATAACACTATAATGATCAGCTCCAGACTAAACTAAACTTGGAGCTAGTGGCTGCTCTGGGTCAGCAGTCTGTTCCTGTGTGTACTGTTCCTCGGGGTGAGTGAGCTTGCATTCAGAACAATGACGTCTTCCTTCAGGACATCCTGCCAACACCCCCCCCCCCCCCCCCCCCCACACACACACACACACACAGAGGGTCTTATAACAAGTGAAGCCCAGTCAAACAGTAACCATTAAAGGAAGAGGAATCCCACCAAAAGGAAGGAATGCCATGAAAACAACTGACTACCCCTTGCGTCACCCTTGAACCCACAGACACGTTCCTGCAGTCTACTGTAAACGTGCTCTACAGGGTTCTGTCTGCCACATGGCAAGGCTCCATCATGCCAATAATGTATTGCCCATGTATCCATCTCCACACAAGTATAATTCAAAGGTTTTCAAGTGTAATGAATCCCCACTATTTCAAAAACTTATTTACAGGCCCTTCCCAACAATAAATATTACAATAATAACACAAGGAATAAATACATGGATACTTGTTGCAATCCATTGAATACCACTGCGATAGCTTCCTGTGATGTTTTAACTAGTAAATCCTATGGGTCAAATGTAATACTATTTCATTCAAAAATGACCCCCCCACAAAAAAAAATTCCAAGCCTGGTTTACAGCAGAGATTACTTTGTTCTATAAATGTTTTGGAAAACACAAACATGTAGATGGATTTGAAATGTAGGTCAGTAAATGAATTTGGGGTATCACTTTACAATAGGGAATAAAGGCCAAGTCGATACAATCATACCTGTCATGCCTGCATACTGTAGCGTACAATCACTTGTAGGGACAACGTGGTGTTTTTGGTGGTTGTTTTTGCCAAAAATATTATTTTCAATTAATAATTTTGTTTAGTTCCTCTTAAACCCTGTGCTTTCCTCATTAAACGACAACATACAGTATTTCTGCGAATTCAGCACTTCCAAATAGCGCACGCTTACCTATCCCATATATTTTTAAAACATGACAGCAGTGGCTTAGCTCCTGTCTGTGTACCTTTTAAATGTTTAATTATTTTATGTGAAGAGTATCCAGTTTACCTTCCACAGCCTAATAGGCAGGACGGGACAACGCCAATTTGAATATAAACAGCCTGTCCACCACAATAGAAAGCTATTCACACACACATGCATGCGCGCGCGCACACACACACACACACACACACACATTACACACACACAGGGGAGCGCTGTGAAATAAACATTGCAACATTGTTACCCCATTTTGTGACAACGCGGGGTGGAATGTGTCTTGTTGTGGTCGCAACAACTCGTTGCTATCATCAAGCCACTTGCACGGTAGGCTTTTGCTGCAATTTCGTAAGGACCCATCAGACAAATGTTACCATAGCGCTCACCAGAAACGATTTGCGTTGTTCCGACCGGTGTCCCCGTCCCCGGAGCTTCTTTTCATGCCGGATGCCGTCTTTCCAACCGATGTAAAATGAGGAATGCTTTGTTGTCTCGGTGTAGTAGTTTTTTATCTCCAATAATGTCACCTAAATCCGCGAGGATGTTGCTCACGCCATGGCTATCGAGGACTCGAAGTTAGAACCTTTGTGGCGGGGGGGGGGCAGTAGCGAGTGAACTGTTCCCTTTTCGGTTGGAGAACATACCAGCGTGAGAAACCGATGATGACGATGGATCGGTGTTGAGGGGTGCGAGCTCAGCTGTGTGCGCCTGCCTGACTACTGCTTGCTCACGGTGCCAACGCAGCCGTGTCATCGAACGTATTTTTTCAGACAGAAGAATTTCAACCCCGATCACCAGGGGAAATAGCGCCACCCACTTCGCTATGATCGCCAGTTCATTGTTAGAAACTTCATTAAAATGACCGAACTGTTTAAAAAAAAAAGTATTGTTTGAGAAACAGACGCCTCACAAATCCTCAACTGGCAGCTTCATTAAATAGTACCCACAAAACACCAGTCTCAACGTCAACAGTGAAAAGGAGACTCCAGGATGCTGGCCTTCTAGGCAGAGTTCCTCTGTCCAGTGTCTGTGTTCTTTTGCCCATGTTAATCTTTTCTTTTTATTGGCCTGTCTAAGATATGGCTTTTTCTTTTGCAACTCTGCCTAGAAGGCCAGCATCCCGAAGCATCCCTCTTGCTCAGTTGTGCACCGGGCCTCCCACTCTTCTTTCTATTCTGGGTAGCGCCAATTTGCTCTTCAGTTTCTTGGCAATTTGTTACATGGAATAGCCTTAATTTCTCAGAACAAGAATAGACTGACGAGTTTCAGAACAAAGTTCTTTGTTTCTGGCCATTTTGAGCCTGTTATCAAACCCACAAATGCTGATGCTCCAGATACTCAACTAATCTAAAGAAGGACAGTTTTATTGCTTCTTTAATCAGAACAACTGTTTTCAGCTGTGCTAACATAATTGCAAAAGGCTTTTCTAATGATCAATTAGCCTTTTAAAATGATAAACTTGGATTAGCTAACACAGCATGTCATCAGAACACAGGAGTGATGGTTGCTGATAATGAGCCTCTGTACACCTATGTAGATATTCCATTAAAGAATCTGCTGTTTCCAGCTGCAATAGTTATTTACAACATTAACAATGTCTACACTGTATTTCTGATCAATTTGATGTTATTTTCATGCTTTTCTTTCAAAAACAAGGACATTTCAAGTGAGCCCAAACTTTTGCACGTCTTAAGAGAACATTCCTGGCCATCCCCTGTGGAATGTCCATGTTGATCCTCTTGGTTATCTTGGTCCTCTTGATCCATCCACCTGTCTTCTTTGTTAGTCAGGCCTGACCCCTTCATCCCGTAGTTTTTTCCTGTAATCTAATTTAATATGACTGAAGATGTAGAATTTTCTGCCAGGCCCCTTCTAATAGGGTATAACAGACTCGTTAGCACCTAGACTACATGCCCTCTATAAAAAAAACTGCATTTTTTTCCCCCTCAAAACAAAGGTTGTAAAAGTATGCTAGACATTTTATAGAATAAATCATATATAGTTTGATGATCCTGTGACAAACGGACAAAAGTAATTGATTTTTACATTTTTAAATGGCTTTTGGCGAACGTCTGTTGAACGTCTGTTAAATGTCCGAATGGGTGAATATAAAACCAACTTTACCTCGGTAGAAAGCCATCGGGGGAGTTGAAAATGCGATGGAAACACATTGAACTTTAGATGCAGTCATCTGGGTTTTAAAATGCAGTCGTGGGTTTTCATTGGAAGCGTCTTTGTATTATTTACTTGTTGGTAACAATTTGTATTTTTGGTCAACTTCATTCTGAAGTGAAGTTATTTGCGGTAACAGTCCGACGAGGTCTTCTGTGAATAAAAGTGACGTTGAAGAGCAAAGAAGCATCTAACGACCAGTGGTGGAAAAAGTACCCAATTGTTATGCTTGAGTAAAAGTAAAGATACCTTAATAGAAAATGACTCTAGTAAAAGTCACCCAGTAATTTTACTACTTGAGTAAAAGTCTACAAGTATTTGGTTTTAAATGTACTCAAGTATCAAAAGTAAATGCAATTGCTCAAATATACTTAAGTCTCAAAAGTAAAAATCACTTCACATTCTTTATGTTTTAAGCTAACCAGACGGCACCATTTTCATTGTTTACATTTTTTTAGTCTGTCAAATCAGAGGCAGTAGGGATGACCAGGAATGTGCTCTTGAGACTTAACAGTGGAGATAAGGAAAACTAAGAGTGAACCTTAACATACCTATATACTGTATATATATATATTATTATTATTATTTTTTACCTTTATTTAACTAGGCAAGTCAGTTAAGAATTCTTATTTTCAATGACGGCCTAGGAACAGTAGGTTAACTGCCTGTTCAGGGGCAGAACGACAGATTTGTAACTTGTCAGCTCGGAGATTTGAACTTGCAACCTTCCGGTTACTAGTGTCTGGTGTGTGTGTGTGTATATTAGCATGGGAATTAAAAGATACCAGAAGGTGGATAACAAAAAAAAGAACTGAAATAAGAAGTAGACGGTACATGTTTGGTTTTTGGGCTGAATGTATACAGTCGTGGCCAAAAGTTTTGAGAATGACACAAATATTAATTTTCACAAAGTTTGCTGCTTCAGTGTCTTCAGATATTTTTGGCAGATGTTACTATGGAATACTGAAGTATAATTACCAACATTTTATAAGTGTCAAAGGCTTTTATTGACAATTACATGAAGTTGATGCAAAGAGTCAATATTTTCAGTGTTGACCATTCTTTTTCTGGGCCACATCCTGACTGATGGCAGCCCATTCTTGCATAATCAATGGATAATCAATGCTTGGAGTTTGTTAGAATTTGTGGGTTTTTGTTTGTCCACCCGCCTCTTGAGGATTGACCACAAGTTGGTACCATTCTTTATTCATGGCTGTGTTCTTAGGTAAAACAGCCTTGTCCTCGTCAACACTCACACCTGTGTTAACGAGAGAATCACTAACATAATGTCAGCTGGTACTTTTGTGACAGGGCTGAAATGTTTTTGGGGGGATTCAGTACATTTGCATGGCAAAGAGGGACTTTGCAATTAATTGCAATTCATCTGATCACTCTTCATAACATTCTGGAGTATATGCAAATTGCCATCACACAAACTGAGGCAGTAGACTTTGTGAAAATGTATATTTGTGTCATTCTCAAAACTTTTGGCCACGACTGTACATTATGATTTGTCTCTAAACTGTATGTGCACCCCTCCGCAATCTACTGCCACAAACCATTAAAGACTAGGAATTCATCTAGTCTGTCCCTATGCTATTTGCTCTCTTTCTCAAACTGCTAGCACAAAGCCTTCGTGAAAATGTGTTTGTTTTTTTACAAAAGATGCCGAAAAAATACATAAACTGTCCCAAATCAGCTCTACACAATTCAGCAGGGAGGTGTGCAACTACGACAAATTATACCCATTATAACAGTGTAGAAACTACGTCACCTACATAGGTATTACCATATCCCTTTCAATTCACATTCCTTGCAAAAATTAACTATTTGCAAAACTTTTAAAACGTCCAGAAAGATAGTGGTCTGAGAAGGGTATTTACACTTTAAAAGACATATTTTAAGTGAACGGATGTGGATGAAAGAATTCTGGCAGTATTTTAATGTCCTAGTTTCATATTTTTTTCTTTACCTCCAACTCTATATATCAAAGTGAGCCTATGAGGACCTTAGGAATCAGATTTACCATTATACCCATTCATCAAATGCTCAAAAGGAGTTGTTTGTGATGTCTACATTCAGTTGCCACTTTATTAGGTTCACCACCCTATTCACAAAAATAAATTGATCCTACATACACCAAGTCCAGAGGTCTTGGCTTGCTAGACACTAAAGCATGCAGAGAAGTATTCAGGTATTCTGTTACTGTTTGTTTGAACTTTAGAATGTGCAAAATGACAGCACAGTCTGTGATGGTCTTATGTAACTCAGAAAAGTTTCAAAACTGTTTTTTAATAATTCCAACACCAAGCTTGTACTGACAGTGATAAACTCCAACTGGACTTAAAAACTTGAACAGTCTGTCTCCTTTCCCAGTTTCATCAACAGTTTTGAATTCACACTGTTCCAGATGCAAAGGATGTTGTAACAAATAAATAAATACATGTCTTTTGGCAAATGTCTGTTGAATGTCTGATGAATGTCGGTTGAATGTCTGTTGAATGTTCGAATGTATGAATATAAAACCAACTTTACCTCGGTTAGTTTTCTCACAAAAACTGTTGCGTTAAATAGCAAATGTGCCTACTCTGGTCTTGGCACCTGCACTCTAGTCTACATTTTTTTTTCCTTTTAACCAGGCAAGTCAGTTAAGAACAAATTCTTATTTTCAATGACGGCCTAGGAACAGTGGGTTAACTGCCTGTTCAGGGGCAGAACAACAGATTTGTACCTTGTCAGCTCGGGGGGTTTGAACATGCATCCTTCTGGTTACTAGTCCAACTCTCTAAGCATTAGGCTACCCTTCCAGATTATCGTGGAAGATAATATTTTTATTTGTCAGCAAGTGGCTGATATTTATTGGAATGGAGCATCAAGTTCACCGTGTCCTTCCACCACCCTGTGAAGTTCATTGTGTTATTTTATCTGTAGCCTAATAATCTGTATGGTTTCCTGAGTCGTAGTGGGAGGACCACAAGCCGTATCATCTCGTGACTCCAAGTTACCTTCGATAAAATGGTTATTGTTTTGCAGGGGACAGCCCCGACCGGGACTCAAACCCGGTCCAGCGACTGTCAAACCAACACCTTCATTGTTATGCCAAGAAGTCCACACCTTTTGACGAGGTCACCAGGTGTTGGGTTAAGGTCGCAACAATATCAATATTTGCGCATAAAGGAGTTTCCACCGCCATAATTCATTTTACAGACACAAAAAGATTCCACCAACAAATGATCTGTAGGCATTTATAAAATGTGTCCCAAACTTCCTATTGCCATCACAGCTGTGGTGTTTTTTTTTATATGGTATGACTACTTGCATAAAAACTGTGGATGGAAACAGGGTTATATAGGTCTACGAGTAGATGTGAGCAGTATTGTGGGGTAATGTTTATTATCTCTCTAGTATTGTGGAGTAATGTTAAAGTGAGATTTGAATGTTGAAAGCTGATCCGTCGTCAGTATTGTGGGGTAATGTTAAAGTGAGATTTGAATGTTGAAAGCTGATCCGTCGTCAGTATTGTGGGTAATGTTAAAGTGAGATTTGAATGTTGAAAGCTGATCCGTCGTCAGTATTGTGGGGTAATGTTAAAGTGAGATTTGAATGTTGAAAGCTGATCCGTCGTCAGTATTGTGGAGTAATGTTAAAGTGAGATTTGAATGTTGAAAGCTGATCCGTCGTCAGTATTGTGGAGTAATGTTAAAGTGAGATTTGAATGTTGTGTCAGTAGTAATGTTAAAGTGAGATTTGAATGTTGAAAGCTGATCCGTCAGATGGAGTAATGTTAAAGTGAGATTTGAATGTTGAAAGCTGATCCGTCGTCAGTATTGTGGAGTAATGTTAAAGTGAGATTTGAATGTTGAAAGCTGATCCGTCGTCAGTATTGTGGAGTAATGTTAAAGTGAGATTTGAATGTTGAAAGCTGATCCGTCGTCAGTATTGTGGAGTAATGTTAAAGTGAGATTTGAATGTTGAAAGCTGATCCGTCGTCAGTATTGTGGAGTAATGTTAAAGTGAGATTTGAATCCGTCGTCAGTATTGTGGAGTAATGTTAAAGTGAGATTTGAATGTTGAAAGCCGATCCGTCGTCAGTATTGTGGAGTAATGTTAAAGTGAGATTTGAATGTTGAAAGCTGATCCGTCGTCAGTATTGTGGAGTAATGTTAAAGTGAGATTTGAATGTTGAAAGCTGATCCGTCGTCAGTATTGTGGAGTAATGTTAAAGTGAGATTTGAATGTTGAAAGCTGATCCGTCGTCAGTATTGTGGGGTAATGTTAAAGTGAGATTTGAATGTTGAAAGCTGATCCGTCGTCAGTATTGTGGGGTAATGTTAAAGTGAGATTTGAACGTTGAAAGCTGATCCGTCGTCAGTATTGTGGAGTAATGTTAGTGAGATTTGAATGTTGAAAGCTGATCCGTCGTCAGTATTGTGGAGTAATGTTAAAGTGAGATTTGAATGTTGAAAGCTGATCCGTCGTCAGTATTGTGGAGTAATGTTAAAGTGAGATTTGAATGTTGAAAGCTGATCCGTCGTCAGTATTGTGGAGTAATGTTAAAGTGAGATTTGAATGTTGAAAGCTGATCCGTCGTCAGTATTGTGGAGTAATGTTCAAGTGAGATTTGAATGTTGAAAGCTGATCCGTCGTCAGTATTGTGGAGTAATGTTAAAGTGAGAGTTGAATGTTGAAAGCTGATCCGAGAGCAGCGTTGCTTTTCTTTCCAGCATGTAAGTATCGACACTGACAGGGCCAGTGACAAACACATTAAAAAAACAATATATTTTATTTTTTAGCGGGGGGCGGGGGATCTCAGTAGGGATCTCAATTTGGGGTAAATTGGGGTTAAACGCCCCCTTCCTGTAATTCTCACAGAAACCCCTTTATGTCGAAAGCTTTATGTGGGGCTCCCGAGAAGCACAGCGGTCTAAGGCACTGCATCTCAGTGCAAGAGAAGTCACTACAGTCCCTGGTTGTATCACATCTGGCTGTGATTGGGAGTCCCATAGGTCGGTGCACAATTGGCCCAGAGTTGTCCAGGGTAGGCCGGAAGACTTTGACTTACCTAGTTAAATAACTTTTTTTTTAATGATGCCAAGAGGGTCCAAAGCTGTCAAATCAAATAAATACTACGCATGCCAGTCTCTCTTGGATCAGAGTTGAGGAGAGACTGACTTTATCATTTCTTCTCTTATAAGAAACATTCATTTGTTGAAAATTCCAAATGGTTTACGAAGTCAATTCACACACAGCTCTGACACACACACTTACCCCACCAGCCATGCCACCAGAGGTCTTTTCACAGTCCCCAAATCCATAAGAAATTTAAGAAAGTGTAAAGTATTATATAGAGCCATTACTTCACGGAACTCCCTTCCAGCTGATAATGCTCAAGTGAACAGCAGGCCTGTTTGCATAAAACAGATAAAGCTACATCTCATGGCACAACGCCTCTCCCCTATTTGATCTAGTTATGTTGTTTGTATGTATTGATATGTAAGCTAATTATGCTGTTTTTTATTTTTTTATTTCTGTAGTTCTGTACGTGAGCTGTTCTTGTTTATTAACTCTCTGTATTATGTCAAGTTTTATGTTTTGTGTGGACCCCAAGAAGAGTAGCTCCTGCTTTTGCCACAGCTAATGGGTTCCTAATAAAATGTCAAATACCAAATGACAGTTGTCTGACTGAACTTTACCAGGATGAGGACTTGCCAATGTCAAAGTCTTCCGAAAGCTAAATGACATATTGTTTGTTTAGCTAGCTTCATGCCATATTCCAAATGGATAGGCTACTGTCGCTTATCTGAAAATAAATTATAAATTGATGTTTAATGATCATGAAAATCATGCAGTTAGTTCCTGTATAACTCTGATAGAGCTAAATGTGTGCAAGTGTTTTGCATGCAACAATTAGACATTTGTAGTTCTGACTATACTCTTCAAGGGGTGATGATATTATAAGTATTCAGACCCTTTGTCTTTTTCCACATTTTGTTACATTACAGCCTTATTCTAAAATGTATTAAATAAAACATTATCCTCATCAATCCACACACAATACCCTATAATGACAATGTGAAAACAGGTTGAATTATTTTTTGCAAATGTATTAAAAATAAAAAACAGAAATACCTTAATTAACATTCAGACTTAACATCAGACTCAAAATTGAGCTTGGGTGCATCCTGTTTCCATTGATCATCCTTGAGATGTTTCTACAACTTGGAGTCCACCTGTGGTAAATTCAATTGATTGGAGATGATTTGGAAAGGCACACACCTGTCTATATAAGGTCCCACAGTTGAGAGTGCATGTCAGAGCAAAAACCAAGCAATGGGGTCAAAGGAATTGTTAGAATTCTCCGAGACAGGATTGTGTCGAAGCACAGATCTGGAGAAGGGTACCAAAACATTTCTGCAGCATTGAATGTCCCCAAGAACACAATGGCCTCCATCATTCTTTAATGGAAGAAGTTTGAAACCAATAAGACTCTTCCTAGAGCTGGCTTCCCGGCCAAACTGAGCAATCGGGGGAGAAGGGCCTTGGTCAGAGAGGTGACCAAGAATCCTCCCTCTGACAGAGCTCCAGATTTCCTCTGTGGAGATGGGAGAACCTTCTAGAAGGGCAACCATCTCTGCAGCACTCCACCAATCAGGCCTTTATGGTAGAGCAACTCCTCAGTAAAAGGCACATGACAGCCTGCTTGGAGTTTGCCAAACAGCACTTAAAGGATTCTCAGACCATGATAAACAAGATTCTCTGGTCTGAAGAAACCAAGATGGAACTCGTTGGCCTGAATGCCAAGTGTCACGTCAGGAGGAAACCTGGCACCATCCCTACGGTGAAGCATGGCGGTGGCAGCATCATTAGCCCATAGAAATGCCATTTGTCCATAGAAATGCAATGAATAACAGATTCATACATGGAAAATCAGATAGTAAAAATAAACAAAAAAATAAGTTTGCTTTGAAGTGTCTGTCCTATATCTGAGAGATCTAAGAAAGATCAGAAAATGATTTGTATATTTTTTCTACACATATTTAACCGCTCTTTTAAGGCACTAAACTACTTCCATCCAGTATATTCTGTACTTTTTAACTGATTTAGTCGAACACATTCTCAAATGACTCAAGGCCATATGTGAGTCTTTCACAATACACTGTCACTGGCCATAGTCATATGTAACATGTAACAGCATAACGCAACAGATTAGATCAACTGGGATGGCTCTCTGACTCACAGTTGCAAAAAAAAAGAGCTGTGCGTAACACACGCCCCTGAATATGCCCATGAGCCACTGCCCTTACATTTTAATTATCACTAGAAGAGGAAAGAACCCTTTTTTGAACTGCAAAGAGCCGTTGAAATGCTCTAATGTTTCTTTGTGTCAATATGGTTCACACATAGAAGCATCACCCTTCTCAAAGAACCCTTGAGGAACCCTCATTCTTTTGTGTGCATAGAGATGATATGGAGTTGTGTTTACTCAGCTAATGTGATATAATCCTAGCATCTTTCTAACATAATACCCACTAGTTTGACTTACTGGTGTCTCATCTCTATCTATTTGGCACAACATCTATTTGTGTCTTTCTTGATAAGCTTTACAGTATAAGCAGAGTATCGGGCACATGCTTTTCCTTATAAATCCCAACTTTGTAGGAAAATAGCAGTTCATCTGTGTGTGAGATAGAGCACAAAAAACATCACTCTCTATGTTGATGTGCAGTAAGTCTGTACACCACAATCTCCTTACCACTAGGTCGCTGTTCATTCTCACCACAGAAAATACTTGTTCTTGTTCCCTACCTTGTCAGGACATTTAGGTGAATTGTTAGGACACTGGAGTCCTGATAAGGTAGGACAACAACTACACACACACACACACACACACACACACACACACACACACACACACACACACACACACACACACACACACACACACACACACACACACACACACACACACACACACACACACACACACACACACACACACACACACACTATATCCTTCCTCTCTTTACTCCAACTTACTTTGAACCCCTGGGAGATAATCCATAAAGTCCCTCCACCCTGGATAGCCTAGCATACTTCTCTCTCTCAACAATTTACACATTCACTCCGACCTGTGTCGAGCCAGCTATTCAGGTGGGGAAAAGCTCAAGCAAACAAAAGTCTGCACACTTTCCTGATGGAGTTTCTGCTGAGCAGAGAGGGCAGCCTTGTTAAAGGGGCCAGCTCAGTTCCATCTGGATGGAGAGATCTGGCAGTGTGTGTGTGTGAAATAAAACAATTTGTCAAATGCTTCATAACCAACAGGTGTAGACTAACTTCTTTTTTACGGGCCCTTTCAAACAATGCAGAGAGAAAACATGGGGAAAATAGAATAGAAAGATAATAACACGAGGAATAAATACACAATGAGTAACGATAACTTGGTTATGTACACAGGGTACCAAGTCGATGTGCAGAGGTACGAGGTAATTGAGGTAGATATACACTGCTAAAAAAAATAAAGGGAACACTAAAATAACACATCCTAGATCTGAATGAATGAAATATTCTTATTAAATACTTTTTTCTTTACATAGTTGAATGTGCTGACCACAAAATCACTCAAAAAGTATCAATGGAAATCAAATTTATCAACCCATGTAGGTCTGGATTTGGAGTCACACTCAAAATTAAAGTGGAAAACCACACTACAGGCTGATCCAACTTTGATGTAATGTTCTTAAAACAAGTCAAAATGAGGCTCAGTAGTGCGTGTTGCCTCCACGTGCCTGTATGACCTCCCTACAACGCCTGGGCATGGTCCTGATGATGGTCTCCTGAGGGATCTCCTCCCAGACCTGGACTAAAGCATCCTCCAACTCCTTAACAGTCTGTGGTGCAACGTGGCATTGTTGGATGGAGACATGATGTCCCAGATGTGCTCAATTGGATTCAGGTCTGGGGAATGGGCCGGCCAGTCCATAGCATCAATGCCTTCCTCTTGCAGGAACTGCTGACACACTCCAGCCACATGAGGTCTAGCATTGTCTTGCATTAGGAGGAACCCAGGGCCAACCGCACCAACATATGGTCTCACAAGGGGTCTGAGGGTCTCATCTCGGTACCTAATGGCAGTCAGGCTACCTCTGGCAAGCACATGGAGGGCTGTGCCAATGGTTAATTTGCCAATCTTGGTGTTCTCTGGCAAATGCCAAATGTCCTGCACAGTGTTGGGCTGTAAACACAACCCCCACCTGTGGATGTTGGGCCCTCATACCACCCTCATGGAGTCTGTTTCTGACCATTTGAGCAGACACATGCACATTTGTGGCCTGCTGGAGGTCATTTTGCAGAGCTCTGGCAGTGCTCCTCCTGCTCCTCTTTGCACAAAGGCGGAGGTAGCGTTCCTGCTGCTGGGTTGTTGCCCTCCTACAGCCTCCTCCACGTTGCCTGATGTACTGGCCTGTCTCCTGGTAGCGTCTCCATGCTCTGGACACTACGCTGACAGACACAGCAAACCTTCTTGCCACAGCTCGCATTGATGTACCATCCTGGATGAGCTGCACTACCTGAGCCTTGTGTGGGTTGTAGACTCCGTCTCATGCTACCACTAGAATGAAAGCACCGCCAGCATTCAAAAGTGACCAAAACGTCAGCCAGGAAGCATAGTAACTGAGAAGTGGTCTGTGGTCACCACCTGCAGAACCACTCCTTTATTGGGGGTGTCTTGTTAATTGCCTATAATTTCCACCTGTTGTCTATTGCATTTGCACAACAGCATGTGAAATTTATTGTCAATCAGTGTTGCTTCCTAAGTGGACAGTTTGATTTCACAGAAGTGTGATTGACTTGGAGTTACATTGTGTTGTTTAAGTGTTCCCTTTATTTTTTTGACCAGTGTATATTGTACATATGGTTCTGCCTGGCTGGTGAGATTTGGCAGGAGACAACACAGGCAAGTCGGTGCCCTCAAAATCAGTTTTGTCATCGCTTTCCAGGACTGTGAATTGCAGTGTTGTAGTAGTTGCAGGTCATCCATTGCTTTCCTCTCTGATAGGTGTAAACATAAAAAATATACTGTACATGTCAGTAAGTCTCTGGTGTAAAATCATCAAATCAAATTTTATTCGTCACATACACATGGTTAGCAGATGTTAATGCGAGTGTAGCGAAATGCTTGTGCTTCTAGTTCCGACAATGCAGTAATAACCAACGAGTAATCTAGCTAACAATTCCAAAACTACTACCGTGCCTTGCAAAAGTATTCGGCCCCCTTGAACTTTGCGACCTTTTGCCACATTTCAGGCTTCAAACATAAAGATATAAAACTGTATTTGTTTGTGAAGAATCAACAACAAGTGGGACACAATCATGAAGTGGAACGACATTTATTGGATATTTCAAACTTTTTTAACAAATCAAAAACTGAAAAATTGGGCGTGCAAAATTATTCAGCCCCCTTAAGTTAATACTTTGTAGCGCCACCTTTTGCTGTGATTACAGCTGTAAGTCGCTTGGGGTATGTCTCTATCAGTTTTGCACATCGAGAGACTGAATTTTGTTCCCCATTCCTCCTTGCAAAACAGCTCGAGCTCAGTGAGGTTGGATGGAGAGCATTTGTGAACAGCAGTTTTCAGTTCTTTCCACAGATTCTCGATTGGATTCAGGTCTGGACTTTGACTTGGCCATTCTAACACCTGGATATGTTTATGTTTGAACCATTCTATTGTAGATTTTGCTTTATGTTTTGGATCATTGTCTTGTTGGAAGACAAATCTCCGTCCCAGTCTCAGGTCTTTTGCAGACTCCATCAGGTTTTCTTCCAGAATGGTCCTGTATTTGGCTCCATCCATCTTCCCATCAATTTTAACCATCTTCCCTGTCCCTGCTGAAGAAAAGCAGGCCCAAACCATGATGCTGCCACCACCATGTTTGACAGTGGTGATGGTGTGGTCAGGGTGATGAGCTGTGTTGCTTTTACGCCAAACATAACATTTTGCATTGTTGCCAAAAAGTTCAATTTTGGTTTCATCTGACCAGAGCACCTTCTTCCACATGTTTGGTGTATCTCCCAGGTGGCTTGTGGCAAACTTTAAACGACACTTTTTATGGATATCTTTATGAAATGGCTTTCTTCTTGCCACTCTTCCATAAAGGCCAGATTTGGGCAATATACGACTGATTGTTGTCCTATGGACAGAGTCTCCCACCTCAGCTGTAGATCTCTGAAGTTCATCCAGAGTGATCATGGGCCTCTTGGCTGCATCTCTGATCAGTCTTCTCCTTGTATGAGCTGAAAGTTTAGAGGGACGGCCAGGTCTTGGTAGATTTGCAGTGGTCTGATACTCCTTCCATTTCAATATTATCGCTTGCACAGTGCTCATTGGGATGTTTAAAGCTTGGGAAATCTTTTTGTATCCAAATCCGGCTTTAAACTTCTTCACAACAGTATCTCGGACCTGCCTGGTGTGTTCCTTGTTCTTCATGATGCTCTCTGCGCTTTTAACGGACCTCTGAGACTATCACAGTGCAGGTGCATTTATAGTCATTTAGGTCAACATTGGATCATTCAGAGATCCTCACTGAACTTCTGGAGAGAGTTTGCTGTACTGAAAGTAAAGGGGCTGAATAATTTTGCACGCCCAATTTTTCAGTTTTTGATTTGTTAAAAAAGTTTGAAATATCCAATAAATGTTGTTCCACTTCATGATTGTGTCCCACTTGTTGTTGATTCTTCACAAAAAAATACAGTTTTATATCTTTATGTTTGAAGCCTGAAATGTGGCAAGAGGTCGCAAAGTTCAAGGGGGCCGAATACTTTCGCAAGACACTGTAAGTGTAAAGGGATAAATAATATGTACATCAAGATATATGAATGAGTGATGGTACAGAGCGGCATAGGCAAGATGCAGTAGATGGTATCGAGTACAGTATATATATATTCATATGAGATAAATAATGTAGGGTATGTAAACATTATATTAAGTAGCTGTCAGGACCCGGTTACGAACCCAGGTCTCCGGAGTGAGAAACAGTCACTTAACCAACTGAGCCACGAATAGTCAGCAGAACCCAGAAGATGAGGCAGACACAGCAGTACTTGAGACGGTGTATTTAATAAAGTAAAAAGTGAAGTCCTTCAGGAAAACATGTAACTCCACAACCTCAAAAGGAATTCCACAAGAACAAGGTAATACACAAGGTAATCCTCCAAGACAAAAAGGTAAATCCACAAGGTGGTAGGTAAAGCATAAAAAGCCTCAAAAGATACTCAAAAATAAATAAACAAGAACAAAAAAACAGAATTCCACAAGAGCGTCCACCGGGATCAACAAGAGTACACAGAATACTAGGGCTGGGTGCTAACATACAAACACAGAGCAAAGAACTGAGGGAAAATAAGGGTTTAAATACAATCAGGGGAAACGAGGCACAGGTGCAAATAATAATGGGGATCAAGGGAAAGCAAAAGGTCAAAAAGCACAATGGGGGCATCTAGTGACCAAAAACCGGAACAACCCTGGCCAAATCCTGACAGTAGCATTGTTTAAAGTGGCTAGTGATATATTTTACATCAATTCCCATCAATTCCCATTATTAAAGTGGCTGGAGTTTAGTCAGTATGTTGGCAGCAGCCACTCAATGCTAGTGGTGGCTGTTTAACAGTCTGATGGCCTTGAGATAGAAGCTGTTTTTCAGTCTCTCGGTCCCAGCTTTGATGCACCTGTACTGACCTCGCCATCTGGACGATAGCGGGGTGAACAGGCAGTGGCTCGGGTGGTTGTTGTCCTTGATGATCTTTATGGCCTTCCTGTGACATCGGGTGGTGTAGGTGTCCTGGAAGGCAGGTAGTTTGCCCCCGGTGATGCGTTGTGCAGACCTCACTACCCTCTGGAGAGCCTTACGGTTGTGGGCGGAGCAGTTGCCGCACCAGGCGGTGATATAGCCCGACAGGATGCTCTCGATTGTGCATCTGTAGAAGTTTGTGAGTGCTTTTGGTGACAAGCCGAATTTCTTCAGCCTCCTGAGGTTGAAGAGGCGTTGCTGCGCCTTCTTCACAATGCTGTCTGTGTGGGTGGACCAATTCAGTTTGTCTGTGATGTGTATGCCGAGGAACTTAAAACTTACTAACCTCTCCACTACTGTTCCATCGATGTGGATAGGGGGGTGTTCCCTCTGCTGTTTCCTGAAGTCCACAATCATCTCCTTAGTTTTGTTGACGTTGAGTGTGAGGTTATTTTCCTGACACCACACTCCGAGGGCCCTCACCTCCTCCCTGTAGGCCGTCTCGTCGTTGTTGGTAATCAAGCCTACCACTGTTGTGTCGTCCGCAAACTTGATGATTGAGTTGGAGGCGTGCGTGGCCACGCAGTCGTGGGTGAACAGGGAGTACAGGAGAGGGCTCAGAACGCACCCTTGTGGGGCCCCAGTGTTGAGGATCAGCGGGGTGGAGATGTAGTTACCTACCCTCACCACCTGGGGGCGGCCAGTCAGGAAGTCCAGTACCCAGTTGCACAGGGCGGGGTCGAGACCCAGGGTCTTGAGCTTGATGACGAGTTTGGAGGGTACTATGGTGTTAAATGCTGAGCTGTAGTTGATGAACAGCATTCTCACATAGGTATTCCTCTTGTCCAGATGGGTTAGGGCAGTGTGCAGTGTGGTTGAGATTGCATCGTCTGTGGACCTATTTGGGCGGTAAGCAAATTGGAGTGGGTCTAGGGTGTCAGGTAGGGTGGAGGTGATATGGTCCTTGACTAGTCTCTCAAAGCACTTCATGATGACGGAAGTGAGTGCTACGGGGCGGTAGTCGTTTAGCTCAGTTACCTTAGCTTTCTTGGGAACAGGAACAATGGTGGCCCTCTTGAAGCATGTGGGAACAGCAGACTGGGATAGGGATTGATTGAATATGTCTGTAAACACACCAGCCAGCTGGTCTGCGCATGCTCTGAGGGCGCGGCTGGGGATGCCGTCTGGGCCTGCAGCCTTGCGAGGGTTAACACGTTTAAATGTTTTACTTACCTCGGCTGCAGTGAAGGAGAGTCCGCATGTTTTGGTTGCGGGCCGTGTCAGTGGCACTGTATTGTCCTCAAAGCGGGCAAAAAAAGTTATTTAGTCTGCCTGGGAGCAAGGCATCCTGGTCCGTGACTGGGCTGGTTTTCTTTTTGTAATCCGTGATTGACTGTAGACCCTGCCACATACTTCTTGTGTCTGAGCCGTTGAATTGCGATTCTACTTTGTCTCTATACTGATGCTTAGCTTGTTTGATTGCCTTGCGGAGGGAATAGCTACACTGTTTGTATTCGGTCATGTTTCCGGTCACCTTGCCCTGATTAAAAGCAGTGGTTCGCGCTTTCAGTTTCACGCGAATGCTGCCATCAATCCACGGTTTCTGGTTTGGGAATGTTTTAATCGTTGCTATGGGAACGACATCTTCAAAGCACGTTCTAATGAACTAGCTCACCGAATCAGCGTATTCGTCAATGTTGTTGTTTGACGCAATACGAAACCTATCTGCAGGTATACATTATGAAGCTGTAATTAATATTGCAACGTAATACTTGTGGCATACTTGTGGCATGAATGATCTCTCATTGAGTCCTTCCCATTTGAAATCTCTAAATGATGTCACAGGCAACTAAAAGGAGCCCCCAGAGCATGTGCTCATGAGCCTGTGCCACCTGAGACAAGGTGAAAGGTCATCTGGACCATTATCATATATTGTGTAAGTTCAGCTCCAAAGATTAAGGGTCGGGGGTATATTACTTTTGAGGGTTTTCAGATCAAACTGTTCAATTACTTGAAAAACTGAAATGATGTGGCTTATGTGAGGAAACCTTGACGTTTTTGTGGCGCTGCTTCCATGGTCCCCATGGATCCTCTCTTCCCCTCCCTGACCAACGGTTTGTCAAAGCCTCTGAAATTCCATCCAGCTGATCTTCTCCCAGGCCCCCGCCCGCCCCCCCCTTCTAGGGTGCCATCTGCTCTCTTTTAACCTCTCTTTCTCCCTCTCTCTCATTCTCACCTCCTTCCTCTCTTACTCTCCTCCTTCCCCCCGCCCTCCTCTCTCTCTCTCTCTCTCTCTCTCACCTCTTTCCTATCCCTCAACGGCTCAGACAAGCTCTCAAGATGTCCTGGTCGCATGCAACCTTCCTTGTCGCTGTGCTCCTGTCACTGTCCTGTGAGTGAGTCTGCCTGCAGGGGGACTGTATTGTAAGGGAATAATATATACTTACGAGATGTGAATGAATACTTGAGGAGGATGGTGCATGTCATATTTTCTGTGATATCGCTAGAGAAACCTAGAGTGCAGTCTGAGGGCAGAGTGACTCTGTTACTAGTGATAGTGGTATGGGAACATTGTGATAGAGAGCTCAACGCTGATCTGATGTTTTGTCCTATGATCATGTACCTCTGAACCCCTGCAGTATCTCAGGAGGTAGACAGTGCAGCTGTCCCCGATGATAAGGGCACTACCAAGGCAACCGACCCGAGAGGTAAGCAGCGCGACCTTCACTGAACCCTCTTCGTCTTCTGCAGCACATACAACCTAATTTCTTGGTGCGTGCTGAGACTTCAAACCTTACTGAACTCCCTCTTTTTTGCCTGCTGTTAAATCTACCCTCCTCTCATCTCTTATGCGATTGTAACAGAATGGAAATGTTTTGTTGTCTTTGTTTTCCCTGATATGGGAGCGAACTCACCACCCTCTGCATACCAGCACAACGGCTCGCAAATCTGTCTTTTCTTTATCTTTTCTTCTCAGGTCCACTGAGGGAGATCTTCATGCCCGAGGCCGACGCAGCAAACTTCTTCAGACGCCGCAGCAGAAGAGCTGCCAAGTCTCAGGACGAAATTGACGGTGATTGAAGCTTTCTCTGTTTGGATCTCTTTCATGTTGCTTGGATGTTTTTGGGGTTGTTTTTCCACCAACGGTCAGTGGTGAACTGGCAATGGAGGGTGTGGTGTTGCGTGCCTTTGTCTGTGGATGCCTGAATGAAGCATAGCTTGTGTGTGTAGGCATAGATGGATGGTTTGGTCCCACATCTTCTAGATTGATCAATACTTTTTAAGGTCAGCTGAACGTTTTGGTTGCAGAGGTAGCCTACTACTCCACTACGCCAGAGTTTATATTACTGGATGGAGTTTATATTGCTGCAGTTGAATACAGCAATGGCTGAAGTTGTTGTGGGGTTAACTACTTCGTTCAAGGGCAGAACGGCAGATTTTTCCCACTTTAGGGATTTGAACAAGCAACCTTTCAGTTACTGTCCCAATGCTCTAACTGCTAGGACACGAGAGGAGACCTTGTGAAAGTTCCCATAAGTGAGATGTTTGATTGTTCTCTTTAACTACTCAGTTGACGGCCAGGTGAGAGTTTAGCTGGAGAAAGAGAGCCGTTGAGAGGCGAGTTACTTAATGCAGAAACCCAACACAAATTGAAGTGTTAGCTGAAGAAAGTTAGAGCAAGAGAAGAAAAAGAGAGAAAGAAAGCGAGGTGGAGTGATGTTTGTATCCAGTCTGGGTATGGAGAGAGCAGTTAGAAGTTGAGTGTGGAATGTGCCAACACACAGGCACAGTGGAGGGAGGGGGGTCAGAGAGATGGACAGAGAGAAAAATATGTTTACTTTTTGAAAGCCCCTTTGGCAGCCAGATGTTGACACTACTAAACCACAGTAAAGTCATATGAGAAAATGTGGATAAACCTATAGTGTGAGGCGGTCTGTACATCAACATTGCTTGCTGTTTGGGGTTTTAGGCTTGTGTTTCTGTATAAGCACATCTTTATACATGTATTTGATTGATTGTGTGTGTGTGTGTGTGTGTGTGCTTGGTTTTACTATCCTTGTGGGGATCAGAATTCCCCACTAGAATAGTAAAACATGGAAAATGTAGTCAAGAGGGGACGTTTCACCGGTCCCCACAAGGAAAAAGGCTGTTTTAAGCTTCGGGGTTAGGGTTAGAGGTTAGGAGTTAAGGTCAGGGAAATTTGAATTTTGAATGGGAATCAATTGTTTGGTCCCCACAAGGATAGTATAACAAATGCGTGTGTTAGTGGTCACACAGATAACACAAACTGAGTGGTTACAGTGAGGTTCAGCTCTGTTGCCAGGTAGGTATAATCAACATCAATGTGGCTTTCACCTGTATTCAAATGGGTGAACCTGTTTGACTTTGGGCTTTTATGTGGCGAGGTTATGCCAGGTAGAAGTGAGTGGGTGGGTCAAATACTTTGACAGGAGTTAGGAGCATATCACTCATGTGCCCTGTCACATTATCCTCTCGATGTGTAAATAAGTGACGTTCATACGTGGACAACTACAAATACTTAGGTGTCTGGTTAGACTGTAAACTCTCCTTCCAGACCCATATCAAACATCTCCAATCCAAAGTTAAATCTAGAATTGGCTTCCTATTTCGCAACAAAGCATCCTTCACTCATGATGCCAAACATACCCTTGTAAAACTGACCATCCTACCAATCCTCGACTTTGGTGATGTCATTTACAAAATAGCCTCCAATACCCTACTCAACAAATTGGATGCAGTCTATCACAGTGCAATCCGTTTTGTCACCAATGCCCCATATACTACCCACCATTGCGGCCTGTACGCTCTCGTTGGCTGGCCCTCGCTTCATACTCGTCGCCAAACCCACTGGCTCCATGTCATCTACAAGACCCTGCTAGGTAAAGTCCCCCCTTATCTCAGCTCGATGGTCACTGTAGCATCTCCCACCTGTAGCACACGCTCCAGCAGGTATAGCTCTCTAGTCACCCCCAAAACCAATTCTTTCTTTGGCCGCCTCTCCTTCCAGTTCTCTACTGCCAATGACTGGAACGAACTACAAAATCTCTGAAACTGGAAACACTTATCTCCCTCACTAGCGTTAAGCACCAACTGTCAGAGCAGCTCACAGATTACTGCACCTGTACATAACCCACCTATAATTTAGCCCAAACAACTACCTCTTTCCCTACTGTATTTAATTAATTAATTTTGCTCCTTTGCACACCATTATTTTTATTTCTACTTTGCACATTCTTCCACTGCAAATCTACCATTCCAGTGTTTTACTTGCTATATTGTATTTACTTTGCCACCATGGCCTTTTTTTGCCTTTACCTCCCTTATCTCACCTCATTTGCTCACATCGTATATAGACTTGTTTATACTGTATTATTGACTGTATGTTTGTTTTACTCCATGTGTAACTCTGTGTCGTTGTATGTGTCGAACTGCTTTGCTTTATCTTGGCCAGGTCGCAATTGTAAATGAGAACTTGTTCTCAACTTGCCTACCTGGTTAAATAAAGGTGAAATAAATAAATACAGTGCAGTATCCCAATGATTGACATAACCCTTGGTTGACGTTACTGGTGGTCACCTTTTGAGTTTGATTTACACTGGGTCATTAGTTCACAGCTCCCTGACCACTGACCTGCGAAGGAACGCTGCAAGCTTCACCATTTCAACTGTTCATCTGATTGCTTTTCCATTTAGTTGTTATTTTCAACTACCTGACTGACCTGAATTCCCAAAATCAAATTCCAAAGGGAGTCAGTATGCAGGCAAAGACCTGTCCCATGGAACAACAATAAAGAAAAGGTCAGAGGTTAGGTGTCAGGACTAGGAGAGGATTCCATAGCCCAAACCCAGCGTCTGCCTGTACTCTGCAGAGATCCAATCCCACGTAATGTTGTCGGTGCAGTTTGACCGCAAGTGATACAATTGAATTGACTTCCTTTTCTCCTCCCCTATAGCTGAACAGAGGCAGGTGCTGGCTGCAGATAAGCGGAAGAGAGAGAACCATGAGGAACAGAGGAATGAGTTTGAGAACTACGCTGAGGAGGAGCATGACGGTATAATAATACACAGTGTACAAAACATTAGGAACACCTGCTCTTCCCATAATAATAATGCATTTAATTTCTGTAGCGCTTTTAAAAATCTCAAAGCGCTTCATACAAAAACAAGCAATACATCACCATGAGTAGCATTTAACTATAGTAAGGTCGACCAATATGGGCCAGGTCTTTTGAGTTCATGCATCCTCCAAAGATAGAGAGAGGCAGTTCATCATGGCTTGAGAAGAGGAATGTGTTCAGGGAGATGGTTGATGAAGAAGTGTCTAGTGGCGATCTTATAGAGGGTTGCTCTGGGAACCAGCCTGATTCATGTAGTGACTGGACTTCTCCTTCTTCATAATGCATGTCACCCACTTGAGTGATGCCTCGGCAGCCAGAAAGCTCACCACAAACCGTTCAGAGTAGTAGCCAGTTGTCCTCACTATGTGCCCTCTGCCTCAGCACTGCATTCCTCTACTGCATCTCCCATTCCTCTCACGCTTCAGGTGACTCTTCAATTGATGCTTTCAAAATATCAGGAACCAGCAACCAAGTGACACAAAAAAGCTGATAGTGTCCAGATGCATCATTCGAACAATTAGCCAGCTGGTTAGCTAGCTAAGCCAAAAAGAGTTGACCTGCCAGTCCATCCGCAAATCTGTGGATCAAAACCACCACAAACACGCAATAAATATGCAATAAAAATCAATGTTTTCAAAAACAATACATATCTACAGGAACTCTTTGCTTAGAGGCTGCTACTAGGGCACCATGGCAACTACCATGACATAGACTGACCAGGTGAACACATGTGAAAGCTATGATCCCTTATTGTTGGATCCACTTTAATCAGTGTAGATGAGGGGGGGGGGCAGTTTAAAGACGGATTTTTAAAGCCTTGAGACACTTGAGACATGGATTGTGTATGTGTGCCATTCAGAGGGTGAATGGGCAAGACAAAAGATTTAAGTGCCTTTGAACGGGGTATGGTAGTAGGTGCCAGGAGCACCGGTTTGACTATGTCCACGCTCAACAGTTTCCTGTGTGTATCAAGAATGGCTTGGCACCTTGTCGAGTCCATGCCCCGACGAATCGAGGCTGTTCTGAGGGCAAAAGGGGATGCAACTCAATATTAGGAAGATGTTCCTAAGGTTTTGTACACAGTGTATAATACCCTAATATACAGTATAAACAATAACAGGTTATTTTGTATTCTACTCCTGTTACAGTTTCTCTTTTATTGTTGGTGTATAATCAGAGCACAGTATGGCAGTAGCCTATGTGTATCAGTGAATTGATCCAGTAACACTTCATCCAGTAGCGTGTTCTGTCTACCCTCGTCATTCCCTCCCATAACTTACCTCTGGCCTTAGAGCAAGACGAGAGGACACGGGAGAGCACCGAGCAGTGGCGAGAGTTCCACTATGATGGCCTGCATCCCCCCCAGGAGTACAACCGCCAGTCTACCTGAGACATCACCACCCTACTGGAGAACAGTGGTATAACAGCAGGCAGGACACAGAGGGCTACGCCCCCTACTATAATAGTAAATGTAACTTTTTATAATGTCATGTATGCTTCCATAAATACTTTGGAAAGACTTTAGGTAGGTGTTCTCTTTTAGATATACCTTATAAATAATATTTTTAAAGAAACAAATTAATGTTATTCTTCTGTACTAGTTTGAACGTTTGCATGTGTGTTGCATTTTCGCATGTTGTGTGACTATACAATGATGTAGATTTGAACATGTTTATACTTATATACAGCTTTAGTCTGAAGTTTACATACACTTAGGTTGGAGTCATTAAAACTCATTTTTCAGCCACTCCACAAATTTCTTGTTAACAAACTACAGTTTTGGCAAGTCGGTTAGAATATCTACTTAGTGCATGACACAAGTCATTTTTCCAACAAGACAGATTACTTAACTTCTAATTCCCCGTATCACAATTCCAGTGGGTCAGAAGTGTACATACACTAAGTTGACTGTGCCTTTAAACAGCTTGGAAAATTCCAGAAAATGATGTCATGGCTTTAGAAGCTTCTGATTGACTCAAATGATTTCAAGGCCTATTTCAAGGCCTTCCTTCAAATGCAGTGCCTCTTTGCTTGACATCATGGGAAAATCAAAAGAAATCAGCCAAGACCTCAGAAAAACAATTGTAGACCTCCACAAGTCTGGTTCATCCTTGGGAGCAATTTCCAAATGCCTGAAGGTAACCACATTCATCTGTACAAACAATAGTATGCAAGTTTAAACACCATGGCACCACGCAGCCGTCACACCTCTCAGGAAGGAAAAGCCTGCTATCTCCTAGAGATGAACGTGCTTTGGTGCAAAAAGTGAAAATCAATCCCAGAACAACAGCAAAGAATTTTGTGAAGATGCTGGAGGAAACGGGTACAAAAGTATCTATATCCACAGTAAAATGAGTAACCTAAAAGGCCGCTCAGCAAGGAAGAAGTCACTCCCCCAAAACCGCCATAAAAGAGGCAGACTTCGGTTTGCAACTGCACATGGGGACAAAGATCGTACTTTTTGGAGAAATGTCCTCTGGTCTGATGAAAGAAAAATAGAACTGTTTGGCCATAATGACCATCGTTATGTTTGGAGGAAAAAGGGGGAGGCTTGCAAGCCGAAGAACACCATCCCAACCGTGAAGCACGGGGGTGGCAGCATCATGTTGTGGGGGTGCTTTGCTGCAGGAGGGACTGGTACACTTCACAAAATAGATGGCATCATGAAGAAGGGAAATTATGTGGATATATTGAAGCAACATCTCAAGACATCAGTCAGGAAATTAAAGCTTGGTCGCAAATGGGTTTTCCAAATGGACAATAACCCCAAGCATACTTCCAAAGTTGTGGCAAAATGGCTTAAGGAAAGCAAAGTCAAGGTATTGGAGTGGCCATCACAAAGCCCTGACCTCAATCCTATAGAAAATGTGTGGGCAGAACGTGATTTTCTGGATTTTCTTTTCTTATTTTGTCTGTCATAGTTGAAGTGTACATATGATGAAAATTACAGGCCTCTCTCATCTTTTTAAGTGGGTGAACTTGCACAATTGGTGGCTGACTAAATACTTTTTTGCCCCACTGTATGTGCTTCACAGAGTTCCAATAACAGACATTGCAACATCAACTGTTCAGAGGAGACTGCGTGAATCAGGCCTTCATGATTGAATTGCTGCAAAGAAACCATTACTAAAGGATGCCAAATAAACATGAGCAATGGAAATTAGAGCGGTGGAAATCTGTCCTTTGTTCTGATGAGTCCAAATTGGAGATTTTTGGTTCCAACCGCTGCGTCTTTGTGAGACGCAGAGTAGGTGAACGGATGATCTCCGCATGTGTGGTTCCCACCATGAAGCATGAAGGATGAGATGTGATGATGCTTTGCTGGTGACACTGTAGGGTATTTATTTAGAATTCAAGGTACACTTAACCAGCATGGCTACCACAGCATTCTGCAGCAATACGCCATCCCATCTGGTTTGCGCTTAGTGGGACTATCGTTTATTTTTCAACAGGACAATGACCCAAAACACACCTCCAGGTTGTGTAAGGGCTATTTGACCAAGGAGAGTGATGGAGTGCTGCATCAGATGATCTGGCTTCAACAATCACCCAACCTCAATCAGAATGAGATGGTTTGGGATGAGTTGGACTGCAGAGTGAAGGAAAAGCAGCCAACAAGTGCTCAGCATATGTGGGACCTCCTTCTAGACAGTTGGGAAGCATTCCTGGTGACTCCCTCATGAACCTGGTTGAGAGAATGCAAAGAGCGTGCAAAGCTGTCATCAAGGCAAAGGGTGGCTACTTTGAAGAATCTCAAATATATTTTGATTTGTAACACTTTTTTAGTTACTACATGATTCCATATGTGATTCATAGTTCTGATGTCTTCACTATTATTCTACAATGTAGAAAATAGTAAAAATAAAGAAAGACCCAAACTTTGGACTGGTACTATATGTGTGTATACATACACACACACACACACACACACACACACACACACACACACACACACACACACACACACACACACACACACACACACACACACACAGTCAAAAGTTTTAGAATACCTACTCACTCAAGGGTTTTTCTTTATTTTGACTATTTTCTACATTGTAGAATAATAGTGAAGACATCACTATGAAATCATGTAGTAACCTAAAATTCTAAATATATTTGAGATGTAACACTTTTTTGGCGACTACATGATTATTTCATAGGTTATATCTTCACTATTATTCTACAATGTAGAAAATAATCCAAAGCAAAAACCCTTGAATGAGTAGGTGTTCTAAAACCTTTGACCGGTCGTGTACACACAGGTGTTATATTTATCTTTTGTTAGTCTCTGCTTTGCAATAGCACTCCACAGTAAGTCCCCTGGAGTTAAGTATATTCTTACTTTTTATTTGATTTTATTCAAGAGTTAGTCATCTTGTAGTCCAATTTATCACAACCTATATACACAGTATCTCTCAAACAAAGTGCTTTTCATGCATGCTTTGTAAAAGCTTTATATTTCGTGCTTTCTATCATGCTGTTTTTGAAGAGAACATACAGTATTTGTAACGTAGAAAATCAATAAACACTGCAATCCAAGCAAATATTGTTACTGAGATGTATAGCTACAAAAGGACAAGAGGATCTACATCAACATGAACATATATCTATACTCATAGTTTACTGCCCCTGAGAAGTAGTTTTTCAAGTCCTTTTACATCAACATTGCACATTGAGATCTACAATTGTGCTCAACATCGAAACATACTAATTTCAAGCTTTTAAGTTGCATCCAGGGTTGGGAGTCAATACCATAAAAAAAGTCAATTCAGAAAGTAAACTGAATGAAATTAAATCAACCCTGGTCCCATCCATGTGGAACAGTGAAATATTAAGCAGTGGAATCACAGGTAAAAACGCTTGCTCGACAGATGTCCCTCCTCCTTGCAGCGTGAAGACCGTTCGTTTTAGGAGAGAGGAGCGAAGACAGAGAGTGAGGACAGTGAGAGAGACAGCAACTGGCTGCTAAATTCAAAGGACAGGTATGAAAGTACACTGACCAAACAGTGTGTGAGCACTTCTGGGAACAGCCAGCGCCTGGGGGGAAGAAGTTGGCTATACTACACAGGCTCCTACAAAATTATTTTGCAATGGCGCACTGATTATCAAATGACTTCAATCTTTATTCCTTAGTTTGTCATATGTGTTTAAATTGAACTCTATTGCAGTGGTCATTGTTTTAATACGCATCATTTCAGTCTCATCCCAATTATTATTATTTTTAAACAATGTCCCCAAAATGGGATATATCAAACTGTCCATTCCACGTAAGGTTCATCCCCACCAAATTGTTTTAATTATGAGCTGAACTGTCCTGACGGGACACGTAAAAATATGCAAAGCTTGCTTTAGTCAATACATGCACCATCATCATAAACGTCAACCTCAGCATCATAACTGGGATTTCATTTCATTAAATTGTCAGAGTATCTCCCTGAGAACAGGTCACAAAGCTATGCTGGTCTTATGCTAAGGATGGCATCACAGTTACATCGCAATTATTCATAAGTAACAACGATACATTTGAACCTACTACTGACAACATATCTGACCGTTTATATATTACAACGTAAAAGTCTTGTGACACATTTACAATTTTTTTCCCCCTGTAAGTAAAGTTCTTACAAGAGTCAGAATGAGAAAATAAATAATTCAATACCCTTCAATCAGGAAAAGTGTACGATGAATGCATAACTGTCACGACCGGCATTACCGTCACAACCGGCCGTCAAAACTGCTCTTGCCAGTTGTCTCACACTAGTAAAGCACTTCATTCACAGGTGTGTGTCTGATTCTGCAGACAGATGTGTTTCTCAGTCATTATATATCCAGAAAACATCAAGCAAATATATATATATATATATCCACTATGCCCTACAGTTGGGAATAATGAACCAGTGATTTTACTCAACCTTAACTGCAGCTAAAAATGAAAAATAGAAATTAGGATAAGAAGTCATCACTATTTTAGCCTTGAATGCTGTTTCAGTTTCATAAAAGTAACTCCACACAATGGTTTCAGGGTGCAATTTTGAACACAAGGCATAGAGGGCGTGATGCCCCTGACACTCACAGTCTCAGAATCACAGCCGTCTCAATAACAAAGACTAATAAAAACATGGTGAGTTCCCATAAGGAGAAGAAAACATAATAATTCCATGCGGCAGCATTTGAAAAGAAACACATTCATTGGACCAGCGCTGTTGCTGATTTTACAGGAGATAAGCATTGAAAACGTGACCAGCGGTTGGGAAATCAAGTAGTAAAGTGTCTGTAGCTCATTTGAAAAAAACAACGTTTAAACGAATAGAATGACAGTAAAACAGTTAAATTATTTGTTGGCTGAGTAGTTAACAGAAATTCTCTAAGATTGTGTTTATTTTCCACTTTGATGGCAAACTTTCTGTACTGCTAACATTCACTTCCAGTCATTTTCGCTCCAGCGCCGGTCCAATGAATTTGTTTATATTCGAACGCATCTGCACGGAATTATTACGTTGTCTTAACCTTCTCCATCTTCAACCGAGCATAGTGTGGCCTCATAACACCACCAATGTCCCATACAAAACAGATCTTCTTGTCTTCTGGAGGACAGTCTTACAACACGGCAGTGCTTGAAGTGGAATGACAGATGCCGGTATTCATTTCAGGAGCCAGACTCATTTTCATTTTACAGTACAATATTTTCAATGTCCATGTTCATATTTTTGAGTGAACATTCTATAAGAGGTGAACATTTTGTGTTGCAATTACTCCGTACCGAGTGCACCAACCCAATTTAAACACTGGGAAACTAAACCCTCTGGTCAGTAGACAGAGAGAGAGAGAGAGACAGTGGTCTTCCTCATCTCTTCACCCCCAGACCTGTGGTCCATTAGGAAGTAGAATGTTCAAATAGGCATGTATCATGTAGAACAGATATGATTGTCTGTTTGATAGAATAGGAAATCCTGTGAGCTCTCTTCATTTTATTTCACATCTCTGAATACACTTACTGTGGTTGGGTACAGACAGAGTGCTGCCCTGAGAACACAGTAAGTGCTGAGCCATGGTAAATAGAAGGGGTCCTCAAGTCCTCAACCACAACAGCTGATAATGGGAGGGATGGGCAGACTCGGAGAGGAATTCTGAGGGGCTGAATTAAGAATACCAACTCAAAGCTCTGTGGTCTCCCAACTGACCTCCCGCGGAACCTGACGTCATTTAGTCCCCATGTGGATGGTGGTGACTGTGGAGGGGCGTGGCCGGGGTGGCTCCACCACTGCAGCTGTAGCCACAACCTGTAGTTCTGCCTGTGGTTCCCCTTTGATACTGTCAGGGGCACTGCAGGCTGCAGTGGAGAGAGGCAGAGTGGGCAGAGGTTGTGGAGGACCTGAGGGGAGAAGATCACTAGAATCACTCAAAAGTTACACAGGCTTGATAGATCCAAAATACCAGACTAAACCGGTAAAGTAACATAAAGGCGTCATTCAGTCACCATCTTTACGTGAGAGGGTGGCACAGTCTACAGACATGCTCTTGGCCAGCATAGAGTTCGGTCCCTGTTGGTCAAAGCTCATACTGCTGCCAAAGCTACTGTTCAGACTACTGCCCAGCTGCAAGCGCCTCATATGACGAATCACTGCTGTGGCGTTAAACGCTTGCTGTGGAGGAAACAGAGAGAGAGAAGGAGGGAGAGGAGGCAGGTGAGGAGAGATGGCGAAACAGGCATGCAAAATAGGAAGGATAACTATGTTTATGTTGGACACAATTTAAAATGTGTACATTGTAAATGGGTACTTTTTGCATGCTTGGGTGTTTAATATTAATGTGTTATTTAATACATTTCATGTGGGATGGGCCACAGGGGGTGACAGAACCCCCCCTCCCCTCCCCCCAAAAAAGAGAGAAGAGTAAATTGTGTACCCACCCTCCATTTGCTTTTGGCAAAATTTTTCCTCATCTGCCGACTGACTGATTCATGGATGTTCTTGCAGAGAGCCGTGTCCCCAGCAATCCTGAAATACAATGTCTGTTTATTGGTTAAAAAGTATTGATAAAGAACATGTAGTGTGCAGATGTTTTTCTTTTAACGTGGTTAAAAAATCCTGGCCTGGGTACCTAGCACCAGCTCCAAGCTGGTGATAGGATGTGTACTGACCGGGCTCACGTTATATAATACCCACCTGTTACAACCACCCTTTGTGAGTCTATATAAACTCTATCAAGCCACCTGCCCAAGTCACAATAGGCCCAAGACGCAATGGCTCAAATGCAACGGACAGGCATCATTTATCCTGCAGGTTACCGCTGGATTTCTTAAAATGCTACTAACATGAGATTACGTGCACCTGCGGGCTAAACTAAGTTTGATTGCAACAAAAACCCCACTAAGGATAAACCAGCAGATCAGTTGATCTCTCGTTGTTACCGTATGAAGTGGTTAGGATACCAGACAGCTAGTCGAGGTTCTCTGTTTCAAATATCGACCTATCAGGAGCATTGGAAAACGTAAGGCTGATGAATGTGAAAATACTTGTAGTAGTCCTATATTTCATTCAAACATTTCACCTTAAATATTGCAAAACAATATGATATATGCCAATCGAATGAACTTTAGACGACATTTTCCTTTGATTAAAAAAAAATAACATGTTCAATTTACTTGATTTAGTTACACATTTCAAATAAGGACTGTCCAGGGATATTTTACCCCCAATCTTGATAAGAATTTACCATATCAGACTATTTTATTTTAAAGACAGTTGTATTTAATGGACTATATAAATTGGAAACAAATAAAAGAATGAGTAGGCTACACCGTCAACATTAGTATTCCGTTTCATACACAGTGTCGGGTAAATTGCCATAGTAGATTTGACGTGGTAAAGGAGGAAACACTTTATTTCAGTTGTACGGAATGATTGTCAAATATAGAAATCGTCCTTAGTCTGCTCATAAAGTAGGACTAAGTTGTTCCGATGATAATACCAACCAGAGGGCAAAATTGTCTTGGCAATGTAATCATGACTAAAAGACAACCTCGACATCCCCGTTAGGGAGAGGTAAATCACTGCCCAATGTTGGTTGCAGTTGAGATCAGCTGTGTGCGTGATTTTAGCACGTATTGATGGTTTAATGAGACATCAGCTGGTAATAACCTGGTGGCTTTTGATGGGTGCAATTTTGCATAATTTGCATCTGTGGGTCTCTGTCTTCCCAACCCCAGTCTGTTTCCCCCCCAGTCTCAGACCAGGAGAGGAGAGAGTTTAGGAGGCGGGGAGGGAGTCATGGTGACAGATGACAGTGGGAGGACACGCATGGCACTGCTCTAAGTAACACCTGCATCATCCAGGCATCCTCTATCTGCGTCAGCTTTCACCACGGTGCATTGTTCCCTTTGATTGTTTGGTCCCAATTCACTTACCACCCATTCCCATTGTTCCTAACACTTTGATGTTTACAGATTGGTAAGGTGGAAGAGATATGAGGAGGCTTTGACGGGCTCTACTGACCCAGACCCTTCAGATCTGCAAACATCAATGGGTTAGGGCAAAGAGAAAGGGGTATGGAATAAATTGGGACCAGCAGCTGTATGATGGTGCTCAGTCAGTCTGGTGGCAATCAGACACTCACCAGGGGTGGGCTAGAGCCTGGTCACAGGTGAATCTCTTCTGTGGATCCTTCTCCATCAGAGAGCTGATGAACTCTTTGGCTGTATGTGGAAGATACACACAATCTCACTCATGGGACTGTATACCATGTGCCATTAATTCAAGATTGCAATTACACACAAACAATTGTATACGTGCACACACATTCATATACAAGCCCAGCTATGTCGTACTATATTCGGGTGGACTTTTTGGGGACCAACAATTGATTCCCCATTCAAAATCTTATTTTCCCTAACCCCCTTTCCCTTTCCCTCACCCCTAAACCTAACCGTAAAATCTCAATTTTACAAGTGAGGACCGGCGAAATGTCCTCACTTCACTGAATTTTAGTTGGTTTACTATTCCTATGAAGACATCAGGTACTAGATCCTGTGTGGCTCAGTTGGTAGAGCATGGTCCTTGCAATGCCAATGTGGTGGGTTCAATTTCCACAGGGGACAAGTTTGAAAAAAGTATGAAAATGTATGCACTCACTACTTTAAGTAGCTCTGGGTAAAAGCGTCGGCAAAATGACTAGAATGGCAAATGTGCACGCGTACAGATGCAAACACACACGGCTCACCTGAATCCGATATATCATCCCAATAGGGTGCATCAAACTCATAGTCTGCCTTGAGTATCTGCTCAAACAACTTGGAGTCATTCTCGTCATAGAATGGAGGGTAACCACACAACCTTGGGGACAGATAACATATCAATATACATTGCCTACAGAAATTATTCACACCCTTGACTTATTCCACATTGTGTTGTGTTACAGCCTGAATTCAAAATGTAGCTATTATTTCTTTCTTTACATTTACATAAGTATTCACACCTTGTAGCCCATAGATGTTAGAATCACCTTTGGCAGTGAATACAGCTGTGACTCTTTCTGGGTGAGTCTCTAAGAGCTTTGAACACCTGCATTGAACAATATTTGCACTTTATTCTTAAAAAATATAGAAACAAGCTGGCTGTTGATCCTTGCTAGACAGCCAATTTGAAGTCTTGCCATATATTTTCAAGCCGATTTAGGTCAAAACTGTAACTAAGCCACTCAAGAACATTCAATGCCATCTTGATAAGTAACTCCTGTGTAGACTTGGCCTTGTATTTTTAGGTTACTGTCATGCAGGTGACGTTGACTCCCAGTGTCTGTTGAAGAGTGGTAACTCAGTGATGTGTTTTGTTGGATTCACCCCAAACATAACGCTTTGTATTCAGGATATGAAGTTCATTTCTTTGCTGCAGTTTTACTTTAATGCTTTATTGCAACCAGGATGCACATTTTGGAATATTTGGTATTCTGTACAGGCTTCCTTCTTTTTCACTGTCATTTAGGTTAGTATTGTGGAGTAACTTCAATGTTGTTGATCCATCCTCTGTTCTCTACTATCACAGCCATTCAACTCCATAATTGTTTTACCTCTCTGGTCTTTTTGGTTGAACCAGTGTCTGAAATTCACTGCACGACCTTACAGATAAATGTATGTGTGTCGTACAGAGATGAATTAGTCTTTCAAAAATCACGTTAAACACTATTATTGCACACAGAGTGAGTCCATGCAACTTATTATGTGACCTTTTTAAACACATTTTTACTCCTGAATTTATTTAGGCTTGCCTTAACAAAGGGGTTGAATACATATCGACAAGACGTTTCAGCTTTTCATTCATTTGTAAAAAAATATCTAAACACATCATTTCACTTTGACATAATGGGGTATTGTGCCTAGGCCAGTGACACACAAAAACATTGTTATGAGGTACTTACAGAATGTAGGCGATGACTCCGATAGACCAGCAGTCCACTGCCTTGCTGTAGGGCTTCTGAGCCAGAACCTCTGGGGCTGTGGGGAACATCATAAGGTTCAGAGGGAGATTTAGAACATGGAGGCCTTGCATAACAATCCCTGCGTCGAGCTTGGACTGACACTACAAAAGTATGTTCCCAAACATACTGGTGTGGATAAGAAATAAGGCTTCTTCCACATTAACCCCTAAGTAAACAAGGACACAATAGAAGTAATCGAGAACCAAAGCTCTGCTGCCATATGTTCTTATGGAATGTCGTTCAGAAACCACCCACTACTTCACCACTGTATCTACCAAACTCCTATTCATTTTGTTAGGGTGAGGTTTCCTCCGGTCCAATTAGGTGAATTATGTTTAGGTTAACCCAGAAGTAGAGCTATGTTTAGATTATGTCACTACTGCAGACTTCCTAATGTCATGTCTTCCTTCCGTTTTACCTAATGAAACCCAGAGCAGGTAGCACTGTCACACGTTACGCTATATCTCAACTAACCCGTTAAAGGGCGATAAACTGCAACAAGGCTCAAGATTTAAGGCCTGGTTATTTCATGTTGATGAATTTTGCATTTTACCTAATGAAGCCCATAGCGGGTGGTAACTGTAACAAAAGGTCTACCCGTGAAAGAGATTACGTGCTACCCCAGGAAACCCATTGTGAGTGGTAACCGTAACAAAAAAAAAAAAGGTCTATACTTTACTCCAGCATACCCATTACGGGCGGTAACTATAGAAACAAGGTTGCTATATTCACATCAGGGGAATTTAGTGAAGTGTCATCCTAATCGCAACGCACCTGCTTGTTATTGCATTTCCATTTCCTTTTGAGCGTGTTGCACTTGCATTCAGTAGCGTGTATGAATCACATGATTATGAAGGCATAACTGAAACCATGCACACTTTTTTTCATTGCATTTATGTCATTTTGTCTTTGTGATGTACTTGTCTATTCACATTCTGTATTAGGTCAGGTTTCATGTTCGGTGTGGACCCCAGGAAGAGTAGCTGCTGCTTTAGCAGTAGCTAATATGGATCCTAACAGCCCAGAGGGTAGAGAGAACAGCCTCACCCACATATCCTGGCGTCCCACAAGCAGTGGCCATCACGTCTCCTGTCCCCTCCATCTTAGACAGACCAAAGTCACTGATCATGATCTTGGCCTCGTCATGGGGGTTGTAGTAAAGCAGGTTCTCTGGCTGAGAAAAGAAACGATCAATATTGGGAAATACGCAATTTGAGCTCTGTGTATATGTGTCTCACTCAGTACCTTGAGGTCTCTGTGTACGATGCCCATGTCGTGGAGGTAGTTGACAGCGTCAAGCACCTGTTTAATGAGTCTGCTGGCGTCCATCTCTGTGTAGAAACCCTTCTCTACGATGCGGTCAAACAACTCACCACCAGACACCCTGAGACAGAGACAGAGGTTGAGTCAATCTAACCCAACCGTAACCCTAGCATCATGTCTATATCCGGGGTTCAACTTCAACCCTAACCATAACCCTGGCTTCATGTCCAGTTCCTGGTTCAACCCTAGCCTCAACCCCAACCCTTTACGATGTAGTCAAACAGCTTCCGTTCAGATACTCTGAGGAGATTGAGGACTGAATGAACCTAACCCTCACTTAGGGCTGGTTCCCCAAATACTTAAAACACATGTCAGCATTGTGCCGAAATGTTGGTGAATAAATGATTGCATCGGAGCTCGTGTGCAGCTTTTATCTTTTCTTTCAAACTTTTCAGACACTTAATCTTAGTCCTGAATGAAAAGGCTATTTCAATAGAGATTCTCCATTGATCATGCCTTTCTTAAAATCAGTCAAGGCTAAATCCATGTCTGGGAAACTGACCCTAGAGACTCTTTTTAAATTAGTATTTTGCCAGACTGTGTTTGCTACAGTGTTACAACCATGACACAAAAGAAACATAGAAGCAACTCTTTGGGAATGCTTACATCCACACAGGTTTGTTTTTGTATTGCCAAGGCCAAATGCACCTCGATAGCCCCTGAACTCTCACTGCAGCAAAACATGATACGTTATCACAGTGATTTGATTTGGACCAGTGCTCACACGGACACAGAGTACCGGCACATCTTATTTTCATTACAGACACCTCTTAGAGAAATATGAACACCGGTCCTGCATTATCAGAAAGACAGACAGACATATACAAGATGCAGACAGACAAAATGGTGGTTGAGGTACTGTACTCACAACTGCATGATGAGGTATAGGTGGTTGGAGCTCTCATAGATGTCCTCCAAAGCCACAATGTTCTCATGTTTTATCCTGAAGAGGGGAAACTTATTTAATTGGCTTACTGTTCTACTAACCTCTGATCATTTCAATGCACAGCACAATAAAGCACAATTTCCTCACCAAATGGTTTTATTCATTGCATTCATCACAACAAAGCAATGTCAGTCCCAAACAGCACCATATTCCCTATAGTGCACTACTTTTGACCAGAGTCCATTTGAAACGCAGCTATTTTCATGTTAAATTGCTTTGAATCATCAAGTGTTTTCAATTTTCTTTCTGTTCTCAATAGGCCATAGAAAAAAATCTGTGTGGGCGAAAAGTGTGTGTGTGTGTGTGTGTGTGTGTGTGTGTGTGTGTGTGTGTGTGTGTGTGTGTGTGTGTGTGTGTGTGTGTGTGTGTGTGTGTGTGTGTGTGTGTGTGTGTGTGTGTGAGTGGTTGTGTGTCTGGTGACAAGGCAGACAATGAACTTGTTGAAACTTCTACTTCAGTGTTTCACCAGCAGCAAGGAGAAATGTCTTAATCCCAAATTGCACCCTATTCCCTATATTGTGCCCTACTTTTGACCAAAGTCCATTGAGCTACATAGGGAATAGGGTGCTATTTGAGACACACAGAAAGAAAGTCCCTCTGCTCAGAGTTCTAACTAATCATAGGGTGTCCACCCACTCTGCCCATAGTGGGTAAAAAATGGACTTGGTGATGAAATTTCACTTCCTTACGTTATAAAACACACTTTACTAAGACAAATATGATAATTCATGTTCTGAATCGTTCAGAGGGGTCTTTCTCGAACATTTCATAAACATATCTAAAAAAAAGTCCGATTTCGTAACCTGATACATCTCATAATAAGCAACGAGCTCTGTTGATAGCAGTGCAGGTTTCTCTGAACAACTTCAGTCGATTTCATATTTGGTGGTTGTTGTCTTTAAATTTGTTTCTGTGGGTCGCAAAAGGCAAAATCTGTGTGACACGAGCTGAAGTCAATGTAAAAGGCTTTGAAAATAGAAAGCTTAGTATGCGCTCAGAAATGTTAGAAAAACAGGAATTTTAAATTAATCTGAAAAGTGCATATAGTACTAAAACATGAAAACACTACATGTCATGTCTCAAAATCAATATCCATCTTACCTCTAAATTGTTTAATGTCCTACATATTCGAGAAGATATATGAAAAGTTTATTTAAAAATCACTCAAAATCATGGCAAAGCATATTCTGTAGGAGGGGTTAATATGAATTTCTAATAATTTCACAAGATTAATATGAATCGGGTCATGAACATAGATTAACATTTGGTTGCTCCCTGCCTATAGGCAGAAACTCAAACATGAATTACCCATGCTAAGACTATGCAACGCTGTTCTGACCAATCGGAATCCACTCTTCAAGATAGTTTTGATCACGCGGACTGGGATATGTTGCAGGTAGCCTCCGAGAACAACATTGATGAATACATTGATATGGTGACTGAGTTTATCAGGAAGTGTATAGGAGATGTTGTACCCACTGTGACAATTAAAACCTACCCTAACCAAAAAATGTGGATATATGGCAGCATTCGCGAAAAACAAAGCGCAAACCACCACATTTAACCATGGCAAGGTGACTGGGAATATGGCCGAATACAAAACAGTGTAGTTATTCCCTCCGTTAGGCAATCAAACAGGCAAAATGTCAGTATAGAGACAAAGTAGATTCGTAATTCAACGCCTCAGATATGAGACGTATATGGCAGGGTCTACAGATAGTAACGAAAAAGAAAAGAAGCCACGTCACGGTCACCGACGTCTTGCTTCCAGACAAGTTAAACAACTTCTTCGCCTGCTGTGAGGATAACACAGTGCCACAGACGCAGCCTGCTACCAATGACTGTTGGCTCTCCTCCTCCAATGCTGATTTGAGCAAGATATTTAAGCGTGTTAACCCTCGCAAGGCTGCCGGCCCAGACGGCATTCCTAGTCGCTTACTCAGAGCATGCGCAGACCAGCTGGCTGGAGTGTTTATAGACATATTCAATCTCTCCCTATCCCAGTCTGCTGTCCCCACATGCTTCAAGATGGTCACCATTATTTCTGTACCCAAGAAAGCAAAGGTAGCTGAACTAAATGACTATTGCCCCATAACACTCACTTCTTTCATCATGAAGTGCTTTGAGAGACTAGTCAAGGACCATATCACCTCTACCTTACCTCACACCGTAGACCCATTTCAATTTGCCCCAATAGATCCACAGATGATGCAATCATCATCACACTGCACAGTGCCCTATCCCATCTCTACAAGAGGAATACCTGTACAGTAGGAATGCTGTTCATTGACAATAGCTCAGCATTCAACACCATAGTACCCTCCAAGCTCATCATTTAGCTCGAGGCCCTGGGTCTAAACTCCACCCTGTGCAACTGGGTCCTGGATCTCCTGACAGGCCACCCCCAGGATGTGAAAGTAGGAAACAAACCTCCACTAAGCTGATTCTCAACACTGGGGCTCCACAAGGGTGTGTGCTCAGCCCCCTCCTGTACTCCTTGTTCACCCATGATGGCGTGGCCACGCAAGCCTTCAACTCAATCATCAAGTTTGCGGACGACAACAATAGGCCTGATTACCAACAATGACGAGCCAGGCTACAGGGAGGAGGTGAGGGTCCTGGGAGTGTGGTGCCAAGAAAATAACTTTTCACTCAACGTCACCAAAACAAAAGGAGCTAATCGTGGACTTCAGAAAACAGCAGAGGGTACACCCCCCTATTGTCATTGACCGGACCGCAGTGGAGAAGTTGGAAAGCTTCAGCGGCGTACACATCACCGACACACTGAAATGGTCCACTCACACAGACAGTGTAGTGAAGAAGGCGCAACAGCGCCTCTTCCACCTCAGGAGGATGAAGAAATTTGGCATAACACCTAAAACCCTCATAGAAGTACAATTGAGAGCATCCTGTCGGGCTTTATCACCTCCTGGTAAGGCAACTGCACCGCCCGCAACCGCAGTGCTCTCCAGACACATCACCGGGGGAAAACTACCTGCCCTCCAAGACACCTACAGCACCCAATGTCACAGGAAGGCGAGGTCAGTACAGGTTGGGACCAAGAGACTGAAAGCTGGGGCCGAGAGACTGAAAAAGCTCAAGGCCATCAGACTGTTAAACAGTCATCAGTAGCACAGAGGCTGCTGCTCTATATCCCTAGACTTGAAATCACTGGCCACTTTAATAATGGAACACTAGTCACTTTAATAATGTTTACATATTTTCCATTACTCATCTCATTTGTATCTTTATCTATGCCGCTCTTACATTGCTTGTCCAAATATTTATATATATATTTTTTTAACCTTTATTTAACTAGGCAAGTCAGTTAAGAACACATTCTTATTTTCAATGACGGTCTAGTGGGTTAACTGCCTGTTCAGGTGCAGAATGACAGATGTGTACCTTGTCAGCTCGGGGATTTGAACTTGCAACCTATCGGTTACTAGTCCAATGCTCTAACCACTAGGCTACCCTGCCGCCCCAATATTCTTAATTCCATTCATTTAGATTTGTGTGTATTGTTGTGAAATTGTTAGATATTACTTGTTAGATATTACTGCACTGTTGGAGCAGAACATGCATGATGAGCGCAACTCGTCAATCCAACGTATTTGAACATCTAATTAATCCTTCATACAGTTCAGTCAGTCAGTATGTAATTTGTTTGAGTTGCAGTAGGAACTAAAATCAAAAGAGATTAGAACAGTCTCACCAGTTTGTTCATTGAAAAACATGTGTATTCAAATGTATCTAAGTTCTTTAGCCCGCCACTTTAATAATTCAATGTTTCATTTAGGCATATCCAAATTTAAAAATAAATTGGCCTTCAACTTGTAGGCAATGCAATTTAGGCTATCATGTTGTGCTATCATGTTATTCTTGCAGAATAATTTTAGAACTCTGTGTTTTATAACTGTTTTTATTATATGGCTCGTGTTAAAAAGAGACCCAAGCTCACAGGTTTCTAAATATATCCTGTAAATGTTAAACAAAATTGTTGAAGAAGCACTGTCACGACTTCTGCTGAAGTCGAAGCCTCTCCTTGTTCAGGAGGTGCTCGGCGGTTGACGTCACCGGTCTTCTAGCCGTCATTGATCCATTTTTAATTTTCCATTGGTTTGGTTTGTCTTCCTACACACCTGGCTTAAATCACATTCATTACATGTTGTGTATTTAACCCTCTGTTCCCCCTCATGTCTTTGTCAGAGATTGTTTGTTATTCAGTGATGTATTGTATCTGTGCGACGGGGTTGTGCAACAAAAATGGCTATAACAAACCTACATACAGAGTGGAATTCATTAATAAAACAATCAAAACGCCTAATACAAGGCCTAGAGTCCGTTCTCCCAAATACAGGAAAAAGTACGATTCATTAGGTCACATGATCACCATAATAGCCCCACGCGGCTATAAAAAATGCCTTCTATGTGGATAACTGCTTTACAGAGCATCCCATCCACGGCTGAAGCGAAAGCACTCCTTGATAAAGTACGGAATCTCCTATCCAAAGGGGGATTTGAGGTCAGACAGTGGGCTAGTAACAGAGCGGAGGTTATCCAGCACCTCCTGCCACAAGCTAGGTCCAGTAGCAGTGAACTATGGCTAACGCAGTCTGGTGCTAACCCAGAAGAGCCCACTCTAGGACTGAGGTGGAGCTGCATACCGGATACCCTGGGGTATAAGCACCGCTCATCCCCGAGTACCGAAACCCCCCACTCTGCGCACCATCTATCGGACCCTGGCCAGTCAATACGATCCCCTTGGGTATATCCTGCCATACACAACTCGGGCCAAAGTCTTAGTCCAGGACCTGTGGCAGACCAAGAGGGACTGGGATGAACCAATCCACCTGGCTGACCTAGTGGAACGATGGATCTGTTGGGAAACGGAGTTAACGGAGCTCTCTGATGTCCAAATGCCAAGATGTTATGTACCATCCTGTGCTGACCAACCGAGATCATGCCTGGAACTGCATGTGTTCTGTGACGCTTCGGAGCGAGCCTATGGGGCGGTTTCCTATCTTAGAGTGGAGGATAAGGCAGGCCACACCCATGCCTCCTTTGTCATGCCCAGGTCCAGGGTCGCACCCAAGAAGCAGTTGTCAATGCCTAGGCTGGAACTCAGTGCTGCCCTTTCCGGAGCCCAGTTGGCCTCTACCTTGCGAGCCGAGCTCACCTTGCCAATCCAACGGGTCATCTACTGGAGTGATTCGACCACTGTATTGACCTGGTTCAAGTTGGAGTCCTGCAGGTATAATGTGTTTGTCGGAACTCGCTTTGCGGAAATCCAAGACCTAACAGAAGTCCAGGACTGGAGAGATGTTGATAGCATAAACAATCCTGCTGATGACGTTACTCGAGGTAAAACCCTTAAGGAATTGGCTAAAGCCCATCGCTGGAGCTTGGGACCACCATTCTTGTCCCAACCAGAGAACAAGTGGCCGACAGTCCCCAGGCGTGCGGCCCCTCCGCAACCAACTGAAGCTCATGAGTTAAAAAACGTTCCCGTTTTAAACAAGATATTTTGTTACGAAAAGATGCTCGACTATGCATATAATTGACAGCTTTGGAAAGAAAACGCTCTGACGTTTCCAAAACTGCAAAGATATTGTCTGTGAGTGCCCCAGAACTAATGCTACAGGCGAAACCAAGATGAAATTTCATACAGGAAATGCCCCAGAATTTGAATGCGCTGTGTTCCAATGTCTCCTTATATGGCTGTGAATGTGCCAGGAATGAGCCTACACTTTCTGTCGTTTCCCCAAGGTGTCTGCAGCATTGTGACGTATTTGTAGGCATATCATTGGAAGATTGACCATAAGAGACTACATTTACCAGATGTCCGCTTGGGGTCCTCCGTCAAAATTATTGCACAATCTCCAGCTGCGACCACTTTTCCATTAGGTTCAGAGGAGAAAGGCAACTGCCACGAATGATTTATCATCGAATTGATATGTGAAAAACACCTTGAGGATTGATTCTAAACAACGTTTGCCATGTTTGTCGATATTATGGAGTTAATTTGGAAAAAAGTTTGGCGTTGTAATGACTGAATTTTCGTTTTTTTTTTCTTAGCCTAACGTGATGAACAAAACGGAGCGATTTCTCCTACACAAATAATATTTTTGGAAAAACTGAACATTTGCTATCTAACTGAGAGTCTCCTCATTGAAAACATCCGAAGTTCTTCAAAGGTAAATTATTTTATTTGAATGCTTTTCTTGTTTTTGTGAAAATGTTGCCTGCTGAATGCTAGGCTTAATGCTATGCTAGTTATCAATACTCTTACACAAATGCTTGTGTAGCTATGGTTGAAAAGCATATTTTGAAAATCTGAGATGACAGTGTTGATAACAAACGGCTAAGCTTGTGAGCCAATATATTTATTTCATTTCATTTGCGATTTTCATGAATAGTTAATGTTGCGTTATGCTAATGAGCTTGAGGCTATGATTACGCTCCCGGATACGGGATTGCTCGACGCTAGAGGTTAAGGAAGTCCGCCCAATGCTACAGCATCTCTACGGAACCAACAACGGCTCTCCCTGACCTAACACAATCTCAAACACTGACGGATCTGATCGCCGCCACAAAAACTTAAGATGGTGAGGCTTCTATACCCACCTCCCTCGTGGCAGAGACACTACTCCTCCAGCAAGCACAAGCAGTTGGCTTCCCTGAGGAGTTAAACGCTCTGAAAGCCGGTATGGAAGTGGCTAAGGACAGCCGTCTTCTCTCTCTTGCCCAAGAATATGATCCAATCCTTTTTGATTTTTGGACCCAGATGCTATCTACCCAATTATCCTTGACTCCAGACACCCAGGCTCCTCATCAAGAGTTATGATGAGAGGCTTCTCCACACAGGGCCAGAAAGGGTCTATGGGGAGATGAGGCGGAAGTACTGGATAATTGGAGGACAAGGAGCCATTTGTAAGCACCAATACGCCTGCGTAGAATGTCAGAGATGGCGGGCCGGAGCTACGGTGCCCAAAATGGCAGATTTACCCCCTGCTCGCTTGCGCCTCCTTAAACCACCCTTCTGGTCAACAGGAGTAGAGTGCTTTGGCCCCTTGATGATCAAGCTAGGTCGTCGTGTGGAAAAGCGCTGGGGCATTCTATTCAAGTGTTTGACAACCAGATGTGTCCACCTGGACCTACTGGAGAGTTTGGATACTGAAGCCTTCCTCATGGCCCTACGGCGGTTTATCTTCCGACGGGGGAAACCCTACGAGATCCTGGCAAACAGAGGTACAAACTTCAAGGCAGGAGAAGCCAGGTTGGAGGAAGCTTTCCAAGCCATGGAACCCAGCCTCCAGGATCAGCTGATGGACCAACAAATCTCATTCAAATTTAACCCTCCAGGCGCTCCTCATTTTGGAGGAACATGGGAGCGAGAGATCAAATCCAAAATCATATTTACTTTCTATTTTGCAGCTTGGGCGGTTATTCTAGACAAGGCTCTTCTGTGTCTTTATCATTCTCACACAAGTCATTTGCTGAAGGCCCAGGCCTATACTATGTCATGTACTGGTATAGCGTAGTTATTGAATGCACTTTTAAAACAAGCTCAAGACTTTTAATTTGTAAATTAAATCAGAAGCTGCAAAGCAACTCTAATGTCTGGGCAAGAGTTGCTTTAACTAGCTAACGTCGACTAGCTACGTTCAGTTCATGTCCTTTGCAGATGGCACATTACTGAATAAAGTTTGTCTGCACAAAAAGATCTGTCACCGAGTAAAGGGAGACAAAGTAAGAATTGAACGTGTAAATATTCATTAATAGTTGTAACATAGGGTTTTGTACGTTTACAGATCTATTTAAAAAAAGTTTACGTTTTATGTTTCTTGCATGGCTTTTCTCACGATCCTAACAATTTACGTATAGATATTCTTACGATCCTAATGATATGTACGTTCAACCTTTTGACAGGTATTTGGCTCCATACCTACAGCTGAAGTCGGAATTTTACATACACCTTAGCCAAATCCATTTAAAAACTCAATTTTTCACAATTCCTGACATTTAATCCGAGGAAAAATTCCCTGTCTTAGGCCAGTTAGGATCATCACTTTATTTTAAGAATGTGACATGTCAGAATAATAGTTGAGAGAATGATTTTTCATCTTTTATTTCTTTCATCACATTCCCAGTGGGTCAGAAATTTACATACACTCAATTAGTATTTGGTAGCATTGCCTTTAAAATTGTTTAACTTGGGTCAAACATTTCGGGTAGCCTTCCACAAGCTTCCCACAATAAGTTGGGTGAATTTTAGCCCATTCCTCCTGACAGAGCTGGTGTAACTGAGTCAGATTTGTAGGACTCCTTGCTCAGCACACGCTTTTTCAGTTCTGCCAACAAATTTTCTATAGGATTGAGGTCAGGGCTTTGGTGACGGCCACTCCAATACTTTGACTTTGTTGTCCTTAAGCCATGTCACCACATTTTTGGAAGTATGCTTGGGGTCATTGTCCATTTGGAAAACCCATTTGCGACCAAGCTTTAATTTCCTGACTGATGTCTTGAGATGTTGCTTCAATATATCCACATAATTTCCCCTCTTCGTGATGCCATCTATTTTGTGAAGTGCACCAGTCCCTCTTGCAGCAAAGCACCCCCCACAACATGATGCTGCCACCCCCGTGCTTCACGGTTGGGATGGTGTTCTTCGGCTTGCGAGCCTCCCCCTTTTCCCTCCAAACATAACGATGGTCATTATGGCCAAACAGTTCTATTTTCTTTTATCAGACCAGAGGACAATTCTCCAAAAAGTAAGATCTTTGTCTCCATGTGCAGTTGCAAACCATAGTCTGGCGTTTTTACGGTGGTTTTGGAGCAGTGGGTTCTTCCTTGCTGAGCGGCCTTCAGGTTCTGTCGATATAGGACTCGTTTTACTGTGGATATAGATACTTTTGTACCCGTTTCCTCCAGCATCTTCACAAGGTCCTTTGCTGTTGTTCTGGGATCTATTTGCACTTTTCGCACCAAAGCACGTTCATCTCTAGGAGACAGAAGGAGTCTCCTTCCTGGAGTCTCCTTCCAGTATGACGGCTGCATGGTCCCATGGTGTTTATATTTGCGTACTATTGTTTGTACAGGTGAATGTGGTACATTCAGGCATTTGGAAATTGCTCCCAAGGATGAACCAGACTTGTGGAAGTCTACAATTTTTTTCTGAGGTCTTGGCTGATTTCTTTTGCTTTACCCATGATGTCAAGCAAAGAGGCGCTTGAAGGTAGGCCTTGAAATACACCCAAAGGTACACCTCCAGGCTAATTGACATCATTTGAGTCAATCAGAGGCTTCTAAAGCCATGACATAATTTTCTGAAATTTTCCAAGCTGTTTAAAGGCACAGTCAACTTATTGTATGTAAACTTCTGACCCACTGGAATTGTGACACAGTGTTAGGTTAAGTTATATAATCTGTCTGTAAACAGTTGTTGGGAAAATTACTTGTGTCATGCACAAAGTAGATGTCCTAACCAACTTATAAAAACTATAGTTTGATAACAAGAAATGTGTGTAGTGGTTGAAAAACAAGTTTTAATGACTCCAACTAAAGTGTATGTAAACTTTCGACTTCAACTGTATACTATGTACCTGGTTTAGAGTAGTTAGCGAGGTAACTTTGGTCAACTCTGGATAACCGAGTGGGAAAAAAGGTGCTTATGCATTGATAAACACACTAAAAGGTGGCATCAACAATAAGTAACACATTAGCCTGCTGAATTAGTAAGATAACTTCTTTCTCATTTTGATGTCGGCACAAATGATAATGTGGCACCCAGGGATTGGTGTTTCAGTATTGTCTCAATGAAGAGTCCGGCATTCGACATGCACACGCAGTTACAAGCCTGCGAGAGTTAGTGGCAGGCGGACAAGCAATATCCACCGTCGTAATATGGATGAAGCCTGAGCTGGAATGTGAAGCTAACTGAAGCTGGCTTGCTTAAGAAAACCCTGAGTAAATCTAGCTTGCATTGTAGTCTCCCACTCTGGTGTCCAAGCAACAAGGTGTGGGTGATCAAAACACAAACACCATGGAAAAGAGAAAATTACGAGCCTCGTTTAGAGAGACAGGTGGGTGAATGAGGGGCAGGCGGAGCGTATGTGTGCTGGGTCATTAGATAAAGGAGCAAGAGAAACAAGCACTGGCGAGAAGGAAGAGAGAAAGAGAGGATGGCAGGGTGGAAGGATGGCAACCGTAACCAAGCAACTACCTCCCCCCTTTGATCCCCCTCAGGACGCCCGGTACCTACTTCCTAAGCACGGCGATTTCATTCTCAATGCTGGTCTCTTTTCCCTTCAGTGCTTTCTTAGGGATGCACTTCACTGCAACCATCTTCCCTGTGGCCTTCTCCCTGGCCATGATCACCTCAGAGAACGCACCACTGTGGAAACAGAGGGAAAGGGAGATAGAGATAGAGGGGAAGGGCGAGAGGGAGAGGGGTAGTGTTAAAATGGCGCCGGAAGAAATGGTAGCAGTTTTACGGGCGCCCAACCAATTGTGCTATTATGTGGGGGTTTTCACGTTATTTGTAACTTATTTTGTACATAATGTTTCTGCAACCGTATCTTATGGAAAAAAAAGCGCTTCTGGATATCAGGACAGTGATCACTCACCTCGGATTAGATGAATATTTTTTCTCCAACAAGCAAGAAGCACAGGACATTCTCCAAACACCCGACAGTGCCAACATCCCCGTTATTTGCAATAGGAGGAGACACAGGTATAGAGGACACTGAGCGGGATGCCTCGTCAGGTCCCACAGGAGACGAGTGGGAAAGCTGCCGTTACTGTCAATATTACTCGCCAACGTGCAATCATTGGACAATAGACTAGACGAGGTACGATCACGAATATCCTACCAACGGGACATCAAAAACTGTAATATCCTATGTTTCACAGAATTGTGGCTGAATGACAACATGGATATTCAGCTAGCGGGATATACGCTGTACCCGCAATATAGAAGAGCACACTCCGTCCGGTAAGACGAGGAGGGGGTGGTCTGTGCATATTTGTAAACAACAGCTGGTGCACGAAATCTAAGGAAGTCTAGATTTTGCTCGCCTGAAATAGAGTATATTGTGATAAATTGCAGGCCACACTACTTGCCTAGAGAGTTTTCATCTATACTTTTTGTGGCTGTTTATTTACCACCACAGACGGATGCTGGCACTAAGACCACACTCAGTCAGCATGTACTCTGTATAAGGAAATAAGCAAACAGGAAACCACTCACCCAGAGGCGGCACTCCTAGTGGCCAGAAACTTTAATGCAGGGAAACTTAAATCAGTTCTACCAAATTTCCATCAACATGTTAAATGTGCAACCAGAGGAGAGAAAAAAATCTAGATCACCTGTACTCCACACACAGAGACGCGTACAAAGCTCTCTCTCTCCCTCCATTTGGGAAATCCGATCACAACTCTCTCCTCCTGATTCCTGCTTACAAGCAAAAATTAAAGCAGGAAGCACGAGTGACACTACATCAGTCACTGGCTTTATCAATAAGTGCATCGAGGACATCGTCCCCACAGTGACTGTACGTACATACCCCAACCAGAAGCCATGGATTACAGGCAACATTCACACTGAGCTAAAGGGTAGAGCTTCCGCTTTCAAGGTGCGGGACTCTAACCCGGAAGCTTACAAGAAATACTGCTATGCCCTGCGACAAACCATCAAACAGGCAAAGCATCAATACAGGGCTAAGATTGAATCATACTACACCGGCTCCAATGCTCATCTTATGTGGCAGGGCTTGTAAAATATTACAGACTACAAAGGGAAGTACAGCCTCGAGCTGCCCAGTGACACGAGCCTACCAGACGAGCTAAATCACTTCTATGCTCACTTCGAGGCAAGCAACACTGAGACATGCATCAGCTGTTCCGGACGACTGTGTGATCAAGCTTTCCGTAGCCGACGTGAGCAAGACCTTTAAACAGATCAACATTCACAAGGCTGCAGGTCCAGACGGATTACCAGGACGTGTGCTCCGGGCATGTGCTGACCAACTGGCAGGTGTCTTCACTGACATTTTCAACCTGTCCCTTATTGAGTATGTAATACCAACATGCTTCAAGCAGACCACCATAGTCCCTGTGCCCAAGAACACAAAGGCAACCTGCCTAAATGACTACAGACCCGTAGCACTCACGTCCATAGCCATGAAGTGCTTTGAAAGGCTGGTCATGGCTCACATCAACACCATTATCCCAGAAACCCTAGACCCACTCCAATTTGCATACCGCCCAAACAGATCCACAGATGATGCGATCTCTATTGCACTCCACACTGCCCTTTCCCACCTGGACAAAAGGAACACCTACGTGAGAATGCTATTCATTGACTACAGCTCAGCATTCAACACCATAGTGCCCTCAAAGCTCATCACTAAGCTAAGGATCCTGGGACTAAACACCTCCCTCTGCAACTGGATCCTGGACTTCCTGACGGGCTGCCCCCCAGTTGGTGAGGGAGGTAGCAACACATCTGCCACGCTGATCCTCAACACTGGAGCCCCCCAGGGGTGCTTGCTCAGTCCCCTCCTGTACACCCTGTTCACACACGACTGGGTCTGTAGTGGAGCAGGTTGAGAGCTCCAAGTTCCTTGGCGTCCACAACACCAACAAATTAGAATGTTTCAAACACACCAACATGGTTGTGAAGAGGGCCCCGACAAAGCCTATTCCCCCTCGGGAAACTAAAAAGATTTGGCATCGGTCCTGAGATCCTCAAAAGGTTCTACAGCTGCAACATCGAGAGCATCCTGACTGGTTTCATCACTGCCTGGTACGGCAATTGCTCGACCTCCGACCACAAGGCACTACAGAGGGAAGTGCGTATGGCCCAGTACATCACTGGGGCTAAGCTGCCAGCCATCCAGGACCTCTACATCAGGCGGTGTCAGAGGAAGGCCCTAAAAATTGTCAAAGACTCCAGCCACCCCAGTCATAGACTAGGAGTCTAGGACAAAAAGCCAAGTCTAGGACAAAAAGCCAAGTCTAGGACAAAAAGCCAAGTCTAGGACAAAAAGGCTTCAACAGTTTTTTACCCCCAAGCAATAAGACTCCTGAACAGGTAATCAAATAGCTACCCGGACTATTTTCAAATTGTGCCCCCAAACCCCTTTTTCACACTGCTGCTACTCTCTGTTTATCATATATGCATAGTCACTTTAACCATACATCCATGTGCATACTACCTCAATTGGCCCGACCAACCAGTGCTCACGCTCATTGGCTAACCGGGCTATCTGCATTGTGTCCCGCCACCCACCAACCCCTCTTTTACGCTACTGCTACTCTCTGTTCATCATATATGCATAGTCACTTTACCATATCTACATGTACATACTACCTCAATCAGCCTGACTAACCGGTGTCAGTATGTAGCCTCGCTACTTTTATAGCCTCACTACTGTATATAGCCTCGCTACTTTTATAGTCTCGCTACTGTTATTTTTCACTGTTGCTTTTATTTCTTAACTTACCTGTTGTTAACCTAATACCTTTTCTGCACTATTGGTTAGAGCCTGTAAGTAAGCATTTCAGTGTAAGGTCTACACCTTTTGTATTCGGCGCACGTGACAAATAAACTTTGATTTGAGAGAGACAGAGGCGGCAGAGAGAGAAAATGAAAGAGAAGTACCTAGGTCCTCTTTGGACTGTTCCGAAGGATCATGCCATTGCCCCGACTCCCCAATTACCCTCTGGACAGCCCACATCTCCTGCCAAGTCACCACACCTTAACTCCCTCTGATAATCACCATTCCTCTGGTATAAAGTAGCCTGTGTTTCCGTAGTGTTTGTTCAGTGTGTGGTGGCATGGGGCGGCCCAATCCTTTGTTGTGCGTCCCTCACTTTTAAGTAAGTGCCCTTTATGTGTACGGAGAATTGTACAATGCCAACTTTCTAGCCTGTATGTTTATCGCCAATCAGACCGTTTATGATGCTATACTTTCCTTAGAATACTTCCTATGTTGTCTTGTATATCCTGTTCCATAGATATTGCGAAATGCCCTTTGATTGGTTAGCGTGCCGCCTCCTATCATAATTTGTATCACAAACTTACCTACCAGCCTTACAAGCCCTTACAAGCCATGTCCTTGTGCTGTGCCATTTAAAGTTAGTTAATAAAAACCCTGCATTGATCGTGTAGCCAACTTCCTCCATTATCTTTCCTCTCCTTCCCTCTCTGGCTTGCCCTTTCTCCTGCCTATACTCACGTTTACTTTTCTATATTCCCTTTACTTAGGTGTCATGTTCTTCTGTGTTCCCTGCTCTTTAACCACACAACAGAAATAAGTGCCTGAATGTTAGTCATTATCATACCCCTATACACCCCATCCATTCACACACACACACACACACACACACACACACACACACACACACACACACACACAGAGAGCAACCTCCGTTGCACTGCTGTTTTTAAAGCCTTGGCTCCTGTCGAGGGTCTATTATAGGGATGGACCACTGTTCTGTAGGCCAGCGGGTCAATCCAACCCCACTGCCAAAACAACGGGGTCTCAACTTATTATTGAGAGTAGAATACACCAAGAGCAATTTTGAAATGTGGTTGTGCATCAGCAGTTTATTTATGTCAGTCACTGAGTCACTCAATTAGCCCATGTCAGCATCTTTGACCTTTTATTATTGGTTAGTCTAGCCAGCTATCTAAACTTGTAATCATGGTCGAATTGCCAATCGTGGGCTCCCATTGATTTTGTTACTCACTAAGATACCATATTTAAAAACTGCAAGCGTTCCTCTCCACCCGGTGGAGAAATGTGTGAAGAATTGCAGGAAATTCATTACAAAAACAGGTATTTTTTTCTCCGCCTCATGGCAGAATGAGTAGAATTGCATCAAACCTGCTTTAAAACTGCAACATTTTCTCTATGCCCCATGGCAAAATATGTAGAATTGCAGGAAAGTAAGAAAACTTTAGCTGTCAAGAGGAGAGCTACTAAAATGTTTTGATCACAAGGTGTAGGGGGGTGCACCCAAAAGGCTAGCGCTGACTTTGACTTCATGTGTGGGTATGAATGTGTGTATGCAGACCTGCGAGCCACTGTGTGTGTGTGTGTGTGTGTGTAATTCGGCTCCTTTCAGCAGGCTCTAAACCTCCCCTGGTCATCAAATCCATGCTAATCCTGCTCTCCTCTACACACTCCATAGATCATAGATACAGTAACACACACACAGTCACACACCCTCCAGATACACATGCACGCACACACACACAAACTGCACAGGAACAGGCTGGCCTCTACAACCATCCAATAACACTCCTATAACCCTCTACCATCTTCTCTCTGTTGCAGGATTGAGACTTTAGTGAGAAAGAAAATCTGACTCATACGCAGCTGTGTGAATGTAATGTGTGTGTGTGTGTATGTGTGTGTGAGAAAGGTGTTCCGTGCATGTCTTTACCAGAGCATCGTATAGCTTGCGCTATGCTGCAGTCAGAGTGAAAGGAACACGATGATTAAAACCACAGGAAGCTTGGAGGGGATTGTTACAATGCACAGAAGCAAGCGTTCACCACACACACGGTTAGAAGACGGTTGCTGCAGTGCATTCTACCTTCACCTCGCACAGGGTGAGCCAGCATCATTTCCTGTTGGTAACTAAGAACGCCGCAGAGACTTTTGTCTCACTGCCACTACATGACACACACACGGTACATGATACACAATAGGGGCTCCCACAATATAGGCAACTCATTACGGGTGGAAGTAAGGACGCATATTTTCTTGAGGTTAAAAGAAAACATTTGGGCGTACACACAGTCAGACGAGAGAGTGACTACGTTTATTTTTTATTTCTTATAATGACACCTTATGTGACTGACTCTACCCTGTTTGACTATAATCCAAGGTGTGAGCTGGAACGTAAGCGCAGCATTAATTGAGGAGAAAAGCTTCATCTAAATTTGGCTCTTGAATAAAACTCCTTTCAATCCATTACTGGATTTAAAAATGACAGCGTGGCTCTACGAAATGACTTTGAATAAGTGTCACAATCTAGCAGTGCTATCAGTGGGTGTATGTCATAGACGAGTTGGCTTTGACCTTGAGCGCTTTACTGCCATGAATACACTGGCTCTCTTTTGCTCTGCTTTCGTGGAATAAGTAGCTGATTAGCTCCTAGTCGGTTACCTCAACAGGTCCTTCCAGAGTGAACAGGTACTTCCCTCTGTGAGCTACACTTGCAGGATTAAGAAATCTTGTCTGAGACCTGAAGACTTACGTTGGCTTCCCGGGCTAATGCCTCGGGCTTTAGCAGAGTGGCCTAACCCAGTCGTGACACACGAGATCCAGTTTCAAACCACAGTGGGTCACACCTGCATTGGTGTGTACGACTTGAGACCAGGCTACGATGCTGGCTAAGCTGACGAATGGATATTCCTCCTCTGTGAAACCCATTTGACAGCTGCTGTAGGCAATAAGCTTGTAACAAGACACCTAACACATCCAGTACTCTCAGGCTCAGGGCACTCAAACATGAAAAGCACTTGAACATCCTAAGATTCCTTTAGCGAGTCTGCTTAGGAAATGTTTCAAATGTAACTTTAGAAAAAGAAAAAACCTGAGACGGGTGCAGGGTGACGGTTTTTCATTTTCTCTAAAAAGAGCACGGGGGACTCGCATAATAAACCATTGGCAATTATGCGAATATAGAGTGAGTTTAAGTAAATGTTAAAAAGTGTGGAGTGGTTTTGGGGGTCACGGGGGCCGAGCTAGGCTAGAGTTGGTGTGTGTGTGTGTCTGCGTGCATGTCATGGCCTGTGCTACTGCGGTAGCTGCTGAGTCAGAGTAAATCACAGAGAATCATGTTGTGTAAGACGCATTAATGCTCCGCTTATGTCATCTATTGGATGGAAAGTCATTGCCAGCCAGGCTAGATAATCCAGATGGGGTAGAGCATGTACTGGTCTAATGGAATTACAATTCCCTTTTAGGGGTCGAGTTCATGGTCATCGTTCGGCTGCAGAACAGTCCACGGACCACAACCTTGCTCGAGTACGGTCACTGGCGTCCTTGTCCCGTCAGGACTATTCAGTTACCCAATACACAGCGTTATATGCCGACAGTCACCAAGACAAGCAACGTCTAAGGCGTATGACACGTCATGTCTCTCCAGTAGGACATTTACAAAGCGGCTGTGATTTAGTCAGTATCACAATGAGATGATAATGTTGTTATAAGCGGACATGCATGCTTATGACAGGTCTTACAGTGTCTTGTAACTGAATCATAATAGCTGCAGGCTAAAGTGTTGCCAAAATTCTTCTCAAAGTGATGATTACTGCCATGCTGTCTAGCAGCTACATCAATACTAGTGGGATGTCAAAGTTGGAATCCGTTGCGGTGAAACTGCCATGTCCGTTTGCAATATTACATCAACAGACATTATTTCAAGCAACGGATACTGTGGGGCGGCAGGGTAGCCTAGTGGTTAGAGCGTTGGACTAGCAACCGGGAGGTTGCAAGTTCAGATCCCCGAGCTGACAAGGTACAAATCTGCCGTCATTGAAAAGAAGAATTTGTTCATAACTGACTTGCCTAGTTAAATAAAGGTTAAAAAAATAAATAATAATTCCCTTGGACAGTACTGCACGTGCGTCACAAGAACAAGAGCAGAGAATGTATTATGATTAAGGTTGGCCTACATGCTGTTATGAGCTCTCATGAATTGAATCTATTATTCCTGAGAATAATATAACATTCTCTCATACTGATGATTACTAACAACTTCTGTCCAGTGTCTGCTACTGCATCAACACGGGACATTAGGCCTACATGTTGTTGTTATGAGCACTGGCTAGGGCCTTGGGTTGCTTTCCTGGAATGTAAGCTCTGTGCTCGGCTCGCCAGACTCTTGATTAAATGGGAGAAATAATCATTCTAATCTTTCTTTCCTGGAGGTTAGTTCGGCTGAGGCGAGAGAGCGAGAGAGAGAGAGAGGGCTGGCGGTCAGGTGAGAGGGATGAAGGGTGGGCGAGAGTGAGGGCAGGCGAGAGGGAGGGTGGGCGAGAGAGAGAGGGAGGGCGGGCAAGAGAGGGAGGGCGAGAGGGGGAGGGAAGGCGGGCGGCGAGAGGGAGGAGGGCGAGAGGAAGGAAAGGCGGGCGAGAGGGAGGGAGGGCGGGCGAGAGGGAGGAAAGGCGGGCGAGAGGGAGGGAGGGGGCGAGAGGGAGGGAGGGCGGGCGAGAGGGAGGGAGGGCGGGCGAGAGGGAGGGAGGGAGGGCGGGAGGGAGGGAGGGAGGGAGGGAGGGCGGGCGAGAGGGAGGGGGAGGGAGGGAGGGCGGGCGAGGGAGGGAGGGAGGGAGGGCGGGCGAGAGGGAGGGCGGGCGAGAGAGAAGGAGGGTGGGCGAGAGAGAGGGAGGGTGGGCGAGAGAGAGAGAGGGTGGGCGAGAGAGAGAGAGGGAGGGCGGGCAAGAGAGAGGGAGGGTGGGCGAGCAGGCGAGAGAGGGCAGGGGAGAGAGAGGGAGGGCGAGAGAGAGGGAGAGAGGGCGGGCGAGAGGGAGGGCGGGCGAGAGAGAGGGAGGGAGTGCGAAAGAGAGGGAGGGAGTGCGAAAGAGAGAGCAAGAGAGAGGGGAGAGCAAGAGAGAGGGGGGCGACAGAGAGGGGGGTGAGAGAGAGGGGGGCGAGAGAGCGGACAAGAAAGAGACTGTAACTCGCCAAAATCTATTCTAAAGATTGCAGTTAAGCCTGAAATTCCATGTAAGTGTCCGACTGTTACTGTTTTGAAAATACAATAATTAAATTACGAACCTTGTTGGATTAGCCACGGGAAAAAAGACAGCTAGCCATGATTGGCTGAGATAATGAGTGGGTTGGACATGCCAAGAGATTAATTCAGATCGGTCTGCCATGTAGCATGCTTCTGTCTGTAATGAGCTGGTCAGTATGTGTATGTACTCCTTTATATAGCTTTTTGAAAAGATGTAGTAGAACTGCATAAGTGTTGCTCTCCACTTTCTGGAGGACCTAGTTTTGAAATCAGTGGAATTAGAGTGTGATAGCTAAGGAGATAAAAACTCATTTGATAGCAAATATGCAGCGGAGTAGAAAAGAGTACACACAGAACGCTGGTGTTTTATAAAACACCTGTCTCCGGATTACATCTTCAAATCAAATCAAATTTTATTTGTCACATACACATGGTTAGCAGATGTTAATGCGAGTGTAGCGAAATGCTTGTGCTTCTAGTTCCGACAATGCAGTAATAACCAACAAGTAATCTAACTAACAATTCCTAAACTACTGTCTTATACTCAGTGTAAGGGGATAAAGAATATGTACATAAGGATATATGAATGAGTGATGGTACAGAGCAGCATAGGCAAGATACAGTAGATGGTATCGAGTACAGTATATACATATGAGATGAGTATGTAAACAAAGTGGCATAGTTAAAGTGGCTAGTGATACATGTATTACATAAGGATGCAGTCGATGATATAGAGTACAGTATATACGTATGCATATGAGATGAATAATGTAGGGTAAGTAACATTATTGTCAGGACCCGGTTACGAACCTGGGTCTCCGGAGTGAGAAACAGTCACTTAACCAACTGAGCCACGAATAGTCAGCAGAACCCAGAAGATGAGGCAGACACAGCAGTACTTAAGACGGTGTATTTAATAAAGTAAAAAGGAGAAGTCCTTAAATACAAAAATGGCAAATCCAAAAGGTGGTAGGAATAGCACAAAAAAGCCTCAAGAGACACTCAAAAACAAAAACAGAATTCCACAAGAGCATCCACCGGAATCGACAAGAAAACACAGAACACTAGGGCTGGGTGCTAACATACAAACACAGAGCACAGAACTGAGGGAAACTAAGGGTTTAAATACAATCAGGGGAAACGAGGTACAGGTGCAAATAATAATGGGGAACAAGGGAAAAAACATAAGGTCAAAAAGCACAATGGGGGCATCTAGTGACCAAAACCCGGAACAACCCTGGCCAAATCCTGACAATTATATAAGGTAGCGTTGTTTAAAGTGGCTAGTGATATATTTACATCATTTCCCATCAATTCCCATTATTAAAGTGGCTGGAGTTGAGTCAGTGTCAGTGTGTTGGCAGCAGCCACTCAATGTTAGTGGTGGCTGTTTAACAGTCTGATGGCCTTGAGATAGAAGCTGTTTTTCAGTCTCTCGGTCCCAGCTTTGATGCACCTGTACTGACCTCGCCTTCTGGATGATAGCGGGGTGAACAGGCAGTGGCTCGGGTGGTTGATGTCCTTGATGATCTTTATGGCCTTCCTGTAACATCGGGTGGTGTAGGTGTCCTGGAGGGCAGGTAGTTTGCCCCCGGTGATGTGTTGTGCAGACCTCACTACCCTCTGGAGAGCCTTACGGTTGAGGGTGGAGCAGTTGCCGTACCAGGCGGTGATACAGCCCGCCAGGATGCTCTCGATTGTGCATCTGTAGAAGTTTGTGAGTGCTTTTGGTGACAAGCCAAATTTTTTCAGCCTCCTGAGGTTGAAGAGGCGCTGCTGCGCCTTCTTCACGATGCTGTCTGTGTGAGTGGACCAATTCAGTTTGTCTGTGATGTGTATGCCGAGGAACTTAAAACTTGCTACTCTCTCCACTACTGTTCCATCGATGTGGATAGGGTGGTGTTCCCTCTGCTGTTTCCTGAAGTCCACAATCATCTCCTTAGTTTTGTTGACGTTGAGTGTGAGGTTGTTTTCCTGACACCACACTCCGAGGGCCCTCACCTCCTCCCTGTAGGCCGTCTCGTCGTTTTTGGTAATCAAGCCTACCACTGTTGTGTTGTCCGCAAACTTGATGATTGAGTTGGAGGCGTGCGTGGCCACGCAGTCGTGGGTGAACAGGGAGTACAGGAGAGGGCTCAGAACGCACCCTTGTGGGGCCCCAGTATTGAGGATCAGCGGGGAGGAGATGTTGTTACCTACCCTCACCACCTGGGGGCGGCCCGTCAGGAAGTCCAGTACCCGGTTGCACAGGGCGGGGTCGAGACCCAGGGTCTCGAGCTTGATGACGAGCTTGGAGGGTACTATGGTGTTGAATGCCGAGCTGTAGTCGATGAACAGCATTCTCACATAGGTATTCCTCTTGTCCAGATGGGTTAGGGCAGTGTGCAGTGTGGTTGAGATTGCATCGTCTGTGGACCTATTTGAGCGGTAAGCAAATTGGAGTGGGTCTAGGGTGTCAGGTAGGGTGGAGGTGATATGGTCCTTGGACTAGTCTCTCAAAGCACTTCATGATGACGGAAGTGAGTGCTACGGGGCAGTAGTCGTTTAGCTCAGTTACCTTAGCTTTCTTGGGAACAGGAACAATGGTGGCCCTCTTGAATCATGTGGGAACAGCAGACTGGTATAGGGATTGATTGAATATGTCCGTAAACACACCAGCCAGCTGGTCTGCGCATGCTCTGAGGGCGCGGCTGGGGATGCCGTCTGGGCCTGCAGCCTTGCGAGGGTTAACACGTTTAAATGTTTTACTTACCTCGGCTGCAGTGAAGGAGAGTCCGCATGTTTTGGTTGCGGGCCGTGTCAGTGGCACTGTATTGTCCTCAAAGCAGGCAAAAAAGTTATTTAGTCTGCCTGGGAGCAAGACATCCTGGTCCGTGACTGGGCTGGATTTCTTCCTGTAGTCCGTGATTGACTGTAGACCCTGCCACATGCCTCTTGTGTCTGAGCCGTTGAATTGGGATTCTACTTTGTCTCTGTACTGACGCTTAGCTTGTTTGATAGCCTTACGGAGGGAATAGCTGCATTGTTTGTATTCAGTCATGTTACCAGACACCTTGCCCTGATTGAAAGCAGTGGTTCGCGCTTTCAGTTTCACGCTAATGCTGCCATCAATCCAAGGTTTCTGGTTAGGGAATGTTTTAATCGTTGCTAGGGGAACGACATCTTCAACGCACGTTCTAATGAACTCGCACACCGAATCAGCGTATTCGTCAATGTTGTTATCTGACGCAATACGAAACATTTCCCAGTCCACGTGATGGAAGCAGTCTTGGAGTGTGGAGTCAGCTTGGTCGGACCAGTGTTGGACAGACCTCAGCGTGGGAGCTTCTTTTTTTAGCTTTTGTCTGTAGGCAGGTATCAGCAAAATGGAGTCGTGGTCAGCTTTTCCGAAAGGGGGGCGGGGCAGGGCCTTATATGCATCGCGGAAGTTAGAGTAACAGTGATCCAAGGTTTTTCCGCCCCTGGTTGCGCAATCGATATGCTGATAAAATTTAGGGAGTCTTGTTTTCAGATTAGCCTTGTTAAAATCCCCAACAACAATGAATGCAGCCTCCGGATAAATGGTTTCCAGTTTGCAAAGAGTTAAATAAAGTTCGTTCAGAGCCATCGATGTGTTTGCTTGGGGGGATATATACGGCTGTGGTAGATAATGCGGTCTACATTTGATTGTGAGGAATTCTAAATCAGGTGAACAGAAGGATTTCTTTAAACTAAGAGCAAGCATGGTATCCATGACAGAGGGAGAAGCGTCCATCCATGTGTACGGTAAGAGAGTCTAGCTAGCTACATTCAGATAGACATTTCTAATTTTGTCAGAAAGTCGAGTTGGGATTATGCTTCATTGTTTAGCTAGCTAGCTACATGTCTTAACAAAAGACTCCACTATGCAAGTAACTATTTCAATAGAATGTTTATGTTGTCACTGCGACAATTGTTGCTCGACAAAGCTGGTAAATTCACTTTGGTTATCTATTCCGATTTCAGAGCAATCGTCTGAGTGTGCCAGAGAGCAGAATAACTGACAAATTTACAAACGCTCAACACCTGTTGAATATGGACGGTGTCAGTAAACGTTGGCAAAAAAGCATAATTAAATTTGCCAGCAGCACAGTTGCAGTCAGCAACACTTTGGTTAACACAAAAACAGCCTAACCAGCTCTGCTAGGGCGGGTAAAATGGTCAGATTGAGCTGTTCTCTCATTTGTGTCTGGAAGAAGCTAGCCAACATTAGCCAGTTAGCTTGACTGCTGCTGTTTGGTCAGAACGCTCAGATCAACGCTACTCCTCGGCCAGACCGTCAAGTGTGCTCTATGAACGCTCTGAGAGAAAAAAACTCGGAATTCACGAAATACAAATCTGACAAACGCTCTGAGTTTACGAACACCCAGAACACACTCTGGCACTCCAGATTAAATTTACAAACACACCCGTAGTATATACCAGACTTTAGGTCTCAAAATCTTTGGTTGCTTAGTACATAGCCTCACATGTAAATCCTTAAAGAGATTGGTGGGGTTAAAGCGTAAGAGGGTGTGAATGATGCTGAATGGGTGTAGAAAAGAAGAACTCTCCAGTAGGTGTACCAAAACACTCAAGGGCCATTTTCTCAAAAGTGACATTACAAGTTTAAAAGCAGAATGACTTTTGTTCCTCAATTGTAGTGTATGATATACAATTTTCCAGCTGAGTCTTCACATTTATCCATTGTAAAAAAAACATTGGATATTTTGCCTCAAGACCGAATTGAGACGGTCAGTCACAAATGTGGAAAAAGTCAAGGGGTATGAATACTTTCCGAATGTACTGTAAATGATGTGTATGTATTATGCAGGTACCTGATCTGAGCCATAAGGGAGACTAAGCATCTACAATATCAGATGGGGGGGCTGCAATGTAGCCTATTTGAAAATCACCATCATGTTTAGAAATCACCATCACCCACTAATAAATCGTATCATTTTTGCAAGATTAAGTGTATGAGCTAGTCATGTATCAATGTTTAAGAATTAGGTATGACATAGCCAATGAATATGTAGCACAAGTTTGGATTTCACCCCTCAAAATGAAATGGGTTTGACCGTTTGAAAGAATTATGAGCATATTTTCTTCTCCCACATTGGCCAACCAGTGCGCCTCATAAAAGTGATTCCACATGATAAATGTATCAAATTTACCCTGTATCTAAAAATAACAATATTGACTGACTGTTTAAAGCAAAACTACCAAAACTGATGGTGAATCTTAACAATCGAAATAAAATCAATTGTAAACACTGTTCAGCAAGTATAGCCAAATGAGAGTTGTTTCTGGTAGCTTACTTTTATTCCGGTAAAACAATTTTCAACAGCCCATAGATACGAATAACTTAGCAAATTACATACAGTGCCTTCAGAAAGTATTCATACCCCTTGACTTATTCCATATAATATTGTTACAGCGTGAATTCAAAATGGATTAAATAAATATTCTTCCTTGCCTATCTACACACAATATCCCATAATGACAAAGTAAAAACAGATTTTTAGAAATGTTTGCAAATTTACTGAATATGAAATACAGAAATCTAATTTACGTAAGTATTCACACCTCTGAGTCAATATGTGTTAGAATCCCCCTTGGCAGGGTTTACAGCTGTGTGTAACTAGGCCACTCAGGAACATTAAATGTTGTACAGTGTACAGTATATTTGCCGTGGTATTTTAGATTATTGTCCTGCTGAAAGGTGAATTTGTCTTCCAGTGTCTGTTGGAAAGCAGACTGATGAACCAGGTTTTTCCTCTGGGGCTTTGCCTGTGCTCAGCTCTTTTCCATTTATTTTCATCTTTAAAAAATGAGTCCTTGCCGATGACAAGCATAGCCATAACATGATGCAGCCACTCTGTCATTTAGGTTAGTATTGTGGAGTAACTACAATGTTGTTGATCCACCCTCAGTTGTTTTCTGCCATCACAGCCATTAAACTTTAAGTGTTTTAAAGTCCCCATTGACCTCATGGTGAAATCCCTGAGGGTGTATTGATACACCATCCAGTGTAATTATAAATTCATCATGCTCAAATGGATATTAAATGTCTGCTTTTTTTGTCTTTACCCATCTACCAATAGGTGCTCCTTTTTTTGCGAAGCATTGAAAAACCTCCCTTGTCTTTGTAGTTGAATCAGTGTCTGAAATCCCCTGCTCAACTGAAGGACCTTACAGATAATTGTACCTGTGGGGTATATAGGTAGTCATTCAAAAATCACTATTATGTTATTATGCATGCAACATATGTGACTTAAGCAAATGTTTCATACTGAACTTATTTAGGCCATAACAAAAAGGATTAAATAACTTGACTCAAGACATTCCAGCTTTTTATTTTTAATAATGGGGTGCGAATACTTTTTGAAGGCACTTTAGGTTGTGAACTAATGCTGCCTAATATCACACAAACTATTTTAGCATTTGAATGCTGAACGTGTTGCTCAGATGAGCAAGATCAGGAACAGGCCACCTACCACACATTGGTCTGCACGCGAAGTTGGCACAGTGCGCAGTTTGACTAGGTTACTAATATTCCCTAGGTTGTTGGGCATGACTGTCAAGACAGTTACATTCTTAATTTGACCATGAACGAGAGAACACATCAGTTGTACAAAAAAATCATATTTTTTGGAAGGTAGATACAAAGAAATAGGAGCAAAACATTCGTGAATCTGTGTATCGTAACTTTTGAATACATTTTCTGACCAATGCATGCTACATTTGGATCGTTTCGGGGTCCATGGACCTGAATCGTTAAATCCCTACTATTAACTAGACCCGTGTTTCCAGACCCAAATCCGAGCCAGCTCCCCTTACTATATCCTGTACTACTATCATGTCTGGGCGTCGTTATAAAGCGTCTCAGAGCAGGAGGGCTGATCTAGGATCAGGTGAAGAAGTCCTATGAATACAGGACCAGATTCAAGTAATCAGGGATTCAACGAATGCATGAGGAGGCAGAGACACTTCTGCACCCACATACGGACACACATACACTTACAACAGCCACAGCCACATCTAAAGGGTCCCCATCATCATACCAATTTCCTAGCTGCAGCTCAACTCAATCCCCTCTCCCACAAGAGCCAGCCACTCGTTTGAGGACCGACTGTGTGTACACACACACACACACACACACACACACACACTTTACTCCACAATCCCTCAGTGCCTGCCTGAAAGGAGACTAGCTACACTACAGCACTTTCCCTGAAAATAGGACTGGGTAAAGGAAGGTAATAAGAGAAAACCCTTTAAAGTGGTCTTAATGCTACAGAGCAGTCCAGTTACAGTGAATATGGTTATGGTGATCTAATTGTCCTGCACAGATGTGATAAGTAAAAGCAGGAGGCACTGTAGAAGTATTTGTTTGTTTCTGGTACTAAATGCATCTCTGACATCATCATTGAGAGCACCATCATTGAGTGCGAGCGAGAGCGAGATGCCGGCCAAGCAGCAGTGGATCTGACTGACTGATGTCGACAGGATCCGTGCGTGGGAAAAAATCCCTGGGGAAGCCAAGCCAGAACAAAAGCCTTATTACAACCTATGTGTTCTATAACAACCTATGTGTTCTTTTATTAGAACCTATGTGTTCTATTATTACAACCTGTGTTCTTTTATTACAACCTATGTGTTCTTATTACAACCTATGTGCTCTTATTACAACCTATGTGCTCTTATTACAACCTATGTGCTCTTATTTCAACCTATGTTGTACGTAAGGCCCAGAACATCACTGGGGCGAAGGACCTCTGTATCAAGCAGCGTCAGAGGAAGGCCCTAAAACTCCAGCCACCCTAGTCATAGACTGTTCATAGACTGTTCTCTCTGCTACCACATGGCAAGCGATACCTATGCAGTCACTTTAACTCTACCTGCATGTACATATTACCTTAAATTACCTCAACTAACCAGTTCCCTCGCACATAGACTCTGTACCGGTACCCCCTGTATATAGCCTCGCTTGTTATTTTACTGCTGCTGTTAAATTATTTATTAATTTTATTTTTCACTTAACTTGTTTTTTTCTTAACTTCTTAAAGCATGGTTGGTTCAGGGCTAAGGATTTGGCGTATGTGACAAATACAATTTGGAATACCTGGAATTCTATCCATGAGCACACTTCCCCAGAATGCCAGTGACCATCAAAGGTGAGCATTTGCCCACTGACGTCGGTTACTGCAGTCAGGTTAAGACCCTGGTGACGATGACGAGCAAACCCACAGTTTCATCAGCTGTCCGGGTGGCTGGTCTCAGACGATCCTGCAGGTGAAGAAGCCAGATGTGGAGGTCCTGGGCTGGCGTGGTGATACGTGGTCTGCGTTTGTGAGGCCGGTTGGACGTACTGACAAATTCTCTAAAACGACGTTGGAGGCAGCTTATGGTAGAGAAATAGACATTCAATTATCTGGCAACAGCTCTGGTGTGCATTCCTGTAGTCAGAATGCCAATTCAACACTCCACCAAAATTGAGACATCTGTAGCATTGTGTTGTGTGACAAAACTGCACATTTTTGGGGTGGCCTTTTGTTCCCAGCACAAAGTGCACATGTGTAATGATCCTGCCATTTAATCAGCTTCTTGATTTTCCACACCAGTCAGGAGGACTAATTATATTGGCAAAGTAGAAATTATCACTGACGGGGATGTAAACAAATTTGTGCACAACATTTGAGAGAAGCTTTTTGTGCATTGGAACATTTCTGGGGTCTTTAATTTCAGCTCATGAAACATGGGACCAACACTTTACATGTTGCACTTATTTCTGTTCAGTGTGAGATATATATATATATATATATATATATTTCTCATTCAAAGAGCACACATCAGATGTTTGTTTAACACAACTTTTATTCTATTGTAATCAAAATCTAAGCTTATCTATCCTTCTGTTTGTATTGGGAAACAAAATGGATTACACCTGCCTGCCAAACATTCAATTGAGCTGTAGTAAAGGAACAATATTTGAAAGTAGATGTCAGGGTCCGTGGATCAATAGCAGATTCTCCCTCTCATAGCTATGCATTGCTGAAGGGTAACAAGGAAAACACTATGGCCTCATCCAGTAGCAGCCCTATTAACCATAAGGACTTCACCTCGATTATTAAAGGATTGAATAGGTATGTGCAATATGGTGGTAGTTCCACATTTCTCTCTGGTAGGCTAGTTGGAATTTCTGGAGAAGCCTGAAATGAAGGAGGGGAAGGAAGAATCTGAGAATATGGGTCTCTTCCTGTCCCGCACGCCTTTGATAAGTCTATTCTTAATTCCCAAGTAAAGGGTCTAGGCTGAATGAGGGATTGGGAAGAGGAGGAGAGAAGACCGTGCTGTGTGTGTGGGTGCTATAGCTGCAAGGGCTGACTCACCCTGAGTGACCCGACCACGACACCAGCTCAGCAGGCAGCTAGCTGACTGAATACACCACACCGCTCACCTGCTGTCTATGCTTATACACAACACAGCAGGAGCCCCAACCAGGGCCTATGCTGTGTTGGCATGGGACTGTGTGTGTGTGTGTGTGTGTGGGGGTGTGGAAGAAAGTTTTACAGAAAAAAACTGAGCACGACCGAGCTACAGCAGATGTAGGTGGGCAGACAGGCAGAGGCATGGTGAGCTGTTATGTAGAGATGACTGGTTTTTAACCTATCGACTGTTCAGACAGTGACTCATTATGGCGACATTCACACTTTTTTGCCCCACTGTATATGACTGTGACACATATTACTTCTTAACTGTATAATAAATTGTGTGTCTTACGTGCCCCTGGAAGCACAGGACAATATAGTTGGATGGAACAGAGAGAATTACGGAAGGTCTCAAATCAATGTGACCCAAATCAATGTGACTGAGCATTGATGTTTTCAATGGTGACAATTTGGCCGTTCCTTTCTTTTTCCCAAGCTTGCTTCCCATCTCATAGCTATGCATTGAAGGGCAACGGGTGGAGATTATGGCCTCATCCAGAAGCAGCCTTTCACCTAGATCTTAAAATATTGAACAGGTATGAGCAATACCTAGGCAAGTCAGTTAAAAATGTGTTCTTGTGCTAATATAGTGCTAGTTCCACATTTACCTTTGATAGGCTAGTTGGAATTTCTGCCATATTGCTTATACCTAATAACCAATCCAATCCGTTCTGATGTAAATGTGTCTATGGGCTCGTGGGTAAATTCTAGGGTCGGGGGAAGGGGTTGAAGGTTATTTAGTCAGGGAGACCTAAAGTGAATGAGTGAGAAGGGATGATCCCTATTGGACACTGATGGGAAAGCCCGAAGTAGAGGAAGGAAGGAAGAGGAGGAGAAGAGAATCTACATCTCTCTGTCCCTGTCACCTCCTTCCTATATCAGTCTATTCTTAATCCCCAAGCAAAGCGTCTAGGCTGAGCGCTGAACAAGGGCTCGGGAGGAGAAAAGACAGCGCTGTGTGTATGTGTGTGCTAAACCTGCCAGGGTTGGCTCACCCTGAGTGAACCGCCTGCTGTCAGCCTGTGACAGCAGCTCAGCAAGCTCACTGAATACAACACACTACACACACCTGCTGTCTCTGCTTATACACAACACAGCAGGAGCCCCAACCAGAGCCTCTGCTGTGCTGACATGGGGCAGTGTGTGTGTGTGTGTGTGGGGGAGGGGGGGTGAGCACGACTGAGCACGACCAAGCTACTGAAGACATTGGTGGGCAGACAGGCAGAGGTATTTTTAATTCATTTCTTTTGTTTTCATTTTAACCTTTAAGTAGGCACTTTCGGTTACTGGCCCAACACTCTAACCACTAGGCTACCTGCCGCCCCCAGGCATGGTGGGCTGTTATGTAGAGATGACTGGCTTTCAACCTACAGACTGTTTAGACAGTGACTCATTTTTTTTCACATTTATTTAACCAGGTAGGCCAGTTGAGAACACGTTCTCATTTACAACTGCGACCTGGCCAAGATAAAGCAAAGCAGTGCGACAGAAACAACAGAGTTACACAAACAAAACGTACAGTCAATAACAAAATAAAAATATTAAAATCTATGTACAGTGTGTGCAAATGTAGAAGAGTAGGGAGGTAAGGCAATAAATAGGCCATAGAGGCAAAATAATTACAATTTAGCATTAATACTGGAGTGATATGTGCAGATGATGATGTGCAAGTAGAGATACTGGGGGGCAAAAGAGTAAGTAATAATATGGGGATGAGGTAGTTGGGTGTGCTACTTACAGATTGACCGTGTACAGGTACAGCGATCGGTAAGCTGCTCTGACAGCTGATGCTTAAAGTTATAGAGGGAGCTATAAGACTCCAGCTTCAAAGATTTTTGCAATTCGTTCCAGTCATTGGCAGCAGATAAAAATGGAAGGAAAGGCGGCCAAAGCAAGTGTTGGCTTTGGGGATGACCAGAGAAATATACCTGCTGGAGAGCGTGCTACAGGTGGGTGTTGCTATGGTGACCAGTGAGCTGAGATAAGGCGGGGCTTTACCTAGAAAAGACTTATAGATGACTTGGAGCCAGTGGGTTTGGCAACGAATATGTAGCGAGGGCCAGCCAACGAGAACATACAGGTCGCAGTGGTGGGAGGATGGCACTGTGATAGCAAATTGGATGTAGTCTGAGTAGAGTGTTGGGGGCTATTTTGTAAATGACATCGCCGAAGTCAAGGATCGGTAGGATAGTCAGTTTTACAAGGGTATGTTTGCAGCATGAGTGAAGGAGGCTTTGGTGTAAAATAGGAAGCCGATTCTAGATTTAATTTTGGATTGGAGATGCTTAATGTGAGTCTGGAAGGAGAGTTTACAGTCTAACCAGACACATAGAATATGTGGACAACTACAAATACCTAAGTCAGAACCGTCCAGAGTAGTGATGCTATAATCAAGCGGGCGGGTGCAGGCAGCAATCAGTTGAAGAGCATGCATTTAGTTTTACTAGCATTTAAAAGCAGTTGCAGGCCATGGAAGGAGTGTTGTATGGCATTGAAGCTCGTTTGGAGGTTAGTTAACACAGTGTTCAAAGAAGAGCCAGATTTATACAGAATGGTGTCGTCTGCGTAGAGGTGGATCAGAGAATCACCAGCAGCAAGAGTGACATCATTGATCTACACAGAGAAAGGAGTCGGCCCAGAGAATTTAACCCTGTGGCATCCCCATAGAGACTGCCAGAGGTCCTGACAACAGGCCCTCCGATTTGACACACTGAACTGCGAGAAGTAGTTGGTGAACCAGGCGAGGCAGTCATTTGAGGAACCAAGGTGATTGAGTCTGCCGATAATAATGCGATGATTGACAGAGTCGAAAGCCTTGGCCAGGTCAATGAAGACGGCTGCACAGTACTCTTTTATCGATGGCGGTTATGATATCGTTTTGGACCTTGAGCGTTGCTGAGGTGCACCCATGACCAGATCGGAAATCAGATTGCATAGTGGAGAAGGTACGGTGGGATTCTAAATGGTCGGTGATCTGTTTGTTAACTTGGCTTTAGAATACTTTAGAGAGGCAGGGCAGGATGGATATAGGTCTAACAGTTTGGGTCTAGAGTGTCTCCTCCTTTGAAGAGGGGGATGACCGTGAAAGCTTTCCAATCTTTAGGGATCTCAGACGATATGAAAGAGGTTGAATAGGGTTCGCAACAATTTTGGCGGATCATTTTAGAGAGGGTCCAGATCGACTAGCCCAGTTGATTTGTAGGGATCCAGATTTTGCAGCTCTTTCAGAACATCAGGGAGGGGGGCAGCCAGTTGGAAATCATGGCCAGCCGTGGAAAAATTATTATTGAAATTCTCGATTATCGTAGATTTATCGGTGGTGACAGAGTTTCCTAGCCTCAGTGCAGTGGACAGCTGGGAGGAGGTGGTCTTATTTTCCATAGACGTTACAGTGTCCCAAAACTTTTTGGAATCAGTGCTACAAAGATGCAAATTTCTGTTTGAAAAAGCTAGCCTTAGCTATCCTGACTATGAATATTGGTCCCTAAACTGAGGACACTCACAGGTAACAATAAAAGAAGAGATGAGGGCATTGTAACCTTATGACGTTACGATCTTGAATACAACGGGAGCCTGCAAGGAAATATAGTTGAATGTAATGGAGTGAATTATGTAAGGTCTCTAGGTGTGACCCAAGTCAGGGGTTACAATCACACGAAAGCCATGTGTTCAAATCAAGAGGCTGATGGGAACATTGAGCTCCTCTTCTCCCTGATGGTAATGAGAGGCACAGCCTGTACCTCAGGAGGACAGGGTCGAACACGGATCCATATGGGTTTAGGGGGAGGCCATTAGAGGACATTAAGGGCTTTCACGCTGCAGTGTGCAGACAGAATGTGACTTAGCCTAAGAGATGTAGCATATTGAGAATGATCTTAGACTCTCAACAACAAATAGGATATGCCGTAATGAAGGGAGTGCTGTGTGTGTTATCACGCCAAATAGCCAGGAAGTAAACAGAGATTCCAATTCCATTTATTTCCTGAATTGACTGAATCAAAATGGAATTGACCCCAATCCTGATCCCCATATTGTCCAAGTTTACACAGTTGAATGGAGACCAGCATTGCCAGTTTACTGAAGCTAAGAGTGGCCTACCTTTCCAGCTTGACACCGTTCTTCGAGGGCTGGCCAAAAACAGCCCCCGAGAATTCCCTTCTCCTACACAGGCTTCCTACAATACCCGATCAAATGACATTCTCCCAAAAAGGAGGAGTGCTGATGCATGTGTTGCTGCTTACATTGGAGGAATTAAATAGAAAAAAAAACATCTGAAGGTCAAAGTCTCTTTTCCTATAATACACAGCTTATCAATTCAACCTCTATCAAACATGTTGACAGGTTCACTTCACGTTCAAAACACACAACAAAAAACGAGTTAGACAAACCAAATCAAGCTTTATTTAGAGCACATTTCAGACATGAAATGCAACGCAATGTGCTTTACAGTAAAAAAATGTAAATAAAAGCTGAAATATTTAATACACAAAAAGATAAAACAAAAAGAACAGCAAGTTATTCCAGAAGCTGAGGGCATAATAACTAATAGCTGCCTCTCCCTGCCTCTTGGTCCTAGACGTTGGGAAAGTTAAAAAGGCCAGAGGACCTGAGGGACCTACTGGGTACATAGCTTTAAAAACATGTCTGACATGTGTTGGGGTGTACAATCGTGGGATTGATTTAAAAACCAATACAATAATCTTAAAATGAATTCTAAAACCAGTGAAATATGTGTTCTCCGCCTGGCCTCGGTCAGTACCCGTGCTGCAGCATTCTGTATATTTTGCAGTTGCCCAATGTCTTTCTTGGGTAGACCAGACAGGAGAGCATTACAGTTGTCAAGCCTGCTTGTAATAAAAGCATGGATGAGTCTCTCTGTATCAGCTGGAGAGAGAAACGGCCGCACCGTGGAAATGTTCCTCAGGTGGTAAAAAGCTACTTTGATCACATTCCGAATGTGTGAATCGAAATTTAGTTCAGAATCTCAAATAACACCTAGATTTTATACCTGCTGTTTTATCTTTGCCTCTGAATTAAAAAGTGTGGCTAGATTTATCACTCTGTGCTTTAGCTACAACAAAAAGTAACACCTACAGTATGCATGTAACACCCAGGCCATTGATGACAATCTTGAAGAGGGAGGGAATCTTTGAAGTATTGTCTTCCATTTGGGGAATATGCCCTTCAAAGTGAGCACTAACATGCTCCCTGTGTGCATCATAATAACGCAGCCACAGCAGAGCGGGCTTAAGTCGAGCGGCTCTAACTGTAGGGCAGAAATAAACTCTGCTGGAATGTGTCTGCACTGAAAAAAAATGTAGTAGTTCAAGCATGAGAGAATACGTTGCGAGAATAACAGAACTGTGAGCTGGACTTTTGTCCTAAGTACAACAAACAGTACTAACGGGATGAAACCCTTCCCCATATCTGTGTGTCTGTTTCGTTTCCCAGTTCAATGGTCAATCTAGCTTTAATAAAAGCATCTCTTGGAGTGCCCCAGAAGCTATACATTCGAGATGTCCACGATGAGTATGACGTGTCTCCTCTAATGCCCAGGAAGCTCCGATTCAAACTACCATTAGACAGCTCTGCAAGCATGTCAAAACATGTTTGTTGCTCAATTATGGAGTTTCGCTGAGCAACTATCTTAATTTACTCCGGTTATGGCCAACGCTTACATCCAAAAGAGGTCTAAATAAAACTGTTTACAAGCAACCAAATAACAGCCTTTTCAGCACCTCTAATGTTTTGAGCTGTTGTAAACCTCTGACCTGTGAGACCGTAATGAGTGATTTACATTGAGGAGTAAAATATACTTTTTTTTTTTTTTTTAGTTGCTTGCACATTTTTATTTAGACATTTTTTTAGAAGTATATAACGGACGTAAATGACGATTGTTGCAAAACTTCATAATTAGTGAGTAATAAGTATTTTGACATAACACTTGCAAAATCGGAGCTTCCCTGGCGTTAGACAGGAGACACATCATACTCATCTTCGACATCCTGAACACACAGATTCTGGGGAACTGAACACCAGAGATCTGAAGTGATAATGAAAATGGTACATACGCCCAGAGTGATCTTAAAATCGCCAAGTAACTTAGACGATAGATTAAGTGATAGCAGTGCTTTCATGACTGCTGATGAAGAGGATAACATTACATGCATTTATTGACATTAATGGTTGACTTATTGACTGGGGAAAGTGACCTGCGCACTGAGCAGTCTCACAAGTTGTGCCTGTTTTAAAGTTGCCCTATGTGGGGCAGGTAATCATTTTTTACTGACAAACAAAGTGCAAATAATTCCAGTAGTCTGCTCCAGACCTGGCACCAGTATGAACTGACTAAGGGGGCAGTGGAAAGGGGACAAACATTGGAGGGGACAGACATTTTCAGGGTGCTGACATTCGAATGACATTGGATTCTGCTTACATCAAGCTATACCACAATAAACATAAAAGTTCAAATGCCGAGACTCAGAGATCAGAGTGCTTTTGAAGTGACAGGTTGGCGTGAAATCTGTAGCCCATATCCACTGTGCTGTATCAGCATGAAACAGGGTCCTTCTAGCAGTCGTAAGAAGAAAGATTCAGCAGGAGGCAGATGTGCAAATGAGTGTTGGATTTATTTATATCTTCCGGTTCCGGGTTGGAGCGAGCGGTCGCATCTACACTTCGGTCCGCAGGTAGTATAACTTTTCATTACATTTTCATTACATTTCATTATAGTACAACGGTTTGATTTGTCTAATCTTAGCAATTTCTTCTTAGCTAGCTACATAGCCGTCTTTGTATCAAAGATAATTGCGTAATTATCGTATTTCGTCGTCCTAACGTAGTCTACACTGCTATCTGCCCAGCAGCTAGCTAAGCAGCTAGCTAACGTCCACCGTCCACCAGCACTGTAGAAACTATTACACTCAACTGAACGACTCGATTAGTGTAGTGTTAGCTAGCTACATAGTTGTCTTTGCTGTCTTCGTATCCAAGATAATTGTGTAGTTTAGAGTGTGTAGACTTCGAGTGATTATCTTAATTTACCGAGGTTAGCTAGCCAGCTATTTGTCGTCCTTAACGTAGGAGATACTGCTAGCTAGCTAGCCAACAGCTAGCCAACCTCTACCGAATAGAACTTCAACTACCCGGTCAACATTCCACTTCGCTCCACAGGTAGTATCACATTTTCATTTCACTTCATTACAGTACAACGGTTTGATTTGTTTGATCGTAGCTAGCTAGCTACATAGCCATCTTTGTATCTAAGACAATTGTGTAGTCTAGAGCGATTTTCTAGGTTAGCTAGCCAGCTATATATATATATATATATATATATATATATATATATATATATATATATATATATATATATATATATATAGATCCCATTTAGCAGACGCTTTTGTCCAAAGCGACTTACAAGTCGGCTGGGGCCACTACTTTTACATATGGGTGGCCCTCGAACCCACGACGCTTGGCGTTAAGCGCCATGCTCTACCGACTGAGCCACGTTCTTTTAACGTAACGTAACGCAATCAACACTGCTAGTTAGCCAGCTAGCCCCCGAATAGCAGCACTGTAGAAACTATTACACTCGACGGAACGACTTGATTAGTGTAGTGTCAACAACGCAGCCACTGCCAGCTAGCCTACAAAGTCAACAACGCAGCCACTGCCAGCTAGCCTACTCCAGCAGTACTGTATCATTTAAATCATTTTAGTCAATAAGATTCTTGCTACGTAAGCTTAACTTTCTGAACATTCGAGACGTGTAGTCCACTTGTCATTCCAATCTCCTTTGCATTAGCGTAGCCTCTTCTGTAGCCTGTCAACTATGTGTCTATCTATCCCTGTTCTCTCCTCTCTGCACAGACCATACAAACGCTCCACACCGCGTGGCCGCGGCCACCCTAATCTGGTGGTCCCAGCGCGCACAACCCACGTGGAGTTCCAGGTCTCCGGTAGCCTCTGGAACTGCCGATCTGCGGCCAACAAGGCAGAGTTCATCTCAGCCTATGCCTCCCTCCAGTCCCTCGACTTCTTGGCACTGACGGAAACATGGATCACCACAGATAACACTGCTACTCCTACTGCTCTCTCTTCGTCCGCCCACGTGTTCTCGCACACCCCGTGAGCTTCTGGTCAGCGGGGTGGTGGCACCGGGATCCTCATCTCTCCCAAGTGGTCATTCTCTCTTTCTCCCCTTACCCATCTGTCTATCGCCTCCTTTGAATTCCATGCTGTCACAGTTACCAGCCCTTTCAAGCTTAACATCCTTATCATTTATCGCCCTCCAGGTTCCCTCGGAGAGTTCATCAATGAGCTTGATGCCTTGATAAGCTCCTTTCCTGAGGACGGCTCACCTCTCACAGTCCTGGGCGACTTTAACCTCCCCACGTCTACCTTTGACTCATTCCTCTCTGCCTCCTTCTTTCCACTCCTCTCCTCTTTTGACCTCACCCTCTCACCTTCCCCCCTACTCACAAGGCAGGCAATACGCTCGACCTCATCTTTACTAGATGCTGTTCTTCTACTAACCTCATTGCAACTCCCCTCCAAGTCTCCGACCACTACCTTGTATCCTTTTCCCTCTCGCTCTCATCCAACACTTCCCACACTGCCCCTACTCGGATGGTATCGCGCCGTCCCAACCTTCGCTCTCTCTCCCCCGCTACTCTCTCCTCTTCCATCCTATCATCTCTTCCCTCTGCTCATACCTTCTCCAACCTATCTCCTGATTCTGCCTCCTCTCTTCCCTTTCTGCATCCTTTGACTCTCTATGTCCCCTATCCTCCAGGCCGGCTCGGTCCTCCCCTCCCGCTCCGTGGCTCGACGACTCATTGCGAGCTCACAGAACAGAGCTCCGGGCAGCCGAGCGGAAATGGAGGAAAACTCGCCTCCCTGCGGACCTGGCATCCTTTCACTCCCTCCTCTCTACATTTTCCTCCTCTGTCTCTGCTGCTAAAGCCACTTTCTACCACTCTAAATTCCAAGCATCTGCCTCTAACCCTAGGAAGCTCTTTGCCACCTTCTCCTCCCTCCTGAATCCCCCCCTCCTCCCTCTCTGCAGATGACTTCGTCAACCATTTTGAAAAAAGGTCGACGACATCCGATCCTCGTTTGCTAAGTCAAACGACACCGCTGGTTCTGCTCACACTGCCCTACCCTGTGCTCTGACCTCTTTCTCCCCTCTCTCTCCAGATGAAATCTCGCTTCTTGTGACGGCCGGCCGCCCAGCAACCTGCCCGCTTGACCCTATCCTCTCCTCTCTTCTCCAGACCATTTCCGGAGACCTTCTCCCTTACCTCACCTCGCTCATCAACTCATCCCTGACCGCTGGCTACGTCCCTTCCGTCTTCAAGAGAGCGAGAGTTGCACCCCTTCTGAAAAAACCTACACTCGATCCCTCCGATGTCAACAACTACAGACCAGTATCCCTTCTTTCTTTTCTCTCCAAAACTCTTGAACGTGCCGTCCTTGGCCAGCTCTCCCGCTATCTCTCTCAGAACGACCTTCTTGATCCAAATCAGTCAGGTTTCAAGACTAGTCATTCAACTGAGACTGCTCTTCTCTGTATCACGGAGGCGCTCCGCACTGCTAAAGCTAACTCTCTCTCCTCTGCTCTCATCCTTCTAGACCTATCGGCTGCCTTCGATACTGTGAACCATCAGATCCTCCTCTCCACCCTCTCCGAGTTGGGCATCTCCGGCGCGGCCCACGCTTGGATTGCGTCCTACCTGACAGGTCGCTCCTACCAGGTGGCGTGGCGAGAATCTGTCTCCTCGCCACGCGCTCTCACCACTGGTGTCCCCCAGGGCTCTGTTCTAGGCCCTCTCCTATTCTCGCTATACACCAAGTCACTTGGCTCTGTCATAACCTCACATGGTCTCTCCTATCATTGCTATGCAGACGACACACAATTAATCTTCTCCTTTCCCCCTTCTGATGACCAGGTGGCGAATCGCATCTCTGCATGTCTGGCAGACATATCAGTGTGGATGACGGATCACCACCTCAAGCTGAACCTCGGCAAGACGGAGCTGCTCTTCCTCCCGGGGAAGGACTGCCCATTCCATGATCTCGCCATCACGGTTGACAACTCCATTGTGTCCTCCTCCCAGAGCGCTAAGAACCTTGGCGTGATCCTGGACAACACCCTGTCGTTCTCAACTAACATCATGGCGGTGGCCCGTTCCTGTAGGTTCATGCTCTACAACATCCGCAGAGTACGACCCTGCCTCACACAGGAAGCGGCGCAGGTCCTAATCCAGGCACTTGTCATCTCCCGTCTGGATTACTGCAACTCGCTGTTGGCTGGGCTCCCTGCCTGTGCCATTAAACCCCTACAACTCATCCAGAACGCCGCAGCCCGTCTGGTGTTCAACCTTCCCAAGTTCTCTCACGTCACCCCGCTCCTCCGCTCTCTCCACTGGCTTCCAGTTGAAGCTCGCATCCGCTACAAGACCATGGTGCTTGCCTACGGAGCTGTGAGGGGAACGGCACCGCAGTACCTCCAGGCTCTGATCAGGCCCCACACCCAAACAAGGGCACTGCGTTCATCCACCTCTGGCCTGCTCGCCTCCCTACCACTGAGGAAGTACAGTTCCCGCTCAGCCCAGTCAAAACTGTTCGCTGCTCTGGCCCCCCAATGGTGGAACAAACTCCCTCACGACGCCAGGACAGCGGAGTCAATCACCACCTTCCGGAGACACCTGAAACCCCACCTCTTCAAGGAATACCTAGGATAGGATAAGTAATCCTTCTCACCCCCCCTTAAATGATTTAGATGCACTATTGTAAAGTGGCTGTTCCACTGGATGTCAGAAGGTGAATTCACCAATTTGTAAGTCGCTCTGGATAAGAGCGTCTGCTAAATGACTTAAATGTTATGTTAAATGTTACACAGAGCTGGTGTTTAAATATCACCATCATATTTGAAAGTATGTTTTATACCCCTTCAAATTAGTGGATTTGGCCATTTCAGCCACACCCGTTACTGACAGGGTATAAAATCGAGCACACAGCCATGCAATCTCCACAGACAAACATTGGCAGTAGAATGGCCTTATTGAAAAGCTCAGTGACTTTCAAGGTGGCACAGTCATAGAATGCCACCTTTCCAACAAGTCAGTTCCTCCAAATTTCTTCCCTGCTCCAGCTGCCCAGTCAACTGTAAGAGCTGTTATTGTGAAAGAGAAACATCTAGGAGCGACAGCGGCTCAGCTGTGAAGTGGTAGGCCACAGAACAGGACAGCTGAAGCACGTAGTGCCCTGTGCACAAAGCGAGGTCTATATAGAAATTAATGGTTTGTCAAAATTGGTGTGGAAGAACTTCACTGGCCTGCACAGAGCACTGACCTCAACCCCATTGAACACCTTTGGGAAAAATTGGCACGCCGACTGCGAGCCAGGCCTAATCTTCCAACATCATTGCCCGACCTCACTACTGATCTTGTGGCTGAATGGAAGCAAGTCCCTGCAGCAATGTTCCAACATCTAGTGGAAAGCCTTCCCAGAAGAGTGGAGGCTGTTATGGCAGGAAGGGGGTGGGGGACCAACTCCATATTAATGCCAATGATTTTGGAATGAGATGTTCAACGAGCATGACTTTTGGTCATGTAGTGTGTGCATGCATGCATACATGCATGCATACATTACATTCATACATAAGGGTCTGACTTAAGAATGTCAGCATTCAAAAGAAAAAGCCTTTCATTAGGCAAAACCTGTCTTAACCAATAAGCTACAGATACAACCTCCCTTTGAGTTACCCAAAGGTGAACTAACTAGAACATCCCCAAACACTTAAATACATTTGGCAACACCTCGTCTTGGCATGCAGGCCAGGTATATGTATGCATGCTACAGTGTGTGCAGTCACACAACATTAAACATGGAGAAACCAGACACACGCTCTCAAAACAAAGACTACGAAGAAATTGACAGTAAACTGGTAAAAGCAATTAAATTAACCAAAAGTTGTTCACAATTGTTGTGCGGTTTTGGAGTTAGAAAAGTGGAGAAAGACGTGCCTATAGCGCATCTTCGCCACACAACCATACCCTTATTCTGATTAACATTTTAAAAACTGTTTGAGACAACTTCCTCACACATGAGCAGTAACCTCACACATTGTCAGGACGTATCAGTGGTCATTTCCCCTTCAACTGAAATCATTACTGTTCAGTATTTCCAACCACCCCATTAAAAACTCACACTACCCAAACATGACAGCAAGGCAGAATGACACATTCCAAATGAGCACTGGGTACATCATACATATTGACTAGAGGTCGGTCGATTAATCGGAATGGCTGATTAATTAGGGCCGATTTCAAGTGTTCATAACAATCGGAAATGAGGATATGTTTGGGTGTTTTGCAGATTTTTTTATACCTTTATTTAACTAGGTAAGTCAGTTAAGAACACATTCTTAATTTAAATGATGGCCTAGGAACGGTGGGTTAACTGCCTTGTTCAGGGGCAGGACGACAGATTTTTACCTTGTCAGCTCTGGGATTCAATCTTGCAAGTTAACCCAAGTTAACTTGTCCAACGCTAACCACCTGCCTCTCATGCAGTAGTAGCCAAGGTAAGTTGCTAGCTAGCATTAAACGTATCTTATAAAAAACAATCAATCATAATCACTAGTTAACTACACATGGTTGATGATATTACTAGTTTATCTAGCGTGTCCTGCGTTGCATATAATCGATGCAACGCTGGGGGATGATTTAACAAAAGCGCATTTGCGAAAAAAGCACAATTGTTGGACGAACCATAAACAACAATGACTTTCTTAAAATCAATACACAGAAGTATATATTTTTAAACCTGCATATTTAGCTCAAATAAATCCAGGTTAGCAGGCAATGCTAACCAGGTGAAATTGCGTTCATTGCACACTGAGTCAGGGTATATGCAACAGTTTGGGCAGCCTGGCTCATTGCGAACTAATTTGCCAGAATTTTACGTAATTATGACATAAGGTTGTGCAATGTAACAAGAATATTTAAACTTAGGGATGCCACCCGTTAGATAAAATACAGAACGGTTCCGTATTTCACTGAAAGAATAAACATCTTTTTCTTTAAATGATCGTTTCGTAACGCTGCTTCGGGTGTGGCTGTTGTCGATGTGTTCCTGGTTCGAGCCCAGGTAGGGGTGAGGAGAGGGACGGAAGCTACACTGTTACACAGGCAATACTATAGTGCCTATAAGAACATCCAATAGTCAAAAGGTATATGAAATACAAATGGTAGAGAGAGAAATAGTCCGATAAATACTATATTAACCTCTTACCTTGGAATATTGAAGTCTCATGTTAAAAGGAACCACCAACTTTCATATGTTCTAAGCAAGGAACTCAAACGTTAGCTTTTTTACATGGCACATATTGCTCCAACACTTTGTTTTTGCATTATATAAACCAAATTGAACATTTTATTTTTGAACATTTATTTAAGGGGAAATTGATTTTATTTGATGTATTATATTAAGTTAAAATAAGTGTTCATTCAGTATTGTTGTAATTGTCATAATTACAAATAAATTAAAATTGTCAGATTAATCGGTATCGGCTTTTTTTTTGATCCTCCAATAATCGGTATCGGCATTGAAAAATCATAATCTGTCGACCTCAAATATTGACCAACATGGTATGTTAATTTGGTGAATATAGATTAGTGGAGCAAATAAAGTAACATCATAGCAGTTTCCCCAAGGCAGATGAAGACTTTGACCAGGCACTGTCCACTAACCTTTTGGCGATGCGGGGGTATAAACTTCCCTGCATGGGCCTTTGTTGAAGCAGGTAAGGGAGCATTCTCTGCATTCTCCAGTCCCCCCCCCAGCAGTGACAACTTCCATGCAACACCCCTTTTGCGGTACAGTTATTTTCTCTCCAAGCCCAGGGAAAGGGTCACAGCACACTGCTCGGGCATAATCAATTCAGCATCAGTCAGTAACCAGGCTTCCAACCAATTGACCACAGATTTTCATGCGAATATTAAAATCTCCATAAATCATTGTGATGACGTAGTGCACAAAATGCACTTTTTTCTTAACTTTTTATTTGGTACGTAAAAACGTAAGTATTTCCATCACATTTTCAACTTTGCTGACAGTTGGTCACAAAAACTGTTGCGTTAAAATACTGACCAGCTCAATTCAGTCTTATGTAGAAAAACAATTTATTTTTTATATTGGATAAAAGTATAGCATACACTACAGTTGAGGAACAATGGGAAAATAATTATTTAAAAGTTGATACAGAGATTTTTTTTCGAAACAACCTTTCAATCATTTGACCTTTTATTATATAGGGACGAACTAAAACTGAGGGGGCACAGGTTTGCACTGAGGGTGCTAAGCCCCCTCTTGAAGCCGGGTACAGTCTGTGTAGGTGAATTTATCCACTTAAAATCTTCGGGACAAGTGATCATAATCTTCTGGCAACCAAAAAACGAACCCTGACTTTCCCAATGGGCAAGTGCCTTTTCGTGCACAAGAGGCTGCTGAGGGAAGAACAGCTCATAATAATTGCCGTAACGGGACCAATGGAATGGCATCAAACACCTGGAGACCATGTGTGTGATGTATTTGATACAATTCCACTCATCAAGCCCGTTCTCCCCAATTAAGGTCCCACTAACCTCCTGTGCTTTTGTGTTATCATAAATGAAATACGGCATAGACATGATCATAAATCAGCACCAGGACAAGATTAGAATCTTCTGCATATATTCAATGTTATTGTTATTAACGTTGTTTCTGCTTATAGACTCAATTTGATGTACATGAATAAAGAAAACCTCAAGAGAATCTATTCTGTAATCCAGGTGCATTGAGCTGAGGCACCACCTTGGGCAAGCGCCATAACCTACCAGAACTAATCTCGGACCAAAATAACCTTCCATTCTATGAGAGATCAATGTAGATGTCCTATTATATACGGTCGTGTCCGATTATCCGTCAAACACCTGCCACCCTAGAATATACCAATCATTTACCGTTTTCGCACGTGCGTCGAATAGTTGCATCCAGAAAGTAACGTTCGATTTCATAAACATTTGTAGGAAATCATAAAAGCATAATTAACATTTGTAAAAAAATATAATAATAATCGCAGGTAGGCTGGCTATTGGTTATCACAAGCCATATTGTCTATACATCGTTGACAACAGTGGAAATCCGACTGGTTCATCTAATGTGCAACAGAACACGAGGACAATTGCATTTCCGCTACGGTTACATTGTATCACTGCCTTGTCTGTCAAGTAAACTGAGTCGAAGACAAAAGTTTTAAGTGTAACACCCTAGGGTTCTAGAACGGAGTAGGATAAACCACGTGACTCACGTTCCAAGGACTTCTTTGAACTCGAATACATGCTTGATATCGTCGACATTCTTCTTCCAAGATCCATCCCCGCCCGACTCTCCGTTCTCCCTCGCCATGTCGCCGCCAGGGAAGACCGAAGTGATTAGATCAGAGACACCGTTTTTCACCTTCTTGTGCTGACTCAGTGAGGAAATACGGTCCCCCCGTCTAGTGCCGACTGAAGTCGGACTGATATCACAGAGTTTCTTCCTGAGTGTCGCCCAATTCTACCTTGCATCGCTCAGCCAATCCGTACAACCCGCTGCGCCGCCAATGCAAAAGGTCTCCTACAGTAGCCCTATCACCAATCACACGTAGCAGCCTACCTGCAGGTTATCAGAATAGTCTAATCTCTTTGACGTAATTGAACGGGAGCTTCCTCGTTATCCCGTCTCTTTTTGGTTCAGAACAATTAATTCTACCTCTTCAGATTCTGTTTAGGCTATGCTACTTGATCTAAATATGACTCCGGCTGGTGTGTGTGTGTCTGAACTGAACCGCTATTCTAGTGAGTCACGCTGCCTGCTGGCCGCCCCCTTTGTTGTTACCAATAACGGGGAGTGGGAGGCTGCTCTCCTCTATTGTCCATGTAGCCGGCATAGTGCGTGGGGATGAGGAGGGGTAGGTTACGAGTGAACGATTGGTGTTCGCATTGCACCAAATCCCATCACCCACTGACTTGCCAAGTTAAATAAAATATTAAATAAAACATAACAAAAATTGTAGTATTTAATGGCTAGAGTTGACATGCAAGTGGGCTTTTCCATGAATACAACTATGGTGACAGTAAACTAACTCCTAACAACAACATGATTGCTCTGATCCCCAGCATTGCCTTGATGCCCTTATAGGCCTGTTCCAACCTACATGACCTCAGCCAAGCCAAAAGGTGTGTAGCAGTTTTCTGCATGTACAGTATATGCATGTGCCTGGTCTATGTTATCACATTCAGTAGTCATCCTTCTCTACTATACCATTATATGACAGATACTTTTTATTTCCCCAAAGCAAAAGGGACATCGCCATTGCTGTTAGCTGAGATGGTTACATAGAAAACCAATTACATCTGTTAATTAAAGTGTCAGAGATTCTGAAGGAAGTGCAATTGGTCTTCTTGTCATTACAATGTGTTAATGAGATGGTGGAGCCTCAACGGTCGGTCTCCCTGGACAGACTGGTTAATCTCGGAGCGGAGCACTGAAGATCACAAATCAATCCTAATGTAGCATCCTTAAGCTTTAGGCCTGACACACCATCCTGACCACTGCACACAGTTTACTAGCCAAACAGAGAGATCAGGATGGCCGAATAAGGCTACCTTGTCCCTGTCCAAAACACGACCTCTAGCCCCTAAGCCAGGGTTTTGCATATGCACAAAAAGCTTATTTCTCTCAAAATTTGTGCACAAACGTATTTACATCCCTGTTCGTGAGCATCTCTCCTTTGCTAAGATAATGCATTCAACGTACATTTGTGGCATATCAAGAAGCTGATTAAACAGCATGATCAGGTGTACCTTGTGCTGGGGACAAAGGCCAAGCTAAAATGTGCAGTTTTGTCATCACACAATGCCACATATGTCTTAAGTTGAGGGAGTGTGCAATTGGCATGCCGACTGCAGGAATGTTCAGCAGAGCTGTTGCCATAAAATGTAATGTTAATAAATAGGGATGCACGATATAACGGAATAGGCTGATATTAGCTAAAAATGGCAACATCGGCTCTATGTGTAGTTTAACGCCGACGTGCAAAACCGATGTCAAGGCTGACGTGCATACCTGTATAACGTAGGTAGATGACGTACTGACGGCACAAAAAAAACAGTGCTGCACGTGCAAAACACAGCATTCCTAACCTTTCCCACAATGTCTGCTGTGTATATTTAAGTTTCAAAAGGAAGATAACAAAAAGGCCATATGCAAAGTTATTCTGCTATTATTTCCCGAGGGGAGAAAGTGAAATCTTTCAATACCACAAATCTAATTACTCATTTGAAAGTGCATCACCCCCAGACGTTCAGCAACTACTTAGAACAAAAGCAGAAGAAAACTAAGCGCTCACGTCCAACAACTAAACAAGTTCAAGTTGAGCAGTCACTTGAAAGAAAAAGAAAATTTCAGCGAGACACCTCAAAGGCGAAATCCATTAACGTCAAGATAATGGAATTCATTGCCTTTGACAATCAACTGTTCTCTGTCGTGGATGATGTTGGCTTTCGCTGACTGGTCGAATATCTCAAGCCACTACCAAGTAGGCTCTATTTTTCAGATGTTACCCTACAGGAGTTACACAGTATAGTTGAAACGCACATCCTTGAGCTACTTGCTATGGGAGTCACTGCTATAAGCTTCACGACTAACATTTGGACCAGCGATGTCAGCCCCATGAGCATGCGGAGTCTGACAGCAAATTTCGTACTGAGGAATGCTGTATTGCATGCTCAAGAACGTGCTGGTTCTCATACCGATGCTGCCATTTCAATGGCATTTGAGAACATGTTTGAAACTAGGAAAATCTCCAAGAACAAAGTACACACGGGCTACGTGATAATGCACGTAACATGACAAAGGCTTTGGAAGAATGCGGAGTCGCCAATTTGCCATGCATGGCACACGCTGCAAATGAAGGTGTTTTGGCTCAACGCAGCATATCTGACACCGTGGCAACAGTTAGGAAGATAGTGGGTCATTTTAAACACTCACCGCTAGCTTACAGTAGCAGCTTGGAGTGAAAACGAAAATGCTTAAGCAAGACGTTTCCACCGGATGGAACAGTACTTTTTTCTCTCCATCATATAAAAAGTACTGTTCCATCTGGTGGAAACGTCTTGCTTAAGCATTTTCGTTTTCACTCCTGCTGGAACAAAAACGAGTGCTTAGCATGTACTCAGCCGCCTAGGAGTTACAGGCAACAATCAGTACAGTACCAGTGGACTCTCTGAAAACAAAACGCATACCCCTAGCTCCAACTGACTCGAGAAATAACCTCATCAACTGCGTCTGCAGCAGACGTGATACCCTCTGTCAAGACATTGAAACGCCCGCTCAACAAAACTGCTGACACAGACCGTGGGGTTAAAACTTGCAAAAGAAGTCCACTAGAGGATGTGAACAAGCGATTCGTTGGCAGTCTCTCTAAGCCTCTTGACAGGGTCGCCACCATGCTCGATGCTAGGTACAAGGACCACTACTTCGATGCAGACAAGAAACGGGGTTTACATGAAATATTAGACACAGCTGGACAAGATGGAAAACGGACACACTGACAGTGCGCAATGAGGAAGAAAGGCCACGGACAGACAGAGCTGAAACTTCACTGCTTGACATGTATGATGAAATCCTGGTTGAGAAAGAACAACGAAACAGCACAGCAAATAAGTGAAATAAATAGGTTGATTATGTTTTACTGGTAATGGGGACATGCATAAATGCGAACAAAATAACTGTATGTCAGTGTATGTACAGTTGAAGTCAGAAGTTTACATACACTTAGGTTGGAGTAATGAAAACTCGTTTTTCAACCACTCCATAATTTCTTGTTAACAAACCATAGTTTTGGCAAGTCGGATAGGACATCTACTTTGTGCATGACAAGTCATTTTTCCAACAATTGTTTACAGACAGATTTCACTTGCATACTGTTAGGTTCTAAATATCGAGTAAGAAATTGACAGACACTATGTAAGCTCCAACCAAGTTTATTCACCCATTGGGTCAATACAGCTGCATAAGACAAAAACAATTTCCACCAGTGGTAATAAACTCAGCAAAAAAAGAAACGTCCCTTTTTCAGGACCCTGTCTTTCAAAGAGAATTAGTAAAAATCCAAATAACTTCACAGATCTTCATTGTAAAGGGTTTACACACGGTTTCCCATGCTTTTACAAGAACCGCAAACAATTAATTAAGCTTACAGATGGTAGGCAATTAAGGTCACAGTTATGAAAACTTAGGACACTAAAGTGGCCTTTCTACTGACTCTGAAAAACAAAACAAAAAAGATGCCCAGGGTCCCTGCTCATCTGCGTGAATGTGCCTTAGGCATGCTGCAAGGAGGCATGAGGACTGCAGATGTGGCCAAGGCAATAAATTGCAATGTCCGTACTGTGAGACGACTAAAACAGCGCTACAGGGAGACAGGACGGACAGCTGATCGTCCTCACATTGGCAGACCACATGTAACACCTGCACAGGAACGATACATCCGAAAATCACATCTGCGGGACAGGTACAGGATGGCAACAAATGCCCGAGTTACACCAGGAACGCACAATCCCTCCACCAGTGCTCATACTGTCTGCAATAGGCTGAGAGAGGCTGGACTGAGGGCTTGTAGGCCTGCTGTAAAGCAGGTCCTCACCAGCCATCACCAGCAACAACGTCACCTATGGGCACAAACCAACTGTCGCTGGACCAGACAAGACTGGCAAAAAGTGCTCTTCACTGACGAGTCGCGGTTTTGTCTCAGCAGGGGTGATGGTCGGATTTGCATTTATCGTCAAAGGAATGAGCGGTACACCGAAGCCTGTACTCTGGAGCAGGATCGATTTGGAGGTGGAGGGTCCGTCATGGTCTAGGGCGGTGTGTCACAGCATCATCGGACTGAGCTTGTTGTCATTGCAGGCAATAGCAACACTGAGTTACAGGGAAGACATCTTCCTCCTTTATGTGGTACCCTTCCTGCAAGCTCATACTGACATGACCCCTCAGCATGACAATGCCACCAGCCATACTGCTCATTCTGTGTGTGATTTCCTGCAAGACAGGAATGTCAGTGTTCTGCAATGGCCAGCGAAGAGCTTGGATCTCAATCCCATTGAGCACGTCTGGGGACGTGCCTTGGTGGAAGAGTGGGGTAACATCTCACAGCAAGAACTGGCAAATCTGGTGCAGTCCATGAGGAGGAAATGCACTGCAGTACTTAAAGCTGGGGGCCACAACAGATACTGACTGTTACTTTTGACCCCCTTCCCCTTTGTTCAGGGACACATTATTCCATTTCTGTTAGTCACATGACTGTGGAACTTGTTCAGTTTGTGTTTCAGTTCTTGAATCTTATGTTCATACAAATACTTACACATTAAGTTTGCTGAAAATAAACACATTTGACAGTGAGTTAACTTGTTGCTGAGTTTATGTATCTCCTCCTCCTCTCTAAACATGACATCTTTATTGCTAGGCAGGAAGTTAAGTGATACGGGCAATAAACTGTTCCTTCTACCTTAATGTGACCTGACCTCGACCCCCGTTTCCTCACTAATCCACAGCTCTCCACCCTTATCGTATGTGCCCGCCAACATGTGATCGTCTTCCCTGAACTCAGTACATTCCAAGCTTAATTGCTTCTACCATTTACAATCCTCCTACAGATACCCATTAACTTCTGGTGTATAAACCAGACTATGGCACTCATGTCTCTAGTATAAAGATTAACAATATTTAAAGTTTAGAAATCCAAACCCATCAATACTCACCAGACATGTCATCAATTGAGCATGTTTGGGATGCTCTGGGTTGACAGCATGTTCCAGTTCCAGCCAATATCCAGAAACTTCCAAAAGCCATTGAAGAGTGGGACAACATTCCACAGGTCACAATCAACAGCCTGTTCAACTTTATGCAAAGGAGATGCATGAGGCAAATATTGGTCACACAAAATACTGACTTGTTTTCTTATCCACACCCCACTATTTTTTCTTTTTACAGGTACCTGTGATCCAGTCATGTGAAATCCAATTAATTTATTTCAATTGACTGATTTCCTTATAAGAACTAACTCAGTAAAATCTTTGAAATTGTTGCGTGTATATTTTTGTTCAGTTTATATGAAAAGGAGAGGCGCTATGCAGGTTTGAATGGCTTTAAAGTCAAACAAAAAGGTGAAAATAGTTCATTTAGTTGAGAAGATTGAGTGTTGCCATTTCATTATACTATTGTACAGTGCATTCAGAAAGTATTCAAACCCCTTGACTTTCCACATTTTGCTACGTTACAGCCTAATTCTAATGGATGAAAAAATATTACACTCATCAATCTAGACAATGCCATAATGACAAAACAAAAACAAGTTGACATTTTTGCAAATGTATAAAAAAAAACTGATGACATAAGTATTCAGACCCTTTACTCAGACCTTTGTTTAAGCACCTTTGGCAGCGATTACAGTCCCGAGCCTTCTTGGATATGACGCTACAAGCACAGCAAACCTGAATTTGGGGAGATTCTCCCGTTCTTCTATGCAGATCCTCTCAGGCTTTGTCAGGTTGGATGGGAACTATTTTCAGGTCTCTCCAGAGATGTTCGAACAGGTTTAAGTCCGGGCTCTGACTGGGCCACTCAAGGACATTCAGAGTCTTTTCCCAAAGCCACTCCTGCATTGTCTTGGCTGTGTGCTTGTCCTGTTGGAAATCAAATTGTATTGGTCACATACACATGGTTAGCAGATGTTATTGCGAGTGTAGCGAAATGCTTGTGCTTCTAGTTCTGACAGTGCAGGAATATCTAACATGTAATCGAAACAATTCCAAAAAAACTACCTAATACATACAAATCTAAGTAAAGTAATGGGATAAGAATATATACATCAATATATGGATGAGCAATGACAGCGTGGCATAGGCAAGATGCAATAGATGGTATAAAATACAGAATATACATATGAGATGAGTAATGCAAGATATGGTGAACCTTCACCGCAGTCTGAGGTTCTTATCAAGGATCTCTGTACTTTGCTCCGTTCATCTTTCCAGGATCCTGACTAGTCTCTGAGTCCCTGCTGCTGAAAAATATCCCTGCAGCATGATGCTGCCACCACTACTCTTCACCGTAGGGATGGTGCCAGGTTTTCTCCAGAACTGACACTTGGCATTCAGGCCAAAGATTTCAATCTTGGTTTCATTAGACCAGATAGTCTTGTTTCCTATGGTCGGAGTGTCCTTTCGGTGCCTTTTGGCAAACTCCAAGCGGGCTGTCATGTGCCTTTTACTGATCAGTGGCTTCCGTATGGCCACGCTACCATAAAGGCCTGATTGGTGGAGTGCTGCAGAGATGGTTGTCCTTCTTGAAGGTCTCCCATCACCGGAGGAACTCTGGAGCTCTGTCAGGGTGACCATCGGATTCTTGGTTACCTCCCTGAGCAAGACCCTTCTCCCCGATTGCTCAGTTTGGCCAGGCAGACAGCTCTAGGAAGAGTCTTGGTGATTCCAAACTTCTTCCACTTAAGAATGATGGAGGCCACTGTGCTCTTGGGACCTTCAATACTGCAGATATTTTTTGGTACCCATTCCCAGATCTTTGCCAAAGAAAAAAATCCTGTCTCTGAGCGATACGGACAATTCCTTCGACCTCGTGGCTTGGTTTTTGCTCTGACATGCACGATCAACTGTGGGACCTTATATAGACAGGTGTGTGCCTTTCCAAATCATGTCCAATCAATTGAATTTACCACAGGTGGACTCCAATCAAGTTGTAGAAACATGTCAATGATGATTATGGAAACAGGATGCACCTGATCTCAATTTCAAGTCTCATAGCAAAGGGTCTGAATACTTATGTAAATACTTATGCAGATTAATGCGGCATTTAAAAAAAAAATCTATTTTAGAATAAGGCTGTAACTTAACAAAATGTGGAAAATGTCAAAGGGGTCTAAATATTTTCCGAATGCACTGTATAGTAGCCCTTTTCTTGAACCACAATATAAGCATACAGAGCAATGGCATTGGGTTCTTACCACTTTAAATAGTAGGTTAGAACTCAAAATCCAGTGGTAGTCAACTTTCACATATTTTTGAAATCGTACCTGCAGCAGTAAAGACAGAATCCACAACAAACGCAACCTTTTGAAATGAAAACAGAAATGTTTTAAGACCGAACCAATATAACTACCAAGTTACCTTGTAGAGAAATGGTAACCCTTACTTATCTGCAGAAATATTTCTATTTTACCTTCATTTAACTAGGCAAGTCAGTTAAGAACACATTTTTATTTTCAATGACAGCCTAGGAACAGTGGGTTAACTGCCTGTTCAGGGGCAGAATGACAGATTTGTACCTTGTCAGCTTGGAGGTTTGAACATGCAACCTTCCGGTTCCTAGTCCAACGCTCTAACCAATAGGCTACCCTGTGGCGCAAATTTGTACAGTTGTTGTTTCGAAATATTGGTATGGTTGTTTTTCTTTCAAAATCTAAAACAAAATTAGAAGCTTTGAATTTCTACACAAACAAAAATAATCAAAATAATATTTCCAACATTTCAACAATATTTGGACTGATGTTGAGGATGACATTTAAACAGTAAAAACTATAGCACCTCATGAAGAGAACACTAAAGAATTCCTCAGCCCCCAACCTGAGCCAATCTTCTACTTTGAAGATAAACTAGATGATAGGTCACGGAAATTAAATCATAATACTCTGCCGTATGGCTACATATGAGCAACTAAAAGTGCCTTCATAATACGATAAATGTTGTAAACTTAGTGTCTAAGGCAGGGGTGTCAAAGTAATTTTGTGCCGCGGTCCGCATTTGGTCCTCAACGAGGTCTGGAGTGCCGCACTGAAAATGTATTACATTCGGCGATGTAGTGGTAAAAAAATATATAAATAAATTGGTGGGTAAACTTTTTTCGCCAGTCACGGTGAAGAAAGTAAGGCTCCCAACACTTTCAATGCATTTTTCCTCAAAAGGTGGGTATGCCGATAATCATTTCTACAGTTTTGATTTGGTTTTAGTCATTTGAAAGAATATTGTCTTCGTCCACCCCGCCCCCCCCCCAATTTTTTTTTTTATATGATTTAATAATTGTTTTACTCAAACCACCCGCGGGCTGTATGTTTGACATCCCTGGCTTTGATTTAAACTTAGAGCGCAACCAAAATATGGTTATTTCTCAGTACCCTGATAAGGCCCCATATCTACACTGAACAAAAATAGAAACGCAACATGTAAACCCCAAAATTTTCCATACGCACAAAAAGCTTATTTCTCTCACATTTTGTGCACAAATATGTTTACATCCCTGTTAGTGAGTGTTTCTCCTTTGACAAGATATTGCACACCTGTCAGAGGGCTGGATTAGCAAGAAGCTGATTAAACAGCACGATTATAACACAGATGCACCTTGTGCTGGGGACAATAAAAAGGCCACTCTAGTTTTGCCACAGATGTATCAAGTTGAGGGAGCGTGCAATTGGTATGCTATCTGCAGGAATGTCCATCAGCGCTGTTGCCAGAATTGAGTGTTAATTTCTCTACCATAACCCTACGTCGTTTTGGAGAATTTGGCATTACGTCCAACCTGCCTCACAACCAATTGTATGGTGTCGTGTGGGAGAGCGGTTTGCTGATGTGAACAAAGTGCCCCATGGTGGCTGTGGTGTTTTGGTATGGGCAGGCATAAGCTACGGACAAACACAATTGCATTTTATCGATGGCAATTCGAATGTAGAGATGGTGACGAGTTCCTGAGGCCCATTGTTGTGCCGTTCATCTGCCGCCATCACCTCATGTTTCAGCATGATAATGCACAGCCCCATGTGTACAGATCTGTGCTTGCGTCAATTCCTGGAATTCCTGAAAATGTCCCAGTTCTTCTTCTATGACCTGCATACTCACCAGGCATGTCAGCCATTGAGCCTGTTTGGGATGCTCTAGATGGACGTGTACACCAGTGTGTTCCAGTTCCCGCCAATATCCAGCAACTTCGTACAGCCATTGAAGAGGAGTGGGACAACATTCCACAGGACACAATCAACAGCCTGATTAACTCTATGTGAAGGAGATGTCGCGCTGCATGAGGCACATGGAGGTCACAACAGATAATGACTGATTCTGTTCCATGCCCCTACATTTTCTATTTTAAGGTATTTGTGAGCAACGGCTGTATATCGTATTCCCAGTCATGTGAGATCCATAGATTAGGGCTTAATGAATTTATTTCAATTGACTGATTTCCTTATACGAACTGTAACTCTGTAAAATCTTTGAAATTCTTGCATGTTGCGTTTCTATTTTTGTTTCAGTATAGTAAATTGAATGCAATCATATTGCATGTGAAACTAACTTTTGCATAAAGTTAAAAACATTAAGAATTAAAAATTTAATTTTACAATAAAAATGAACACTCAGGGCAATATTGAGTTGCTTTACGATGCAATCTCAGACCATTTACGTCACATTGTTTTTAGACAGCTACAGCTCCATTTCATAATGCGCGATAAAACAGCCCTTCCAAACCATCAAACAGTCTTGTTCCACTCAGTACCTGAAGCCCCCTCCACATAGAAGAAGCAGCCTTTAGCACTTGTGTTTTTGAGAACATTTAAACATACAGGAAGAAAAGAGATCCTGGACTCACTATTGTTTCATCTCACCAATTCATAGAATGTTGAGTGAAACAAATGTGAAACAGAGATAAATTCAGCCTGGAGGTCCAGGCTAGAGAAGAGATGTAAATGTGGTTTTACTGGAGGAGGGAGGGTGCATCCATTCTGGGGCCCGGAGGCTCAAGAGGAGAAGGTGGCAGTGAGGATGGCCTCGTTCTGCTGGTGGTGGAGCGTTCCGATGCCCACAGCCGGGGCGGGCAGAGTAGGCCGACTCACTGACCGGAGCTGGAGGAAGAGTAGAGGGAGAAAGAAGGTGGGCAAATGAAAGTGGTCGGTTAATATTTTATTTTTTAAATCAAACCCAGTCAAATATACACAGTGTACAAAACATTGGGAACACCTTCCTAATATTGAGTTGCACCTCCTTTTGCCCTCAGAACAGCCTCAATTCGTCAGAGAATGGACTCTACGTGGTGTCGAAAGCTATCCGCAGGGATGCTGGCCCATTTTGACTCCAATGCTTCCCACAGTTGGGTCAAGTTGCCTGGATGTCCTTTGGGTGATGGATCATTCTTGATACAGACGGAAAACTGTTGAGCGTGGAAAACCCAGCTGCGTTGCAGTTGTTAACACACTCGAACAGGTGCGCCTGGCACCTGGTGCGCATACCCCATTCAAAGGCACTTGCCCATTCACCCTCAATGACACACATACACAAATCATGTGTCAATTGTTAAAAATCCTTCTTTAACCGCTCTCTTCCCCTTCATCTACACGGATTGAAGTGGATTTAAGTTGACATCAATAAGCACTCATAGCTTTCACCTGGATTCACCTAGTCAGTCTGTCATGGAAAGAGCATGTTTTGCACACTTAGCTTATTGTGCATGTTTGATATCCACTACATTGCAGTCGGAATGTTCAGAATCACTGATCTACAAATCACCTTGCATCCCAAATAACAACTCATTATCTGATCAAATTGAGCAATTCTGAGCCTCCCCTTCCTTTCTCACACTGATCCCCTCAAACAAACAGTTTTTCTCTGATCATTCAGTCAGGGGTAGGACTCACCTTGCAGGCCAGCTGCTTCTCAAACCTAGGGGCCACGAAGGACCAGGGGCCCATGTTCTGGGGCTCCTCCTGGCTCCAGACGAACTCTGTATGGGACACAAACACATGAAGAAGATTACATAAAAAAATGATCTTGAAGATGGCAAAATACTAGGGATGGGGACAGTTAAATCAAATATCTTAAATAATGTCATTACATTTTTCAAATTGTAAAATCATTTCAAATGCCCACCCCTACCAAATACAGTTCACAAATGATGAATTGATCCGATGCTGCTGCACAATCTCTGGTAAGCAGTGTTGAACAGTAAAAGCCTAATCCTGGAATAAAAAAGCATGCTAAATGGAGAATCTCCATTTTTAAACCAGGGTTAATGTGTGTCTGGGAAACAGGCCTATGGTGACTGTGGTATGAAGTGAAGACCAGTGCAGGCCAGGGGTCACTTAAATACATTTGTTGTTGGTAAACTTGGATAAAAGCGACTGCAAAGTGGCATTTTAGATATTAGATGTTTGAGTAAAATAGTGACCAGGTCAGGTATAACCTACCGTTGGCATTGGTGTACTTGGTGAGCTCCTGCTGCAGGGCTTCCAGAGGGAAGGGACACAGCTCCTCCAGTCTGATCAGTGCTGTGGTCTGAGTGGCTGCGGATGCCTCCCTCTGCTTCAACAGGGCATAGTAGTGCTTCCCTGAACACAGCACCACCCGCTGGACACTACAGGTATAGCAGGAAAAGGACTGTTTTTAAAGCAGTTGGGTACATACTGTAATGGGTTGGGTCGATTGCATTTGAGTTCAGCCAACCCTGGAAGTTGCAGCATGTACAGATGTAGCTACACTTTACTATTTGATCTCGTAAATAAAGTGACACCACAACACAAATGACAACATTTTTAAATGGAGATACACTTATCAACAGGAAGCAGAAGAGAGGGTGTAATGTTGTGGATACTTCTTTACCTGCCTGGTGTGACTGAGGTGTCACCAATCACAGGTTTGAAAGAGGTTCCAGGAGCCATGTCAGCCAGACTGGATGTTGCTCCCTACAGGTAGAGACAGGAACTCATAAACTCAGTCACCAAATATCACCATAAACATGTTCACAGTAGCCCTGTTTGAATACCTTCAAATTGAACCCTTCCTTTTTTCTCTCCTTGAGGAAATCATTGCTATGACATGGTAAGATTGGTGGCAGCAATACAGTGGAAACCATGCCTTCACCTAACCACTCACTGACCTACCGATCAGTGATTACCCGAAGGGGGAGAGGAAGGATTCATTTTAAAGGTATTCAAAACAGGCCCATTTAACTCTAATGGCTTGTATTAGATGTGTTATTGAGTAGCTTACAGAGAAACGGAGCAGAGTCTTGGGCCCAGCAACGATGAGCGGCTTGCGGAAGTTGCGTATCATCTGTCGTCTCAGCAGGTGGAAGTACTGTGCTGGAGTCGTAGGGTTGACCACGGCCATGTTGACATTATCACCATCCACCCCCTCCTCCTTACTGTCGCACAGCTGGGAGAAAGAGAAAGAAGAGGAGATTTAGACACAGATACAATAAATATTACAAGAGACAGCGAGTGAGTCGACAGCGGTATACAGTAGCTATAACAGAGGTAATTGTATATGGTATTTGTAGAGGTATTTGTTTCCAAAGAGTAGCCCTGGGCTCTTAAGTCTGTTCTCCTAATTTCCCACTGCCACAAAATGCAGAGAAGAAGATCAGAGGTTCCCCCGCTCCTTTAAAATGGTTTCCATGCGATTTGTGTTCCCCTCTTCACCTGTAGGAACCTCTCCATGCGGCAGGAGGAGTGTTCAGGTCCTGCTCCGTCGTAACCATGGGGAAGCAGGATCACCATCCCACACTGCAGCAGCCACTTCGCCTCGCCTGGAAGAGAGACATTTCAAATCAACGCAGAGTGGAGCCAGAATGTAGAGTCTAACGTTTATGAAGGCTTTATGAATGCTCTATAAAGCTTTTATATTTGATATATATACATTTACTGATCACGTTGACCAAATATCCAGTTTAATCTTAAATGTATACTAAACAAAGTGTTGGCTCCATTCCATGTAGCCCCTTTCCCCTAGCCCTTGTTAATCTGTGTTCACAGAACTGAAAGGACTTGATAGGTGTTCGTCAGGGGCTAGAAGGAAACTGGTTTATGATATTCAATTATCTGCAAACTCAAAGGAGGTGACCTAAAAATAGCCCTTGGCTGACTTCAGAAAGTTATTGACCAGAGTATCAGCATTCATTACCTCCAGAGAGAAAGGTGTCGAATATGATTTGAGCTCCGTTGAAGAAGTCTCCAAACTGGGCCTCCCAGATAGGCAGTAGTTTAGGCTGGGCGATGGCCATGCCATACTCAAAGCCCAGCACGGCCTCCTCGGACAGGGCACTGTTGCACACCTAGAACACACACACGCAGAAGAGTGCACGCCGTATTACAGGTGGGTGTCCATGACACTCTTATACAACTTAGAAGTAAAGCAAGTAAACAAGTCATGAGGTCCAAGTCTCAAGTGAGTAAAAAGGGTTGAATCTCAAGTCGTGCATTGTGAGTGCAAGTTGAGTCCCAAGTCATTTTGTATCAAGTCTCATTGTTTTTTGTTTTTTCTCTCTTCTCTCTCGTTGCAATAACTCATTATTTACCTCCATGAATCCTTTCTGTTCAGGGTCTATGTGATTGAGGGGGATGTACATGTCATCTGTGTCTTGACAAACTATCATGGCATGTCTCTGACTGAAGGTGCCCCTACCAACATCCTGTCCACTGATACGAATGTTGAACCCTGCAAAACAAATGGAAAACAAAACACATTCTTACAGCCAGAGACATGAGAATTACATATATAAATGACAAAAAATGACTATATATTTGTAAGTATTGACATAGTATGGTAATAACAGGCCTGGAAAACACAAATCTATCTAACGAGCAATTTCTGTAAAAATGGTTATCTATGAAGATCAATCCTTTTACACATTACCATGCAAACCCCTTAACAAATTGTGCTGCCTAGGATACTCCAGCAACTAAAGTGGATGCGGAACCAGGCCAGCTCAGTACAGCTTGGTTTGGCTCAGTAGTGTAAAAAGCCGTTGACTGACCTTGGCAGAGCAGAGAGCCAAACGCCATGGCCTCAGCAGTGGACCAATCCAGATTAGTTCCATTCGCCACCTTCGCACGGCGACCCTGAGAGAACATAACAGATCTGTTTATTTGAGTTTCAGAGAGTCTTTAAAACAAGGGCGAAAACAATGGAGCCCTTTATCCCTTTTCCCCCAGAGTCAGATGAACTTGTGAATACCATTGTCTCTGAAATCCCGAACTATCCCTTTAACTCAACACCTAGCAAACTTGTAAAGAGGTTGAGATCTGTTGGTGTAATGGCTAAGGTGTTGGGTTGACAGTTGGTGGACCTGGGTTCGAGTCCCGGGCAGGACCCCCCAACCCGAATTACAATATATATATCCTGTAATTGTTATTACCGCCACATGCATCTTCCCAAGGTGGCTGTGTAGCTGGACCTCTTCGGGTATCTCCACAGACTTAGCCCCTACATACTGCAGCAAGGGGACAGGCACCCCCGTGTCCCAGTGGGTGACTCTGGCCTGGGGCTCCTCCAGACCTCCCCAGCGACCCTGTAACAACAACAACAACTTTATAAGTCCATTTGTTACAGCAAAGAATGGAATTCAGTCTCCTGTTAGTTTTTCAACACTCCAAAAAGCACTCCTCACCAGACCTGGGAACAAACATTTTTCACCTTTATTTAACCAGGTAGGCTAGTTGAGAACAAGTTCTCATTTGCAACTGCGACCTGGCCAAGATAAAGCATAGCAGGGTGAACAGACAACACAGAGTTACACACGGAGTAAACAATAAACAAGTCAATAACACAGTAGAAAAAAAAGAGTCTATATACATTGTGTGCAAAGGGCATGAGGAGGTAGGCAAATAATTACAATTTTGCAGATTAACACTGGAGTGATAAATGATCAGATGGTCATGTACAGGTAGAGATATTGGTGTGCAAAAGAGCAGAAAAGTAAATAAATAAAAACAGTATGGGGATGAGGTAGGTAAAATTGGGTGGGCTATTTACTGATAAGACTATGTACAGCTGCAGCGATCGGTTAGCTGCTCAGATAGCAGATGTTTGAAGTTGGTGAGGGAGATAAGTCTCCAACTTAAGCAATTTTTGCAATTCATTCCAGTCACAGGCAGCAGAGAACTGGAACGAAAGGTGGCCAAATGAGGTGTTGGCTTTAGGGATGATCAGTGAGATACACCTGCTGGAGCGCGTGCTACGGGTGGGTGTTGCCATCGTGACCAGTGAACTGAGATAAGGCGGAGCTTTACCTAGCATGGACTTGTAGATGACCTGGAACCAGTGGGTCTGGCGGCGAATATGTAGCGAGGGCCAGCCGACTGGAGCATACAAGTCGCAGTGGTGGGTGGTATAAGGTGCTTTAGTGACAAAACGGATGGCACTGTGATAAACTGCATCCAGTTTGCTGAATAGAGTGTTGGAAGCTATTTTGTAGTGCCAGATGGGTGGGGTTTGCACTTTTGCAACACAATGATTCCATTGTGCCAGGTAAACTCACTCAAGCCCAGCTAAAGTATGTGAAATGAGTGCACATCACAGACCTGCAGGTTGGTGGGTGGTGGGCTGTATAAGGTCATGTTGGCCAGCTTGTCGTTCAGCATGCCGTAGTGGGCTGTCCTGATGGCACCACACTCCTCCCCTGTCATCAAGCCCTCTGAGATCAGCTGGTCAGCGTAGGAATCTGGGATGCTCTTCCTGGAGCTGGGGGGGGGGTGAGAAGAGGGTAGGATGTCATGTTTAGTTATTTGCAGTTATTTCGGCATTGTTCTATAATTAAGGGAATATCAACGGCAAATAATGTAAAGCAAATATGCAATTGTAGGTAAACAATATATGCTTTTGTTCATGGTTGTGGGATGTTCCCCATTCAATACAATGAGGTAGTTTCTGGACAATATTTCTGTCCATTTAGTGGACCCCTTTTGGCTCAAGATCAGACAGAGAGGGAAAAGTATAGCAAATAAACTGAACTCACCGGATAATCTTGTACATGGCAGGGTTAGTGAAACCAGGTTCGTCTAGCTCGTTGTGTCCCCACCGTCTGTAGCAGAGCAGGTCCAGGATGACATCCTTCCTGAAGCGTCTCTGATACTCTACCGCCAAACGTGTGGCACGCACCACCTCCTCCGTATCATCACCATTCACATGGACCACAGCACAGCCCACCATCTTACCTGGAGAGGGGAGAACACACACATAGTGAGATAGAGGAGTATTGAAATTCCCATAAAGATCTATTATAGATAAAGCGATAGATTTCACATACCAACATCACTGCAGTATAAAGATGATCTCCCTCTCGCAGATGGAGTTGTATAACCCACTTGGTTGTTTACAATGAGGTGGATGCTCCCACCGACTCTGAAGTGGGGGAGTAGTGAAATGGTGAATGTCTCTGGAACAATCCCTTGACCCGAGAACGAGGCATCCCCATGGACCTGAGAAAAGTAAGCAGAGTTTCCACAATGATCACCAGGCTTGAAATTCTGAAAATATCTTGACAATGGATAATGTCCCTTATGTCCCTATAAACTGTACTTCAGCGTAATAATCCCATCCTACTATCCCTCTCTTTTACATACTACTTACAAGCATTTCACTACACTCGCATTAACATCTGCTAACCATGTGTATGTGACAAATAAATTTGATTTGATTTACTACACGTGCAAGAGAAATTCACGAGAAGGCAATTAAGTATACTATTCTATAGCAGTGTTACTCAGTGAATGCGTTTCTAGTTCAGGGGTGTCAAACAAATTGACACATATATATACATATACACACACACACAATACCTGGAGACATACGACTTTATTCCCAGGCTGTGCATTCTCGTCTGGTGAGTAGTCTCCCTCCTTTTTGAGCTGCTGCCGGGCCCTGGTCTTTCCCTGGGTGACTGGGTTGATGGCCTCCAGGTGGGAGGGGTTGGGCAGCATGGTCACTTTGAGGAGATGGGCAGCACCGAAATCCAGCTCTACAGAGGAGGTAAGGTGGGAGAGGACGTCACCGATGGAGGGAGAGTCTGCTGGGAACTCACTGAGGCCACACATCTTACGGAACATCAGCTGGGGGTGGAGGGAGAGAGGCACATGAAATAAATAAATGTTATACTGGGGTTCCATATTTCATATCTCTCAAAACCTGTTCACCTCAGTAAGAAAAACAACAAAATTCAAGGTCAACATCCACAGAAACGTTTTACGGTCACTTTCTGATAAGGTAACACTGTATTCTCTCATCTTCATACTGCATACGGCATTTCAGCTGACAATTACATGGAGTTTATTGGTAATCCCCAGTAAGTGTGGTTAATTCAGGTAAACATTACAGCCATGAATTTGACCTGAAAGTGGTCAATAGTGTCTGAACCCTGACCTCTGGTGGGAACTGCAGCAGCCCCGTGAGGAGGTTGAGTCGCCCGCGATGAGGCATCCCCATGACGATGTCCGTCACCCCACTATGGGACAACAGGCGGAACATCTCATAGAACACCCCCATCATGCTCTCTGCTCCCTCACCACCGTAACGCTTCACTGTGGAAAACTTGTTTGCCAGGAAATTATCAAACTCCTGAGGTAACAAGATGAAACAGGTAATTTCAGGTTATTGTAAAAAGAGAATGTGTTCTCAATGACTTATCTGGTTAAATATAAGCAAAATACATAAATAAGTCAGCAAGATCAGTCGTTCTTGGAAATAGGATTTTTTTTTAATTACCATTGATAAAACCAGTACTATCACATTCTCACTGATAAGATCATGACTTTTTTCCCACCGAAAAATGTTAAACAAGATGCCAATTGGTCTGTTAGATAAGATACACATTTTCATTAATTAGGCTATGAAAAGGTAATTCGGCTATAATACTGTGGTGCCGACGTCGACCTTTGACCCATCTACCTGTGACTTCAGCAGGAGCTTAGCCAACTGTCTCCTCTCCTCTGTGGAGGTCTCTTTCTCTACCCACTTTTACTTCCCCCCCTCGCTCTCTTCATCCCCATCCATCCACCCATCTACCTGTGACTCCAGCATGAGTTTGGCCAACTTCTTCCTTTCCTCCGTCGTAAATGTCTCCTTCTTCAACTCCTCGAAGCGGTCGGCGAGCCACTCCCTTTCCTCCAGACTGGTCAACTGACTGGTCTCTATGGAAATGCGACCACAGTAGGCCCCCTCCAGGTAGGCAAGCACCTCCTCCACTGATGCCTCAGCCTTACCAAAGTGACGCAGTCCTGGAGAAGAAAGGAATTTATGTAGGAGATAATGAATTTCAGGTCAGTTGGAAAATAGCACTTTTTTTTTTTTTTTAGGAGGACCTGGTTGGTTGCAAATGCGTTGCAGTATGGGACATGCTAGTCTTTCTGCTTGACAAAGAAACACGTGTGCATAATTCTTTATCTCCATGAACACAGACTAAAGACCAAGAGCTCTGATAGTCTGACAGGATGAGGCGTGTGTGTGTGTGGGACATAATTCCTTATCTCCATGAATGGGTATCATAGGAACCCTCAATCAATCAATCGTATTTTTCACATCAGCAGTCACAAAGAGCTTTTACCATCTAAATCATATCCACCAAGTCACATGCACTTTCATTTGATTGATCTACTAATTTGTGAGTGATGATAGTATCTCATACCGCAGTCATTACTGTCATTGAAAATGCCTCATCCCTGGAGACACCATCCACTCAAACCGAGTGCCTGTGTTAAACACGTGCTGTGAGTGAGTCACCACACAAATTAGCAGTTTGGGGCATTTGAAGGCAATGATTTCCTTCAAATTGTTATTGGTGCTATACCATTGCAATGGGTGGTTTAACAATTCAAATGTTGACTTAAAAGGGTAGGAAACATGAGTTTTTACTCACCAAAGTAACAACACAGTTGTCAAAGACTTAGTAATTTGTAGTCACATTCTGGTTAGCTATAACTAAAAAAAAAGAGTTATGTTTTGGGGGTTTTACATATTTATTAACTTTATTAATCTACTCTGCGTTAGCTATCTTGAGCTGCCTAACGTTAGCCACTAGCCATGCAAACAGAGTGCTGGCAGTGGTGAGCTAAAACAATTGTCCACCACACGGTTCAGTTGTCAGAGAATTGAGCACTAAATGCATCTGGGCATTGCATGTATATACAGGGCCTTCAGAAAGTATTCATACCCTTTGACTTATTGCTAATTTTGTTGTGTTACAGCCTGAACTCATTATTTTCCTCCCATCTACACACAACACCCCATAATGACAAAGTGAAAACTTATTAAGATATTTTTGCTAAATTATTGAAAATGAAACAGAAATATCTGATATACCTAAAAATAAACGTATTTCACCTTTATTTAACCAGATAGAACTTGTTCTCAACTAGCCTAATTTACAACTGCGACCTGGCCAAGATAAATTAAAGAGTTCGAGACATACAACACAGAGTTACACATGGAATAAACAAACAAATTCAATAATACAGTAGAACAAGTCTATATACAGTGTGTGCAAATTAGGTAGGATAAGGGAGGTAAGGCAATAAATAGGCCAGGGTGGCAAAGTAATTACAATATAGCAATTAAAGACTGGAATGGTAGATGTGCAGAAGATGAATGTGCAAGTAGAGATACTGGAGTGCAAAGGAGCAAGATAAATAAATACAGTATGGGGATGAGGTAGTTGGATGGGCTATTTACAGATGGGCTATGTACAGGTGCAGTGATCTGTGAGATACTCTGACAGCTGGTGCTTAAAGCTAGTGAGGAAGATAAGTGTTTCCAGCTTCAGTGATTTTTGCAGTTCGTTCCCGTCATTGGCAGCAGAGAACTGGAAGGAAAGGCGGCCAAAGGAAGAATTGGGTTTGGGGGTGACTAGTGAGATATACCTGCTGGAGAGCGTGCTGCTATGGTGACCAGTGAGCTGAGATGAGGCAGAGCTTTACATAGCAGAGACTTGTAGATGACCTGGAGCCAGGAGGTTTGGCAACGAATATGAAGCGAGGGCCAGCCAACGAGAGCATACAGGTCGCAGTGGTGGGTAGTATATGGGGCTTTGGTGACAAAACGGGTGGCACCGTGATAGACTGCATTCAATTATTGAGTAGTGTGTTGGAGGCTATTTTGTAAATGACATCGCCAAAGTCGAGGATCGGTAGGATGGTCAGTTTTACGAGGGTATGTTGGCAGCATGAGTGAAGGATGCTTTGTTGCGAAATAGGAAGCCAATTCTAGATTTAATTTTGGATTGGAGATGCTTAATGTGAGTCTGGAAGGAGAGTTTACAGTCTAACCAGACACCAAGGTATTTGTAGTTGTCCACATATTCTAAGTCAGAACCGTCCAGAGTAGTGATGCATTTAGTTTTACTAGCGTTTAAGAGCAGTTGGAGGCCATGGAAGAAGAGTTGCATGGCATTGAAGCTCGTCTGGAGGTTTGTTAACACAGTGTCAAAAGAAGGGCCAGAGGTATACAGAATGGTGTCATCTGCGTAGACGTGGATCAGAGAATCACCAGCAGCAAGAGCGACCAGCTCTGAGACCAGATTGCATAGCAGAGAAAATACGGTGGTATTCGAAATGGTCGGTAATCTGTTAACTTGGCTTTCGAAGACCTTAGAAAGGCACAGTAGGATAGATATAGGCCTCTAGCAGTTTGGGTCTAGAGTGTCTCCCTTTTTGAAGAGGGGGATGACCACGGCAGCTTTCCAATCTTTGGGAATCTCAGACGATATGAAAGAGAGGTTGAACAGTCTAGTAATAGGGGTTGCAACAATTTCGGGCAGATCATTTTAGAAAGAGAGGGTCCAGATTGTCTTGACCAGCTGATTTGTAGGGGTACAGATTTTGCAGCTCTTTCAGAACATCAGCTATCTGGATTTGGGTGAAGGAGTAATGGGGAGGCTTAGGCAAGTTGCTGTGGGGGGTGAAGGGCTGTTGACCGGGGTAGGGGTAGGCAGGTGGAAAGCATGGCCAGCCATAGAAAAATGCTTATTGGAATTCTCAATTATAGTGGATTTATCGGTGTTTCCTAGCCTCAGTGCAGTGGGCAGCTGGGAGGAGGTGTTCTTATTCTCCATGGACTTTAGTGTCCCAGAACTTTTTGACTACGCTACAGGATGCAAATTTCTGTTAGGAAAGCTAAGGCTAGCTTTTCCAAACTACCTGTGTATATATAGATGGTTTCTGAACAAAGGAGGAGTAGGATAAGGGTGGGGCTAAAGGCTATAAGGAGCAGGTTTCTAGGCGCAATAGAATAGATTCAAGGCATAATGTACAGACAAAGGTATGGTACGATGTGAGTACACATCGATCCTAGTCATGTATTGACGTCTTTACTGTTTGATGGCTCGTCTGAGGTCGTAGCATGGTTTCTTATAAGCGTCCGGATTAGTGTCCTGCTCCTTCAAACTGGCAGCTCTAGCCTTTAGGTCAGTGCGGACGTTGCCTGTAATCCATGGCATCTGGTTTGGATATGTACAGTACAGGTCACCGTGGAGATGACAGAGTCAATGCACTTACTGTATTAATGAAGCCGGTGATTGATGTAATAAACTCCTCAATCGGATTACTTCCAGAACATATTCCAGTCTGTGCTAGCGAAACAGTCCTGTACCTTAGCATCCACTTCACCGGACCACTTCCACAGGTACTTAGTGTTTGAGTTTTTGCTTGTAAGCAGGAATCATGAGGATAGAGTTATGATCAGATTTGCTAAAATGGAGGGCAAGTGAGAGCTTTGTATGAGTCTATGTGTGTGGAGTAAAGGTGATCTAAAGTTGTCACCTCTAGTTGCACAGGTGACATGGTGGTAAAAATTAGGTAAGATGGATTTCAGTTTCCCTGCATTAAAATCACCGGCCACGTCCGGATGTGCATTTCCTTGCACAGATCGTTGAGTGTGGTCTCAGTGCCAGCATTGGTTTGTGGTGGTAAATATACAGCTATGAAAAATATAGATAAACTAAACTGAACAAAAATATAAAAATGCAACGTGCAACAATTTCAAAGATTTTACTGAGTTACAGTTCATATAAGGAAATCAGTCAATTTAAATTAATTCATTAGGCCCTAATCTATAAATTTCACATGACTGGGAATACAGATATGCATCTGTTGGTCAAAGATATCTTCAAAAAAAGGTAGGGGCGTGGATCAGAAAACTAGTCAGTATCTGGTGTGACCGCCATTTGCCCCATGCAGCACAACACATTTCCTTTGCATCAGGATCAGCATGTTGATTGAGGCCTGTGAAATACTGTCCCACTCCTCTTCAATGTCCGTGCAAAGTTGCTGGATATTGGCAGAAATTGGAACACGCTGTCGTACCCGTCGATCCAGAGCATCCCAAACTTGCTCAATGGCTGACATACCTGGTGAGTATGCAGAAATGGGACATTTTCAGCTTCCAGGAATTGTGTACACATCCTTACGACATGGAGCTGTGCATTCTCATGCTGAAACATGAGGATCTCGTCACAGTATCTCTGTGCATTCAAATTGCCATCGATAAAATGCAATTGTGTTAAGCTTTTTGTGCGAATGGAAATTTTGGGACCAACACTTGACATGTTGTGTTCAAATTTTTGTTCAGTATAGTCCACAGCTTCTCATAAAGTAGTCTAACAGAGAATGCACTCCAGCTGTTGTTACCAATGAGACAAACACCTACCCCCTTAACCTTATCCAGCTAGATGTACAGTACCAGTCAAAAGTTTGGACACTTACTCATTCAAGGGTTTCTCTTTATTTTTACTATTTTCTACATTGTAAAAATTATGAAGACATCAAAATGATGAAATAACTGATATGGAATCATGAAGTAACCAAACTTTTTAAATGTTAAATAAATCAAAATAAATATTATTTTTGAGATTCTTCAAAGTAGACACCCTTTGCCTTGATGACAGCTTTGCACGCTCTTGGCATTTTCATGAGGTAGTCACCTGGAATGCATTTAAATGAACAGGTCTGCCTTAAAAGCTAATTTGTGGAATTTCTTTCCTTCTTAATGCGTTTGAGCCAATCAGTTATGTTGTGACAAGGTACAGTACGGCTAGTATACATAAGATAGCCCTATTTGGTAAAAGACCAAGTACATATCATGGCAAGAACAGCTCAAATAAGCTAAGAGAAACGACAGTCCATCATTACCTTAAAACTTGTTAGGGATAGGGTGCAGTTTTCGGAAGTTGGGATGACTGAGGTTCCCAAAGTAAACTACCCGCTACTCAGGCCCAGAAGCTAGGATATGCATATGAAAGGTAGTATTGGATAGAAAACACACTAAAGTTTCTAAAACTGTTAAATGTATGCCTGAGTATAACAGAACTGATTTGGCAGGCGAAAACCCGAGGACACTTTTTTTCTGTTGACCTGCCAGCCAATTCAAAGGTTAAGCTATTGAAAACAAAGACTTCCGCCTCCCAAATTGCAGTTCCTATGGCTTCCACTAGATGTCAACAGTCTTTATACATGATTTCAGGCTTGTTTTTAGAAAAGCCAACGAGGAATAGTTGTTTGTCCTCAGGGAGCTCTTTGGCAAAGCTCGTCTCACTGCGCACGTGACCGAGGGAGCGCGCTGCGTTCCTTTCCTATTGAAAATAGTTTGCTCTGTATGAAATATTATTGTTTATTTAGACATTAGAGAGTACCAAATAATAAATTAGAAACGTTGTTTGATTTGTTTGGACAAAATTTACTGGTAACTTTTGGAACTCCTATGTCTGTATTCTGAACGGGTGGATTACTGAACTCAATGACGCCTACTAAACGGACTACTTGGGATAAAGGAATTTATCGAAGAAATTGACCATTCATTGTGTTCCTGGTACTCTTGTGATTTTGATCAGAGGAAGAATTGATATAGTGTTCGTTTACCAGAGATGGTAATGTGAAGAACAACATGACCTGCACCAAAATCAAATTAGGATAGAAACGCTTGGACGTGTCCAAGTCCTAAAATTCTCCGGTAGAATGCCCTGCTTTTATTTTATTACGCTCACAACCATAAGCTATTGTCTGTAATTAGCTCGCCATTAACTTTGCTGGCTAACGTAACGTGTCTTTAGTATTATGCCCATTAAAAAAAGATTGTGCACAGGAGGTTCTGCGCTCCCTGTAAAAATGTTTTTTTTTTTTTATTGTTCAGCTGTGCGCTTCTTTATTGCCAAATTTGTTATATGCAACATTTTTGGAACACGTTCTAAAGAACATTATTGAGAATAATACCATCCCCATATGAATCTCCCAATAGACCACATAGCCTACCAGATGTGTTGAGGGGTCCTTGTACAGCCCCAGTCAACATGTTGATCTCTGGCACAGTGTCCTCAACAGGGTCCTCTGGCAGTAGAGGGTTAATTTTAGCAGCCTTGTGTCCATGTGCTCGGTATGCCTCCACCAGACGCATGAGACCATGATCTGTGTAAACAGAACAGCCTTTTTAAATGTCAAAATGATATAAAAACTGATGTATTTAAATGAATGCATCTATTATTATTGTAAAATGTGTAGAAAAAGTCAATAAAGATGAAAAAATAACATTTAAAAAAGACATGGGGTAGGAGGATATACCTCTAGGCTATGACAAACGTTAGTTTACAGTTAAATGCAAATTAAAGCTAGATGTAAAAGTGTATGATATGCAGTGACAATAAGGAATATAAGAACAACTCAACACTTAATCTCTGCAATTACAATAGGCGAATTGATAGACCTAGAATCAGTTATAAATGTAGAATTCACTTTGTGCAAAGGATGCTTCGTTGTTTTCCCATTGAAAAAGACAATGATTTGAGTTTAATGTTCATTATCTACAAAACATGAGCTGTGTTCGAATACCCATACTAACATACTGTTTCTTTATTTTAGTATACTGTAAACAAACAGTACCGTTTCAGTTGAGCGTACTAGAGCTTCGCCTGTCTACTGGAAGTTGATGTTGTTATGCAACCTCTTGCTAACTTGATTGCATAACAAATGACTAGGTAAAAATTGTACGATTTCGTGTGTGTTCATCAATTCAATCTGGAGTGCCAGAGTGCGCTCTGGGCGTTCGCATATCCAGAGCATGGTCAGATTGTCTGCTCGTAAATTCAGAGCGTGAGTAGAGTTGATCCGAGCAGTCAACGGCAGTCAAGCACCCAAACTAACTGGCTAATGTTACGCTAGCTACTTCCAGAAACAAATGAGAGAACATGTCATAATTAGTAAAACGAATGAATTTGTATTCGCTCTCGTCGAACTTTGGCCGCAATTTTCTTCCAATGTGAAAAGCTATGAAGCCACGCCCATTTTCCGAAGAATGAATTATATGGAACCCAAACCGGCTGCGCGCATGCGCCATCATGCATAAATGTATTTTGTCCACCCACACCAAACGTGATCACGACACGCAGGTTAAAATATCAAAAAAACTCTGAACCAATTACATTAATTTGGGGAAAGGTCGAAAAGCATTCAACATTTATGGCAATTTAGCTAGCTAGCTTTCACTTGCGAGCTAATTTGTCCTGGGATATAAACATTAAGTTGTTATTTTACCTGAAATGCACAAGGTCCTCTACTCCGACAATCAATCCACACACACAGTCAATCAAATTGTTTCTAGTCATCTCTCCTCCTTCTAGGCCTTTTCTTCTCTTGACTTAATATTGCGATTAGCAACTTTCATAAATTAGGTGCATTACCGCCACTGACCTCGTTCGTCTTTCAGTCACACACATGGGTATAACCAATGAGGAGATAGCATGTGGGTATATGCTTCGATAAACCAATGAGGAGATGGGAGAGGCAGGACTTGCAGCGTGATCTGCAGTCACAAATAGAACTGAGAATTTTAGACTTTGGCAACGCAGACTCTCGTTGGCGCAATCATTTCTACATTTATTTTGCAACGCTCGCGTCGTCAGCCTTTAAAAAAAATATATTAATATATATCCCATTTGGCAGACGCTTTTGTCCAAAACGACTTACAAGTCGGCTGGGGCCACTACTTTTACATATGGGTGGTCCCAGCGGGAATCGAACCCACGACGCTTGGCGTTGCAAGCGCCATGCTCTACCGACTGAGCCACACAGGACCACATTAAACAATTTAAACAATATTAAACAATAACATGCAAAACACAAAAAACATTACATCCAGAGGAATTACAAAGAAATAAGAGATCAAAAACAAATTATACATAATATCAAATCAAATAGACATGTAGCGAATAAATGTTTGACATTTTGCTTTGTAAACGTTTTAATGATTCTAAATAGTTTTCCCAAATCAGATAAACATTTTTACAAAAGGGGTCTTTTTCTTCATAAATTGATTCGTGTATGAAAAATGTTCCTAATAAAGAGATTTATGACAAATTGACAGTCAATTGTGGAATCAGTGTAGTAAAATAACATGTAAAACTATATCTTGGCAACAAAATTACATACAAATATTGAAATATCCAAGTATTACATCAGTCCACTGAATGAATACTTCGTATTTTGGCGAATTTAGTACGATATCAGGGAACATTTGGCATATTAACTATACCATACTATGACCAATTTAGCATGCTATATACTCAATTCACGTCACAAATAGTACGGTTAGTACGAGTATTTGAACAGAGCTCTAACTGACCTTGATTGAGTGTAGCGATATGGTCGCTCTGCAACTTCGGGTCCCCCTCGATTTTTGGGGGTCGGTAACCGTAGACTCCTTTTTCGGAGTGATATAGACAACCGACGACCGGGCGCGCGACACTCAGAGGAACTTTGTTAACGCAGTGCAAGTTTTTCAAGAATAGTAGCACTGACATGATTTAAAATGAATAAAATAGGTCAACACGAGTTAGAAGCTTACACACACTACAGAACATCAGCCATACTGTTTGACAAAGATGGAAGGTGACACCCCACTGCAAGCTGATTGGTTAAGCCGTCGGAGTACTTCGCCGAAGACAATACAATATGTTCTGTGTTTTGTTACTTCGCGGAAGACAATACAATATGTTCTGTGATTTGGCCAAAGTGCAAAATGGTCAATGACAGACAAATATTCTAAAATAAGTTAATATTTTCTAGAAATAAGCATGCAATAATGGATGAGAGAACTCATTTTCAAGAATAACTTAGGAAAATAACCCAAACTAAAAACTTTTTTTTTCTTTCTTTTTTTTTTTTTTTTAAATTTGCTGAAACAGAGTGATGCTTTGTGCCTATTCTGTTGCAAAATGTGCCTTGAACGGAAGCTTAATTTAAGGAGCGAAACGGGGAGGGAACTATTCGAATGTGTCCAATGGGAGCTCTCGTTTTCGTTGCAAAACGAAACTGTTTGGACTGATGATTAGGCCTACAGTGTAGTATAGAAACTGTGGCGTGGTCGTGCAGCAAACGGATGGCATTATCCATACAAAGTACATGAAGGGAGTTCGATTAGAATGGACTGGGATAAACTGCCATGTTCAAGTGATAATCGGAACTACGAAACATTTCCGACTTGCTATCTGGTTGTGATTATACACGTCCCGCGTTACCTTTTAGCAAGTCGGACATTTCAATGACATTTTCTGAAGAGCACAAGAACGTGTCATAATGGCCCGGCACGTCACCCGGCTCAAATCGAGCATTTGTCAACAAAACGGTGATGATGAATCTTTCAGAAACCTAAAGCATATATTTTCTATAAGCTATAATATATTATGTTACAATGTTTCAAATTAGTTTTCATTGGGAAGGCAGGTAAAGCGAAAGGCTATATGCGTTTTTATAATAATAATTTTTAAAAAGCAAACACTTTTACACGTGAAAACACTTAAATCATAAATTCATTAGGCTACTCCACGTGCTTGACACTTGGTTTCTGCCATTTATGCAACATTCACGTGCTATTCGGAACTTGTGAACTCTGCCATTTTCAACTAGCATGAACGTCGGCTTTGACTGGGGTTGCTACCCAAACGAGTGTTGCATACTTACTTAAAAGACCTTCTCTTGAAAAATGAAAAAAAAAGCGGCAATTTGACAAGCTAAACTAAGATAACTCAAGAAATCGGTCAATGATTTTTTGCCGAGGAGATATTAGTCACGCAATTTTAAATCTAAGATGTTTGGTGCAGTAGCTTTCTCAATAAAAAAAATTGCATATGTAACAGTTTAACTTTAGACCGTCCTCTCGCCCATACCCAGGCGCGAACCAGGGACCCTCTGCACACGTCAACAAAAGTCACCCAGGAAGCATCGTTACCCATCGCTCCACAAAAGCCGCGGCCCTTGGGGAGCAAGGGGAACTACTACTTCAAGGTCTCAGGACAAGTGACATCACCGCTAACTAAGCTTGCCTTTTCACATCCGTTACACATGAAAACGAGTCCTCTCGTTTATTAATGACAACAAATACTTTATTTAAGAATCCCTACTGTTGAACAATCACCGAAGAAAGGGCGTAGACTTCGGCCAGTTCTGCTTGCCTCGAGAGACAAAATGTAATGTGCCCGAATGTCCGAAAAAAAAACTAACGAAGTACAAAATGAACAATAATGTCACAAAATGTCGACATGTGAACGAACTCTTTCTTCTGGGAAGCATGCGAAGCCAATACCCGCAGGTTTGCTATTTTTGCGCTTTTAATGTAAAATTGGGCTTCTTTGGAAACGACGTCGCGGGTGAAAATGTATTGGTTGCGGGTTTTTAGGCTATTTCTAAATTGCACTGCGTTCGCCATGGCATTTATATTAAAATATATATATTTCACTGTGACCTGCTGCTAACTGTCAGACAGCGAGGAAAGATGGTGAGGAGTGAGAAGAAAATAACTTTTTACCAGTTGTAGGAAGGTTATTTAGATTAACATTAAGGAGACGCCTATTTCCCACCTTTTTTCATAAAACATTAATACGCTGTAACTGGTGCACATAAAAAAACAAACAATGGAAAACAACTATCCCAATTGTCATACTTAAGTAAAAGTAATAGAATAGAAAATGTTTCAATTAAAAGTGAAAGTCACCCAGTAAAATACTACTTAAGTAAATGTATTTGGTTTTAAATATACTTAACTAACTTAAGTACTTTTGGGTGACAGGGAAAATGTATGGAGTAAAAAGTGCATTATTTTCTATAGGAATGCAGTAAAGGTTGTCGAAAAAATAAATAGTAAAGTAAGGTACAGATACCCCAAAAAAACTACTTAAGTAGTACTTTAAAGTATTTTTACTTAAATACTTTACGCCACTGTATATATATATATTATTATTTAATTCGGTGAATTCACCAATTTGTAAGTCGCTCTGGATAAGAGCGTCTGCTAAATGACTTAAATGTAAATGTAATTCAGTGATTGAAATTATAACCCCATCCTCAGTAGCCTATTCCAGCAGGCTATTGGGAAACAGAAGCACTTCTTAAATTAGTCTGTTAATTTGAACTAAGCAAGCTGCTAAATCGTTCAGTTTACATCTTGCCGACATATTTTCTAGGCTACTGTAGACTATCTGAAATGAGATGAAAGCCTATTCAGGGCTATAGGCTACCTTTCTTTATATAAGCATGCTATGCCAAAATTTAATTTGAATCATAAACCCAGATTTGAGTTTGTAGCCTATGCTTATTGAAATGATAAATCAATCTCGCAAACGGGCCATTTATAACGGTTTGTAGTCTTAACATCTGACACATAATAACAGCACAATTGCCAGAATTTTTTTTTTTTTTTTATGTTCATCCAAGTGTTTCTTGCTCAGAGATTTCGAGATCCATCACTAAAACTCTCCTGTCAGATTTACAGTGCCTTGCGAAAGTATTCGTCCCCCTTGAACTTTGCGACCTTTTGCCGCATTTCAGGCTTCAAACATAAAGATATAAAACTGTATTTTTTTGTGAAGAATCAACAACAAGTGGGACACAATCATGAAGTGGAACGACATTTATTGGATAATTCAAACTTTTTTAACAAATCAAAAAATGAAAAATTGGGCGTGCAAAATTGTTCAGCCCCTTTACTTTCAGTGCAGCAAACTCTCTCCAGAAGTTCAGTGAGGATCTCTGAATGATCCAATGTTGACCTAAATGACTAATGATGATAAATACAATCCACCTGTGTGTAATTGAACAGGCAAGTTAACCCACTGTTCCTAGGCCGTCATTGAAAATAAGAATTTGTTCTTAACTGACTTGCCTGGTTAAATAAATTCAGCACATGGGCCGCTCTGACAGTGTTCTCCCTGTATACCAAGTCAGAACCGTAGGATAAATAAAAGGGGCATATAAACAGACAATGAAAACTCTTACAATATTAGATGATTACATTTCTCTAAAAGAGGTTGTAGGCTACATGTGCACCACCAAGTCAGACTTGTAGGCGAAGTTAAGAGGGGTAATTAGACCAAATTATTAGGGTGAGGCACATAGGCTACTAACATCTTACTACAAACATACACAAAGTATTACTTTCTTAGCTACAGTATACTGTACATACAGTGGGGCAAAAAAGTATTTAGTCAGCCACCAAGTTCTCCCACTTAAAAATATGAGAGAGGCCTGTAATTTTCATCATAGGTACACTTCAACTATGACAGACAAAATGAGAAAAAACATCTAGAAAATCACATTGTAGGATTTTTATTTATTTATTTGCAAATTATGGTGGAAAATAAGTATTTGGTCAATAACAAAAGTTTATCTCAATACTTTGTTATATACCCTTTGTTGGCAATGACAGAGGTCAAACGTTTTCTGTAAGTCTTCACAATGTTTTCACACACTGTTGCTGGTATTTTGGCCCATTCCTCCATGCAGATCTCCTCTAGAGCAGTGATGTTTTGGGGCTGTTGCTGGGCAACATGACATTTCAACTCCATCCAACTCCCTTTCTATGGGGTTGAGATCTGGAGACTGGCTAGGCCACTCCAGGACCTTGAAATGCTTCTTACGAAGCCACTCCTTCGTTGCCCGGGCGGTGTGTTTGGGATGATTGTCATGCTGAAAGACCCAGCCACGTTTCATCTTCAATGCCCTTGCTGATGGAAGGAGGTTTTCACTCAAAATCTCACGATACATGGCCCCATTCATTCTTTTCTTTACATGGATCAGTCGTCCTGGTCCCTTTGCAGAAAAACAGCCCCAAATCATGATGTTTCCAACCCCATGCTTCACAGTAGGTATGGTGTTCATGGATGCAACTCAGCATTCTTTGTCCTCCAAACACGACAAATTTAGTTTTTACCAAAAAGTTATATTTTGGTTTCATTTGACCATATGACATTCTCCCAATATTCTTCTGGATCATCCAAATGCTCTCTAGCAAACTTCAGACGGGCCTGGACATGCACTGGCTTAAGCAGGGGGACACGTCTGGCACTGCAGGATTTGAGTCCCTGGCGGCGTAGTGTGTTACTGATGGTAGGCTTTGTTACTTTGGTCCCAGCTCTCTGCAGGTCATTCACTAGGTCCCCCCGTGTGGTTCTGGGATTTTTGCTCACCGTTCTTGTGATCATTTTGACCCCACAGGGTGAGATCTTTTGTGGAGCCCCAGATCGAGGGAGATTATCAGTGGTCTTGTATGTCTTCCATTTCCTAATAATTGCTCCCACAGTTGATTTCTTCAAACCAAGCTGCTTACCTATTGCAGATGCAGTCTTCCCAGCCTGGTGCAGGTCTACAATTTAATTTCTGGTGTCCTTTGACAGCTCTTTGGTCTTGGCCATAGTGGAGTTTGGAGTGTGACTGTTTGAGGTTGTGGACAGGTGTCTTTTATACTGATAACAAGTTCAAACAGGTGTCATTAATACATGTAACGAGTGGAGGACAGAGGAGCCTCTTAAAGAAGAAGTTACAGGTCTGTGAGAGCCAGAAATCTTGCTTGTTTGTAGGTGACCAAATACTTATTTTCCACCACAATTTGCAAATAAATTCATTAAAAATCCTACAATGTGATTTTCTGGATTTTTTCCCCCTCATTTTGTCTGTCATAGTTGAAGTGTACCTATGATGAAAATTACAGGCCTCTCTCATCTTTTTAAGTGGGAGAACTTGCACAATTGGTGGCTGACTAAATACTTTTTTGCCCCACTGTATCTCGCTGGCATATTACATAATTTTTGCAGCAGCATACAATACATTTTTGGACTCACCTTGTTGTGCTCTGCTCACTTGAACAGGAAGGTGGTGCTGCGGTCATTCATGGGCAAATTTTGTCATTAAAGTCTGGCATTCAATGGATTTATGGTGCTTCAAAACAAATGGGAACTCTGAAAAAAAAGCAAGATTGAATTATGATGATGTCATTGATCTTCAGGTCATAGCTCTAGAAAGAGGCTGGATTTACAATTCTGAGTTGGAGTATTTTCACAGTCAGAGCTCATTTATCCCCAACTTCCTAGTTGTCTTGAACTCACTGAAGTCAAGTTTTCACCGGTTTTGAGTTAACAGTTGTTTTGAGCACAGCACAAATCATGTTTCATTGGGAGCATGGTCAATGTTGAATGTTTAGAATTTTAAATTTGGAAAAGAGCCACTTAATCCAAGATTTGGGACCACACAGCCACTCCACTGAATAGCAGGCTAGTGATTGCTTTGCAATACTTGCAGTTAGCTGCTGTCGCTGATTCCTTCCAAACCACTCATTGTTGAATTTGTGATTTCCAACTTGTTGTGTAATGCTTATGTCCAATGGCTGATGAGTACTGATACGTTTCATCTATAATTTCTCTTCATTATTTCTCTTCATATGACAAGGATAAGAAAGGATTTGCCAGTAGATTGTCGACTTGATTCATGATGATGACTTCTAGCTAAGATTTTGAAAGTATGATGTTGACATGATCAGTCCAATCAAAGCTACTGTACATATAACGTGATTTTGATGTAATTTTATTTGTGGCCAATGACCTTGAGCCTTCCTGGATGGGTACTTCTAATGTAACTCTATGGCAGCACCCAATGAGATTTTCTAGCTCTACCCTTAGACTTGGTGGTGATGTAGGGTCCAAATGAGTGACAGAACACTGAGCCAATCACAGCACAAGACTCTGCATTTTCTGCTTGCTTGCCCCACCACCACAGAAAGCACTGAGCTCGGCTGAAACACCTGCATTTTGGAGCTGCCTTACTCAAGAAAACAAAAAAGAGACCATGTTTGTATGCAACTTTATTAACTCAATGATATATATATTTTTACATTGTTTGCAAACATGTATTAATGCCAGAATAACATGTGAGTCTCAAAACAGTGGCGACCCATCAACCCCCTGAATGACGGGTCACCACTGAATATGACAACTCTCTTGCTGTGAAATAAAAATTGTGTTTGTTTTCAGGCCTTTTATGCGGGTTTTGAGTGGTCATTGGGCTATAATTTTTCTTGACCTGGCAACACTGTATACCCAGCTAATTCCCCCAGATTTAGGGTGACCACATGGTCCGGATTGTGCGGGACAGTAAAGCATTTTGTCGCTTTGTCCCTCAACCTAACAATTATGTCCCACATTTTATAAATAAATTAAAACACAACTAATTTGGAAAAAAGGTTGATTTGTTCAGTACTTTATTCAGACTTCCTATTCATTTGATGAGAATTGACATTCCAACCTATATTTTGCAGTCACGTTACATTTATGACAATATATTATATAAGGATGTGACGCTGGTGATGTTAATCATTTCTCCAATCATTGTTGAGATCTCATATTCGGCGCAGCTCAAGAAACGTAGGCCAATGTCATACCAATCACATTTGTCAAATCCTTTTAGGCTCAATTCCAGCTAAACTTGGAGAGGACAGTTAACTACCAGTAATTTAAAAATGTGTACGTCTAATGAAGAGCTCTCCATAACATTCTCTAGACCAACCAGAAATGTTTCATGGGCCACATATTCCCAGATTTTCATAAAACTGCCACACAAGTGGTCTCTCGTTTCTAGCCCAACTTTTGCGGGAGGCATAAAAAGAGTAGGTTACGTGTGCTTCAATATTCATGTGTTGGCTTCACTATACTTCGAATGTCCCTCAAAATCTTCCCATTGTCCAGTGGTGTGAAGTACTTAAATAATATACTTTAAAATACTACTTAAGTAGTTTTTGGGAGTATCTGTACTTCACTATATATATTTTTGTTAACTTTTACACTTTACTACATTCCTAAAGAAAATAATGTACATCTTACTCCATACATCTTCGCTGACACCCAAAGGTACTCATTACATTTTGACAGGAAAATTGTCCAATTCCCTACGGCCTCTGATCTGGCACTCACTAAACACAAACACTTAGTTTGTAAATGATGTCAGTGTTGGAGCATGCCCCTGGCTATCCGTCAATAAAAACAAACAAGAAAATGTTGCCGTCTGGTTTGCTTAATATAAGGAATTATCTAAACCTACCAATTATATGCATATCCTAGCTTCTGGGCCTGAGTAACAGGTAGTTTACTTTGGGCACGCTTTTCATCCAGACGTGAAAATACTGCCCTCTATCCCAAAGAAGTTAATATAAGGAATTTTAAATGATTTATACTTTTACGTTTACTCTTGATATTTAAGTATATTTAAAACCAAATACTTTTAGAGTTTTACTCAAGTAGTATTTTACTTGGTGACTTTCACTTGAGTCATTTTCAGTTTAAAACTTCTTATTGCTGCAGGGGCAGTATTGAGTAGCTTGGATGAAAGGTACCCAGAGGTGCCCAGAGTCAACAACCTGCTCCCCAGTCCCAGTTGCTAATATATGCATATTATTATTAGTATTGGATAGAAAACACTCTGAAGTTTCTAAAACTGTTTGAATGATGTCTGAGTATAACAGAACTCATATGGCAGGCAAAAACCTGAGAAGAAATCCAAACAGGAAGTGAGAAATCTGAGGTTGGTCGATTTTCAACCCAGCCCCTATTGAATTCACAGTGGGATATGGATATAGTTGCACTTCCTAGGGATTCCACTAGATGTCAACCATCTTTAGAAACTTGAATGAGGCTTCTACTGTGTTGTGGGGCTGAATGGGAGCTGAATGAGCCAGGTGTCTGGCAGAGAGCCAAGGGCTGGTCACACGCAATTCACATGATAACGATCTGCGTTCCATGGCTTCTCTACACACAAAGGAATTCTCCGGTTGGAACTTTATTGAAGATTTATGATAACAACACCCTAAAGATTGATTCTCTACTTAGTTTGACAAGTTTCTTCGACCTGTAATATAACTTTTTGAAGTTTTCGTCCGACGTTCGGATGGACCTGCACAAGCATTTGGAGTTGTGTACTAAACGCGCTAACAAAAGTAGCTACTTGGACATAAATAATGGACATTATCGAACAAATCAAGCATTTATTGTGGAACTAGTATTCCTGGGAGTGAATTCCAATGAAGATCATCAAAGGTATAATTTATAATGTGATTTCTGATTTGTGTTTGACTCCAACATGGCAGATAATTTTATTTATTATCTGAGCGCCGTCTCAGATTATTGCATGGTTTGCTTTTTCCGTAAAGTTTTTGGGAAATCTGACACAGCGGTTGCATATCTATAATTCCATCTGTATAACTTGTATTTTCATCAACATTTATTATGAGAATTTCTGTTGAATTGATGTGGCTATGCAAAATCACTGGATGTTTTTGGAACTAGTGAACGTACGTGCCAATGTAAACTCAGATTTTTTTATATAAATATGAACTTTATCAAACAAAACATACATGTATTGTGTATCATCTGATGAAGATCATCAAAGGTTAGTGATTAATTTGATCACTATTTGTGCTTTTTGTGACTCCTCTCTTTGGCTGGAAAAATGGCTGGGTTTTTCTGTGAGTTGGTGGTCACCTATCATAATCGTTTATGGTGCTTTCGCTGTAAAGCCTATTTGTAAATCGGACACTGTGGTGGGATTAACAACACGATTACCTTTAAAATGGTATAAAATATATGTATGTTTGAGGAAATTTAATTATGAGATTTCTGTTGTTTTGAATTTGGCGCCCTGCACTTTCACTGGCTGTTGTCATATCATCCCGTTAACGGGATCAAGTATGACAATTGAGGGCTTTTTACACTACTGCCGTTGTCCTGTATTTGGGTATTTTAAATGTGGTTACCCTACCCGGAGGCTGCCGTTTCAAAACGAATGCAATCAATGCTAACCAGGTTCACCCGGGGTATAGGCCCATTGCATTCATCGAATCCCACATGTGGCTCGATAGCTTCATGTTGAATTTATCATGGGGCATTTGTAGTCTGTAGAGTGTAGTGTATAACTTTCACGTTCGTGCTGATCATTTATGATTTACCATCTAGATTATGCGCAACACGTGTCTTCTGCGTCATGCACGTCTTCTAAACCCTCCCATTTTGCCCTAAGGCCACTTTCACAAGCAGTCACTGACATGCGCTGAGACGCAAGCACATATTGCAGTAATAGGACCACAGCAGAAACACAGATATTTGGCCAGTAATTCCCCTTTTATGATTGAAATGTATGGGAAAAGTGTATTGGTTATACATTTAACCAGAACGAAAATGCGTTGAAACTACCTAAAATTACTCAGGTTTGAGGTAGTTTCAGTTTTGCATGTGATGCTGTTCTAAAAGCCTGACGATAATTATAGGCCTACCCCCTCAAAAATGCACTAAAAACGCATTGATACGTCAAGTAATTAGAAACGCTACTTTTTATAATTATGAAAAACAATGAGTGTCTGGGTTTTCTACGTGATAACAGATCAACTGTCCCTCTTATTCAGTAGCATGTCGTTATGATTCTTGCATCAATGAATAACTGTATATGAAATGTAGTTACACTAGTGAGCACTAGATGGTGCCACTGCAGCTTATTTTGCTCTAAGCAGAGCCCAGTGATGTATAAACACAATAACCTTTTTCAATAGTGTGCCAAAGGGGACTTCAGCTGTTCCTGGCCATCAGTAGTACTTACACTGATGTTCTTGCAGTTCAGTTGTTAGTAAACATCTTGACACCAAGAAATTTGGTGGCATCCTCAGAACCGGTCCCAAATCTGAACCTGCAATGTTCCTTTTCAGACAGAGTACTTGCGCTGCCGGTGGTGCTTCTTTTGATCAAAATCAAAACACAAAAAGAATCACACACTCATAACCTGCAAAACACTAATGTGTATACGGGCTTCTGTATATTAGACAATAAATATACTAGTAAACCTTTCATCCATAAACTACAGCAGCTTCTTTCATTACAACCCCCAAATCCATGGTATGCAATTAGGCTATTGTATATTAGAAAATCAATATACCAATAACCTCAAATTATATCAGCTATTGATTGCTTGAAAGAAAATAAATAAGCGAAGAGAACGACAATGGAGAGAAACAAGTTAGGGAGACAGACACTGGGGAGTTTGTAAATGTCTTCACAACACTGGACAGGTACTGGGACTACACAACAGACAAAGACACATTCAATATTAGGGGAAAATGGTTTAATTCTGGAGACAGAGGCAAAGAAACACCACACATGAACAAACATTTACCAAATAAAACATCGACTTGGCTTTCCAACTACACACCACTCATTCTATGGTAAAAACAGAAAAATCTAACGACACAGGTAAAAGCAAAAAGCCCAGAACTAAAACAAATAATTAACTTTCTATTAAACTAATACATTTATTTATCCATCCACACAAGTTGCCTATAATCAATCCGGATGGTCATTTATAATAACCATGTGGACAGAGCACAATACTACTAACATGAAACTTACCACAATTTTAGACCCCCCCACCCCAAAAAAGTGAATAACAAAGTGAGGAACATGTAGAGAGCAAGTTGATGAAATCAAAATTAAGGTTATTTTAAGAAATAAAACATACTACCAAAACTGTTCTCATTGACAACCACCAAGAAGCCTAACTCAGGACCCACATTCAAGGCGAGGCCTTATAGAGAGGCCAGACATTTTTTTCCAATATAGATTTTTTTCTTTAATTATTTCCAATATAAAAAAGCTTCACTGGTACAAAATACATATGAACAACCAGTATTGTAGAAATTGGAAAGAGCCTGTTTTTGTAATTTTGTTATTTTCAAATCCCACCCAAGTTTTAAAAAAGTTTGTTAATTAAAACAGAAAATCACTACTGTAATAATGCTTTACAGATCAGATAACATCAAGATGCACCGCGACTTTGGTTTTTCTCAAGACAACACAAACATCTATCAAATCATTTATGTGGAGAAGAACATGAACAAAGAATTCATATCAATTATTAATCAGACAATAAAAATGGTACAGAACGAGGACAGATAGATTGTTGACCAAGACAATATCTAAGAGACGCAAAGCTACCACATACCTTTGTCAAATAGCACTTCAGAGTATGAGAGAGCAGTGAGCACTGACAGAAATACTGAGACTACATCCAATATGGCACCCTATTCCCTATCTGCCCTGGTCAAAATTAGTGCACTATGTAGGGAGTTGGGTGCAATTTGGAACGCATTCCCAAAAATGGTGGTTGTGACGGAAGCCCCTGAAGTGAGTCTCAAGTTCCTATACCCTGACCCATGTGTGATTTTATATTGTGCTTATATTTCAACATTTTCAGTAACACTTCTTTTTACAATAGTTTTAGAACTAACTACCTGTTATAATCAATCCAATATTAACTAGCATTGGTTATCAGTTTGTTGTAGCCTACATACTAAATTATTTTTTAGAAAACTGTCATAAAGACAAATCAATGTTTATAATATGGCACACTTCCCAGGTTTTGGTTGATGCAAAAAATGACATTTCTATTATAATCAATAACTCAATATACAACCACTACCATTTTGCCAAATAACAAGCATTCATAATATACATCGTCTGTGACTGTACCGTAAAGTACTCAACTCTGTCACTCACCAACAAGGGGATTTGTCTTCAAAAGTTTAGGGTTGTTTCTTGTATAATAATTTTAGAAAAAGTACTTGCCAATGTGTTAAAATTCACACATCACATTAGAACCAATAACTTGACACAAAGTGGGAAAAGAACAGAGGGTGATTTAGCCTTAATGACACACTGGTATCAATATAATAACAAGCATGCCAAAATAAAAGAGCGTTACCTAACTTCAGCAATCTCTAATAATAACAACCAAGGCCTAATAGTATCTGTGTAGGCAGTTTCTAGACATATATGGCACTTTGATTATTGTATTGCATTTGGATATAAAAACACACTGCAAAAAGCACATGCTCCATCATATTGAACGCAAAATATATTTTTATTAGTAGTACCTTGGTAGTTCTGGGAAGTGCCACCAACCCATGCTTCAAAGACAAAAAGATTAGCAAAAAAGTGAACATTTCCCCTAATAACTGACATAAACCACTCCCATTCAACAAACAAAACTCCAAACTCCTCTCAACAAGTGCTGCTAGAACTCCCAAGCTAAAACTGATGCCATCTGATGCCAAAAATTAAAGTGTTTAAAATGGCAACAATTGTGCATTTTGTGTCTTGTTAATCCCAAATCTGTTGCGAAAGACACCTTACGCAGTGCTTGCATCTTCCACACAGAGCTGAATTTCAAACACAAAGGACCCTGAGTTGACAACCCTTGTTTAGAACCATTTGGGTCGTAGTCAATAGGGCAAACCGTAGCAAACCGGAAAATGAAAACAAGCAGATCTTATTGGGCAAGTTCAGATAGTCTCACATGCTTGATTCTGTTTTGTGCCTAGTGAATACGACCCCGGTACACCTTTTTCTTTTTGGGGAACCTTTCTTTGGGGGGCTGGATGTAAATGATTTGAGCTGACCCATCAGCTTCGCAGTTCAACTGACAGAAAGTAGGCTAGTCCATTATCACCCCTATAAAAGACACACTTCTGTTTGGAGTAGTAAACTTTTATGCTGAAACATGGAATGCTTTTGTAAACCAACACTGTTTTGGTGGGGGTGAGTTGAGCAGTGTTAACACATAGATACTGTGCGTAAGTTTTGAATAGAAAAGTTTTTTTAATGTGTGATAAACTAATATCTTATCACCAACAAAGAAATTCTGTGTGTGTGTGAGTGACCAAATAAAAATTCTCGCTCACATTCAGGGGCTCCGAGTGTTTTTACTGTCACAAAACAAAGTGTGTGTGTGTGTGTGAGAAAATGGGCACCGTCACATATTGTAAGAAGTTAAAATACTGTGTGTGTGAGTTTGACACATGGGCACTTTAAAAACAAAAAAGCATCATCTGTCTTCTGTGTTAAGAGACATTATCTTTCAATACAAGGCATCTACACTAAACAAAAACTCAAACAGCCATTTATCAAATAAATTCTCATCAAGAAGAAATTCACCAAAAATTCTCAAGTACCTTAAGTAAGAATTTAACACCAAATTTTAATCGTTCTCTTTTTTTAAAGTAGGAAAAAACAAATTCAGTCTATATACTCCCCAAGATGACACAATGACAATCTATTATCTGATGTGTCCAAAAAAAGCTAATAATCCATAAAGGAATGCTGACAATACAGTGACTTCAGAAAGTATTCACACCCCTTGACTTTTCCCACGTTTTGTTTTGTTACAGCTTGAATTTCCAAGATTCTCTTGGTCTATGGCCTACCCACAATACCCCATAATGTCAAAGTGGATGCGGACATTATTTGAAATTGACCAATTAATTAAAAAATATATAAATCCGAGTATTCAACCCTTTTGTTATGGCAAGCATAAATAAGTTCATAAAATAAGTTGCATGGACTCACTCAGTGTGCAAAAGTGTTTAACATGAATTTTGAATGATTCTCTCTGTACCCCACACATACAATTATCTGTAAGGTCCCTCAATTGAGCAGTGAAGTACAAACACAGATTCAGCACAAAGACCAGGTAGATTTTCCAATGCCTTGCAAAGAAGGGCACCTATTGGTAGATGGGGCAAAAAAACAGACATTGAATATCCCTTTGAGCATGGTGAAGTTATTAATTACACATTGTATGGTATATCAATACACCCAGACAACTCAGTTGCCGGAGAGGAAGGAAACCGCTCAGGGATTTCCCCATGAGGCCAATGGTGACTTTAAAACAGTTAAATTTCAATGGTTGTGATAAGAGAAAAAACTGTAGTTACGCAACAATACTAACCTACTAATTGAAAGAGTGAAAAGGAGGCCTGTACAGAAAAATAATATTCCAAAACCGGCATAATGTTTGCAACAAGGCACTAAATAAATACTGAAAAAAATTGGCAAAGCAAATCGTTAAGGACAGGAGTTTTTCAGGATAAAAAAAAGACAGAATGGTGCTAAACACAGGCTAAATCCTAGAGGATAACCTGGTTCAGTCTGCTTTCCACCAGACACTGGCCGATGAAGTCACCTTTCAACCTCACACACAAGGCCAAATCTACACTGGAGTTGCTTACCAAGAAGAGAGTGAATGTTTCAGAGTGGCCAAGTTCCAGTTTTGACTTAAATCTACTTGAAAATCTATGGTAAGACCTGAAAATGGTTGTCTAGCAATGATCAACAACCAATTTGATAGAGCTTGAAGAATTTTTTAAAGAACAAATTGTCAAATTTGCATGCTTCAGTTAGGCTGGCACCTAGCCAAACTCAGCGAGCCTGGTTAAATGACCTTCCTTTGAAAAAAGAAGAGGAAATAGTACGGCTGGACCATTTTGAGACGCCCGAGCCAGTATACACTTCCTCAGTAAGAATTCATCTAACTCAAGAAATCTGTCATTCATTTTGATGAAGACTTATCTTAGTCGGGGCAATTTTACATTAAGTTGTTTCGTGCAGTATTTGTCAATTAAAACATTTGCATGAAAACGAGTCGTCTCTTGTAGCATGACAGACTTTATTAAAGAATCCCTAATGTTGACCAATCACCCAAAAAATCAGCACAGAAGTCCAAACGAACAACAAACGTCACAAAATTTCGCCATAATATATTCAAACTCCACCGAACTGTTTCAGCTGGGAAGCACGCGGACACATTTACCCAAACAGACTCACAGCTGTAATCGCTGCCAAAGGTGCTTCTACAAAGTATTGAATCAGATGTGAATACTTACTTAAATGATATATTTTTGTATTTAATTTGTCAATAATTTGTGTCAACATTTCTGAAACCATGTTTTTCACAGTCACCTTATGGGACATTGTGTGTAGATGAGTGAGGAAAAAAATCTAGTCATCCATTGTGAATTCAGACTAACAGAATGTGGAATAGGTCAAGGGGTATGAGAACTTTCTGAAGGCACTGTACATGTAAATAAGTAGGAATTACATCACCACTCGTAATGACATTTATTTTTTCGAAAGGTTGTGTTGATCGAGCAAACAGTTGTTTTTTTAATCCTCTTTAAAAACTTGAAACACTTAGACCCTAGCAGATGACATTACAACATAATCTACAAAATAACCCCAAAGTTAACCTAAACTTCTATAGATTCAATGGTATAAAATATAGGTAATCTAAGTGTGCATTTAAACCACAGATTGTCTATTTGTGAATCGGTTCTAAAAAGTTAATGTAGGTAGTCATAGCAAATCTACCTTTTAATTGTGCCGTAAATATTTTTTGGAATAAAGAATAAAGCTAAATAGGTAAATAAACTGTTATATTTTCATTAATGAAAACCAAGTCACCAACAGCCTTAGCGAGAAAATTGAAAATCTTTACAATGCCTTCTTGAATATTAAATGTGAAAAGCCATAACAACGCATTGAGGGGAATTCTGGTTGATAATCAGACTTGTTTTGAAAATTGTTTTGCTAGTCGAGTGGTCTTCGTGTGCAGCCGAAATGGCACCCTATTCCCTACATAGTGCACTACACTTTTGACTAGAGCCCTGCGGGCAAATAAAAACCAGTGCACTAAATAGGGAATAGGGTGTCATTTCAGACACAACATTATAGTATGTTGTTTCAGAAGCCAGCATGTTGCTAAATGGCACAAAGTAGCACTGTGCCGTGCTAGTCCCTGTATTAAAACTTTCAAGTGAACTTTAGACCGAGAGAAGAGGTTAAAAGAAACAACATAAAAACAAGCGAATTACAAAATTAAAAAAGAAAGAATAAACTATCCCACAGGCTTTTAAAACAATGTTTTTTTCTGCATTTGCTAAATAGTCTCTTAAATGAAATAAGCGCAGGTAAGATTTCACATTGATTTTGCTTGTCCTCCCTCCCTTCCCTCCCATTACATTTATACAGAAAAACTAGAGAAAAATGAAGTTACATGCAAAAGAAATTGGACTTATCCAAAATGGCAGCCTATTCCCTATATAGTGCAGCACCTAGCACTGATCAAAAAGTCTTTGGTCAGAAGTAGTGCACTATACAGGGTGCCATTTTGGATACAACCAATCAGGTTGAGCTATGGTCAAATTTCATATGTCAAAGGTCAGTGGGGGGTGTGGTCAGGTAGCCTATTGGTCAGGCGAGCTTTAGCGAGACATCAGAGACAACAATGGTGGGAGGATGATGAGGAGTAGCCGGGAGGAAGAGGAGGAGTTTTGGGTTGGCTTTCAACACCATGAGGACATGCTAGGCTAACGATGAGCAAACAGGCATGGAGATTTTTTCTAAAAAAGGGAAGAAAAAACACGAAAGGAGAGAGGTAGAGAGAGCAAGAGAGAGAGACAGAGGGAGAAAGAAGTTAGCCACAGCACAATAACCTTTCAAACATGAGGCACCAACAACAACGACAAACAATGCCAACCACCACATATAACATAATGACAATTGGGGATGTTTCCCCACACACACACACAAAACAATACAGTTTGATACAGGAAATGACATCATCAGATTAGGAAATGACATCACTAGACGTATGGTAGACAGTCAGACATGCACATACACTTGGCACTCAAAGTGATCCATCTCTAACCAGTCAGTCCCTTCAGGAGAGACATGGATGGATGGAATGATTGGAAGAAGTTAATTATGAAAAGAAGTGAGCAGAGGTAGCCCCAGCAGCTTGACATTGCTTGGTTTTAAGAAGAAAAAAGAATGAATGATGGAAGCAGAGAGAAAAAGTGAAAGAGCTTCACATATTAAAGAGGTAACAGATCAATGCAGCAGACTGAAGCCCAAGATAGTCTGACAGGATGAGGCGTGTGTCTGATCCTTAGTCAACCCGTCTATTTTAAACCTAGTAAGTAGATATAATGAAATGGTACAGAAATAATCAAATCTGGTGTTCCCTCATATATATCACAACACAAAATACCCTTTTGAACATTGGCTCTAGTGACAGCTATAAATAATCATATAAATTAACACACTTTATACCACTCTTAAAAATTACATGATGAAACTGTAAAAGGAATGGATGCAGTAATAATAGACATGTAAAGAACATAACCGGTTTAAGATAACAAGACCCCAGTGGAGTGTGTCTGAATGACACCCACGATAGTAGTACGGCGCCCCTGGGGCCAATTAGGGTTAAGCGCCTTGCTCACGGACACATCGGCAGATTTGTGACATTGTCGGCTTGGGTATTCGAACCAGCGACCTTTCGGTTACTGGCCCAACGCTCTAACCTCTAGGCTACCTGCCACCCTATTAATTAAGTCTCTGCTGTGGTGATCAGATGGCCTTGGCTTTAGTCGTGGGTTGGGTAGACTTAGACTTACCCGTGTAATGCTAACATAGAGCCTGGGGAAAAGGCCCCTGCCCTGGGTAAGATCAGTAGGGTTTGCTGTCGTTCTTAGAGCGCTTCAGCTGCACCTTGAGCCTCTTCATGCCGATCTGGAAGCCGTTCATGGCCTGGATGGCGGCCTGTGCCGACACTGGATTGTCGTAGCTGACAAACCCTGAGGAATGGAGGAAGGAAATTAGGGCTAGTGACATACCAAACTCAAACCAATGAGGCAAAAAAAACAAGTCTTCAGAGATTTCCATGACATACCAGGGGGCTGTGATCAATGAGTTCAACAGATAACAGTCCTAAATAACCCTAATCTTTTCCAGAAATACGGACTTCAAATCGGAATGGTATAATTGGTTTGACAACCAACAACGCATATTTAATAAAGAAAATCAAGCGATGACTGTTAATCAAAATGTACAGTGCATCCAGAAAGTATTCAGACCCCTTGCCTATTCCACATTTTGTTTAAGCTAAGCCTTATTCTAAAATCGATTAAATAGTATTTTTTCCTCATCAATACCCCATAATAACAAAGCGAAAAACAGGTTTAGAAATGTTTGCAAATGTATAAAAAAAATACCTTATTTACATAACTATTCAGACCCTTTGCTATGAGACTCGAAATGGAGCTCTGATGCATCCTGTTTCCATTGATCTTCCTTGAGATGTTTCTACCAAGCCATGAGGTCGAAATAATTGTCCGTAGAGCTCCGAGACAGGATTGTGTCGAGGCACAGATTTGGGGAAGGGTACCCCAAAGAAATCTGCAGCATTGAATGTCTCCAAGAACACAGTGGCCTCTATCATTCTTAAATGGAACAAGATTGGAACCACCAAGACTCTTCCTAGAGTTGGCCACCTGGCCAAACTGAGCAATCAGGGGAGAAGGACCTTGGTCAGGGTGGTGACCAAGAACCTGATAGTCACTCTGACAGAGCTCCAGAGGTCCTCTGTGGGGATGAGAGAACCTTCCAGAAGGACAACCATCTCTGCAGCACTCCACCAATCAGGCTTATATGGTAGAGTGGCCAGACTGAAGCCACAACTCAGTAAAAGGCACATGACAGTGTCTAAAAACCAGTTTTGCTTTGTCATTATGAGATAGTGTGTAGATTGATGAGGGGAAAAAACGATTTAATACATTTTAGAATAAGGCTGTAATGTAACAAAATGTGGAAAAAGTCAAGGGGTCTGAATACTTTTCGAATGCACTGTAGCTGGTTAATGATCCTGCTTTCTACCCCAGCGGCCATTGAGCCAGTTATTTCTCATGTTTGGAGGCAGCAGACTACATACCGAAGCACTTGCTCAGATTGGTCTGTTTGTCGATGAAGACTTTGGCAGAGACGACACTTCCAAAAGGCATGAACATCTGCAGGACATCCTGGTCTCCAAACTCCTGGGGCAGGTGGTAAATGAACAGGTTGGCTCCCTCAGGACCTGAGGGAGAGAAAGCAGAAAGAGCAAGAGGGGAGAGGATCGCAGGGGAGGAGAGAGAGGGGTGGAGAGGAGAAAAGGAGAGGTAGAGAGGAGACCGAGACAGATCAACAGATCAAGAAACATAATCATGTGGCATCACGCACAGCTGTGGCCAGCAGACTGACCTGGGTTCAATATTGTATTTGAAATCTTTCCAATACTCAATCTGTGCTTGATTGAGCTCACCTGGAACCAATGGAATAGTCCCAAGAGCACAAAAGCCTGCCAATCTGGCACTTGAGGGCCCTGAAGTTCCCCTTCGGTGCAGATCTAGGATCAGCTTCTCCCCTCCCAAAATCCTAACCACTGCGAAACTGACCCAAGATCAGCTTCCAGGCCGGGGCAACTCATCTTATTCCCACTAGTGGCAAGCTCAAGCAAATGCTCAAAGTATTTGAAAGAAAACCAATACTACCTGACCACACATTGTGGTTAGTGTGTGGACTGAGACTCACCCTCCCTCTGGCTCCCAGCTGAAGGAGCAATGAAGGAGAGGAGAGGATGGAGTTTTAGATTTGTTTTTTGAGAAAGAGAGATACTGGTACTAAGTAAACATATTAGTTAGTCAATTATTTTCTTTCAATGTCATACATCGTTTACTTGCAAAGCCCATTTGGGCTTACAAGAAACTAGTTGAGACACACATGGCCAAAACATTGATATTTGCATGACATTTTTGGTAATTTAGCAGACTTACAGTCAATGCATTCCACTTAAGGTAGCTAGGTAAGGCAACTATATATCACAATTAATGTAAGTTAACAAGACAACATTTGCAGCCGAACTGGTGTGTGGACTGAGACTCACCCTCCTTCTGGCTCCCGCCGGCTGCTCCCTGCAGTAGGGACTGGCTGTAGAGGGAAGGCAGGGCGGAGGCCGTGTACTGCTGCATTCCTGAGTAGGCCTGAGTCAGTGCGTCCATGGAACTCGCCCCCGAGCCGTTCGCCATCGAGGCCCCCAGTCCTCCGTTCATAGCCGCCATTCCTAACACAGTAGACGTAAAGATATCATTTATTTTGACAATTCAAAAATACAGATTACATCCATACAACTGGATACAACAGCCAGAAGAAAGGCCTCGACACCTAAAGTTCTCTCTACCATACAGACTGGCATTCACTTGGGATTAAAATGACACTAGTCTAGTCCTATACTAAATAGCTATTTCAATGGATATTCTCCCAAATATTATTTTCAGTCCAAACCAGACAATGTGTCCGTAAAACCAGCCCTTACTCCAACATTTGACAATCATGAACGTGGACTACCATACAGGTAAAGAAGCCTGAACATCAACAGAACACAGCGGCTTCATCAACACAATTAAGGTATGATTTGAATGGCCGAAAACAAAAAAGGTTGAAGAAAAGGTAGTGAAGTCATTGTTTTTAGTGCAGTACTTACGGTTGGAGTACTCACCGCTGACACCCCCAGTGAGGGCGTTGAGGTTGTTGAGACCCATGGAGGTCCCCGTCAGGCCCCCGCCGAGGCCCTGGGTCAGGCCCAAAGAGGCCAGGGTGTTCATGGCTGCACCAGCGCTGGAGCCTGCCGTCTGGCCTGCTGCTGGGGAGGAGAGGGGTCAGAGGTTACTATTAGGTGTCGTTTAAGCCTAGCAAAGATGTGGTATAGTGGAGTAGATAGAGCAGGCCAAGCAATTGAATACGAAGCAGGTGCACTCGTAGGTGTCTTTCTTTGGGGACACAGAATCTTAATCCTGGACTAAAAAGCAAGTTCAATGGGGAATCTCCATCTAAAAGTTTTTAGTTCAGGACTATGTTAAATCTGTGTCGGATTTTTTTGTAGAGCGAAAAATGAAGGGAGAAACTAACATTGGCCTCAGACTGCTACATTACCTGGACTATAGAGAGAAACTGGGCTATAGTTACCTGAGTTATAGAGATTACCTAGAGCACCGTTGGCTGACAGGGCGTTGGAGCCGCCGCCTGAGTTCTGGGCTGCAGAGGCAGCAGCAGCTAACGTTGCCAGGTTCTGCAGCTGCAGCTGGTTCACACCTGGAAGAGGTGAGTGAGAGAGAGGTTGTTTTATTTCAACTTTATTTATTCAAGTATGTCAATTAAAAGCAGATGCTTATTTGCAATGACAACCAAGAGGGGGAAATGGAGCTGCATTAGCTGTTCTTATGGGAGACCAGAAGAGCGGAATCATTCGCATACAGAAAGAAATGGCAAAAACAAGAAGACTTCATAGCATTGACATATAACAGGAAAAGAAGTGGCCCTGGCAACCTGCCTTGAGGCACTGCACCGGTTCTTGATTTTCACCCCTATAAATTTGTCCCCAGCAGACTTGTATCTCCTAGAATAGCTACTCTGATTAATGTTCCAATCTTATTCAACGGTAATGCGATTTTAGTGGTTGTGAAACTATGTGGGAGTAAAGCATCGTGACAGAAGGTTATTTACATGAACAGTTGTATGTTTATCAGAGTGGGTTTGAGTTGTGGAGGATGGGAACAGAGACAGGGAAAAAAATGAGTGACTCACCTCCTAGCCTCTGCATGCCACCAAAATTACTCTGGTTACTGGTAGATGTCGCCTGTTGGAGCAACTGTAAAAGAAAGAGAGTTCTAGAACAGAGTAAAGTAGACTTGTGCTCATTCCCAATCATTTTTGTCTTTCCTTGATTCCCCACGTCCTCTCTCCTCGTCTTTTTCAAAACTCATTGAAGGTCCGCGGTTAGGGCCCTTCTCAAATGTGGTTTGAGAAAAAGGCGAGGAACTTCTCCTCCAATGTAGAGACAGAGAGGAGGTGACAAGGACCTGAGGAAAACTAATTGAGAAAGAGTACAACTTCTCAGAATGTCATGCTTTCCCAACAATGATAAACATGCATGTAGCCTATATTTATGAATATGTATGCCAATGGTTTCAATTTACTGCCAGGTACTGTACTGTGAGGCCTCCCAGACCTGCCAGGTTTCTGTGGCGTACTATGGTGTATTAAGGTGTACTTACTGCCAAGTACTGTGGGGTGAGGCCTCCCAGCCCTGCCAGGTTTCCCCAGGTGGAGGCGCTGTTGAGCTGCTGCATCTGTTGGGCCATCTGCTGCTGCAGGCGCCGCTGCTCTTTGTCCCTCTGAGTGTCCGCAAACTTACACACCATGGGAGAGGAGCAGCCCTGTAGTGGGGGAGGGGCGAGAGTTAGATTTCACCCAGTCAAGTTCACACACACAATCAGAAACACAGACACTATCGCAACAGTCAAATCTGCAGGGCCATTTTTCAGGAAGAACTATCGTGGAGGGTATACTATGCCCTGTGGTAATCTGGGGAATGTATTTCTTTAAGTGTTGCATTCAAAATAAGAAATAAACAATTAGACCATTGTCATGCATGACTAAGCCAGGCTACATTCCACAGACAGAACCAGGAAGGGATCATGTTTAGACAGAAACAAGACAGCCAGTTACACTTTATAACACTGGAGGGTATGGCTCAAAAGGAGGATTGGGGCGGGGTCGGTTGGGAGGGACTGAGGCTGAGGAGAGTCAATGCAAAATACACACACACACACACACACACACACACACACACACACAGATGGGAGGGACATAACAGAAACATATAAACAGAGACAGTCAAACAAGGAAGGACGTGTATGCCAAGTCAAGACATAACGAGATAAGACATTTAGCTACAAAACACATACATAGGATAGCGCTGTAACAAACAGACAAGCCAGATATTGACATATCACTCGACAGACCAGACGTAGACATGTGGTATCAATGTTGTGAATTAGAGAGAGCCAGACAAAGGGACCAGGCTTGACAGGGAATTACTTTCTACACTAGTAGCACCTCCCATAGCATCAGGGGATACAGTAAAGACTAATACACTAGTAGCACCTCCCATAGCATCAGGGGGATACAGTAAAGACTAATACACTAGTAGCACCTCCCATAGCATCAGGGGGATACAGTAAAGACTAATACACTAGTAGCACCTCCCATAGCATCAGGGGGATACAGTAAAGACTAATACACTAGTAGCACCTCCCATAGCATCAGGGGGATACAGTAAAGACTAATACACTAGTAGCACCTCCCATAGCATCAGGGGGATACAGTAAAGACTAATACACTAGTAGCACCTCCCATAGCATCAGGGGGATAGAGTAAAGACTAATACACTAGTAGCACCTCCCATAGCATCAGGGGGATACAGTAAAGACTAATACACTAGTAGCACCTCCCATAGCATCAGGGAGATACAGTAAAGACTAATACACTAGTAGCACCTCCCATAGCATCAGGGGGATACAGTAAAGACTAATACACTAGTAGCACCTCCCATAGCATCAGGGGGATACAGTAAAGACTAATAAACTAGTAGCACCTCCCATAGCATCAGGGGGATAGAGTAAAGACTAATACACTAGTAGCACCTCCCATAGCATCAGGGGGATAGAGTAAAGACTAATACACTAGTAGCACCTCCCATAGCATCAGGGAGATAGAGTAAAGACTAATACAATAGTAGCACCTCCCATAGCATCAGGGGGATAGAGTAAAGACTAATACACTAGTAGCACCTCCCATAGCATCAGGGGGATAGAGTAAAGACTAATACACTAGTAGCACCTCCCATAGCATCAGGGGGATACAGTAAAGACTAATACACTAGTAGCACCTCCCATAGCATCAGGGGGATAGAGTAAAGACTAATACAATAGTAGCACCTCCCATAGCATCAGGGGGATAGAGTAAAGACTAATACACTAGTAGCACCTCCCATAGCATCAGGGGGATAGAGTAAAGACTAATACACTAGTAGCACCTCCCATAGCATCAGTGGGATACAGTAAAGTCTAATACACTAGTAGCACCTCCCATAACATCAGGGGGATACAGTACTGACTGTAAAGGGTGTAGTAGGGTTGCAAAATTCCCAGAAACTTTCCCCAAATCGCCATCGGAGGATACCCGGATTCAGGAGGAGCAGAAAAGGAATACTCCAACAGGGATTTCTGGAAATGTCTCCCTAAAATGGTGCCATCGCTACTGGGACCTAGTTCTAAATTCCGAGGCCCAGAGCTGAGCTAGTTTTATTCTGTGGTTCCTAATTAGGGATCGGTTGGCTGCTTCCCTAGGGAGCCTCCGACCTGTTAGCAGTCACATCACTCTTGCTCCAGTTCCTGAGCACTGAACTGATTCAACGGGAATAGCAGCCCAGTTTTGAAGGGGCTTAGTGGGACAGTTACTCTTATACAGTACACGCATGCCTACAGTGCATCTCAGTTGACGCCTAAACGATAGTGGAGAACCTAGGTTTCCTGGTCCTTTGAAAGGACCCACTAAGACAGTTGCTCTAATACTGTAGCCTTTATCTCTGTTTAGTTAAAGTCCATTCAGTATAATGAGCGGCGTAATGATTTACTATGCAGGTTAAGCATGGGTAAATAAACACTTTGTAATGCAAGAGGTTATACAGTTGTTCTAATATAGGACTATATCTCAGTTAATGTATATTGAATATAGTAGTCTCTATGCTTTACTATGTAGGCTAAACATTTACATTTACGTCATTTGGCAGACGCTCTTATCCAGAGCGACTTACAAATTGGTGAATTCACCTTATGACATCCAGTGGAAGCTAAACAATATGGGTAAATACTTTGTAATGCAAGGTTTAACACATTGCCGGGCTCGTTGCCGCTTTGCAACTGGCACGTCACAAATAAATAAAATGGTGTAAATAAATTAGTTGGATATTATTGATTCATTCGGCTTCTGCTAAAATATAGATTAAAAAATATGTTTCTCTCCACGTGTGCCCTCTTAAAGCTCCAATATGTAACTTCTTGGGCGACCCGACTAAATTCACATAGAAATGTGAGTTCTAGATCTGTCAATCATTGAAAGCAAAGCAAAGAAGCGGTATATCTGTTGTATGTGAGCTAATTCTATGCTTCCCATTACAAATATTTATATAACAACCACCATACAAAAGTAAACTTGGGAGTCACGCGATGACAAGTTGTGTGGTCCTTCCTCTACGACTCGTCGGGAAAGCATGCAGTTTATTAGGCTACAAATGAAATAAGTTATGCTGAACTTCACAGGCTGGCGAAAGTGCAATGGGATTAGCTTGATGCTCCTCTCCAATAAATATTGAGGGTCTTACACTGGCGACATGATGATTGATGCTTGGCTGCCGTTTAAACAAATTTAAAATACATCTTGCTCTTTTGGCCATAATAATCTCATCATGTAGGCTATACCCGCGAGCTGGCTTGAGCGCACTTGCCAATAACAGAAGGGGCATACTGCTATATAACAATAATTATTTTGTGAGAAAACTATCGGTAGAGTTAAAAATGTGCTGGAAACCAATTTATATATTTTTTCGGTTCATGGGAATTTAACTGCAAAATCAATTTTTATGTGCCTTTTATCTCAACAACAAAATGAGATGAAAACACATCTCAGGTGGGAAAATCATTCTCGTTCTGTGCGTGACTTCCTGCAAGACAGGAATGTCAGTGTTCTGCCATGGCCAGCAAAGATCCCGGATCTCAATCCCATTGAGCACGCCTGGGACCTGTTGGATCGGAGGGTGAAGGCTAGGGCCATTCCCCCCAGAAATGTCCGGGAACTTGCAGGTGCTTTGGTGGAAGAGTGGCTTAACATCTCACAGCAAGAACTGGTAAATCTGGTGCAGTCCATGAAGAGGAGATGCACTGCAGTACTTAATGCAGCTGGTGGCCACACCAGATACTGACTGTTACTTTTTATTTTTGATCCCCTGCTTTGTTCAGGGACACATTATTCCAGGTCTGTTAGTCACATGTCTGTGGAACTTGTTCAGTTTATGTCTCAGTTGTTGAATCTATATATATATATTTATTAAAACACAGCTTAAAAAAAACATACATTTATGCAACATTAACCTATTAAAAACAGTTCTGTAGCAATGAGGTTTGTGCAGTAGGCTATAGGCGCAATACCTTATCAATGCATATTGGCTATGCTTGAATTGCCCTGCCAATGTTGTTCTTCTCAGACCATTTAGAATTTACATTTCACAATGTTAGGTATATGACCATACTGGAAATAGATGATTTCTTATATGACTTGTGAGGCACAGCCAAGTGAGCGTAACAATTTGCTTATATTTTTTACTGAACTGGTGGCCTGCATCTGGCGGTCAGTCTGCGGGGAGAGAGGTAACAGCAGTAAGGCTGCCTCTCAGACTCACAGTCCCTTCCACTCTTCTTCCCTCCGCTGAGAATAGGGGAGATACGTTTTTTAAGTCGCACTGTATTATTTCTGCCTTAAGCACCAATTCATGTTGTTACTCCTGTGACCAGAGAAAGTGTCATATTCCTCTATTTAAAAAAAGACAAGCTGCTAATAATAACATTGCAAGCTTATCGGAACACTTTGCTATACTCCTTCATTGCAGTTACAGTACAGGTTGTAGCGTGAGTTAAAGTAGGGAGAACGCACATTTTATAGCTTATACAACTGTTGAACAAAGTGTTGACAGTACTGAATAACAACTTAAACATGAACTTACAGAAAATAACTGCTGTTTTTGAGTATTTGTTGAGTCTCTAGTCACTGCATCGCAGAGCTTGAGGCGTCACTACAGCCCGGGTTCAATTCCCAGGATGTGTCACAGCTGGCGGTGACCGGAAGACCCATGAGGCAGCGCACAATTGGCCCAGCGCTATCTGGGTTAGGGGAGGGTTTGGCCTGCCGGGATGTCCTTGTCCCATCGCGCTCTAGCAACTCCTTGTGGCGGGCTGGGCGCCTGCACGCTGATATCTTTTGCCAGTTTTATGGCGTTTCCTATGACACATTGGTGCGGCCGGCTTCCGGGTTAAGCAAGCAATGTGTCAAGAAGAAGTGCGGCTTGGCAGGGTTGTGTTTCGGAGGACGCATGGCTCTCAACCTTCGCCTCTCTCGAGTCCGTACAGGAGTTGCGTCAATGGGACAAGACTAACTACTAATTGGGGGGAAAAAGGGGTAAAAGTACAATAAAAAATAAATAAAACCTGCGGTGCGCTCGAGGCTTCGTTTTACGGCAATGGCTCGAGGAAACTGGCGCAAACTGTGTAGACACGGTGAGCTGATCTGATTGGCCAGCGGTAGACCTGCCGGGTAGGCTGAGTTCTACTTTCAGACATATGAAATGGTTCAAAATGGAAACACTTTGCCTTCCCGGTGCTAGGGCAGCCTGAATCAAGTGCACCTACCACCAACAGCGTGAAAATAAATAAATAAATTAACGCATGGCTTTATAGTTATTTTTTTTATAACGATATGTAAATGAATGGGCTTAACATGCTGTATTATTTTCCCTTCCGCACAGACTAATTAGCATATGAAGTATATAATTTGCATAAAGTAGTATAACAAGTTTATTCTAATTTCATAAATTGTTACAAACTCCCAGTTAGGCATTAAACATAAAAATGTGTTAATAATAGGACCAGCCTACTTTGAATTATTGGGCTGAAATTACTGTAACTATGTTTTCCGTAGCATTGCAGTCCTATCCTTATAAAATGAGATGCTTCTCTATAACATGGAATACAAAGTATAACACCAGAACTACAGTTTCATTTTGTCTTCCAACACCCTAGTAATATTGGCCAAGTATGCTTGGCGTTGGTGTATGACTAATGTTCTGTGATATGACGTCTGCTTCCCAAATGGCACCTTATTCTTTTTATAGTCCAAAGTAGTGCACTATAAAGGGAATAAAGTGTGATTTGGGACACCCTATAAAATCAACCAACGTGTTTCCTTGTGAGATACAATTCTCAATTCGCACTTAAACCACAAGGAGGCAGCAGACTGCATAGAGGGAGAGGGGAGAGATGAGAAATAGGTGCTAAGGGGTACAGTACCTCCATAGTCTGAGAGTGATGCATGGTTTTGATTGCATTCGCGGCCTGAGCCCTGGTAGAAAATGTGATAAACGCACAGCCTGTAAGGGAGGGGAGAGGGAACAAGAGGAGGAGGAAGGGAGGGACAGACAAGAGGAGGGAGGGTAGGAGGGAGGGACAAAGAAGAAACAAAACAAGACAAAAGGTTTTGGGACACGTCGTTATGAAATCCCAAATAACACATTACAGTAACATAGAATGAACGGCACTCCAAGCACACAGAAGAACAACCGCTCTCACTGGTTAGCACATGGAAGTAACATAACAATACAGTCACAACAACAACCACAAGAGCACAATAACATAACATTGATTGACGTATTGTACCACATTCAAGAGAAGCTGTGGATGGATTGGGCTAGTTGGGGATGTGATTACTGGGTGGATGAGACAGTAATTGAGATAACTACAGAAAACACACACTCCTCTCACACAACACACACACTAAATGGCTATTATGGCAATTTTCTTGTAAAAAGAGAAATATTCATTTTAAAATGACATAGCAACACATGCTACAACTATGATGACAGAGACTATAGGGTGAACCGCTGCACTGTCAGTTGAGCTCTGCATATTCTTCTATTACTTAGGGATGGGCATTTTGACTGTTCGAGTACACGCATGATTTCTTTCTGTACTTGAGTACACTAATATATATATTTTAACACTGGAAAGAAATGAGCGCATTTATCTATAAGCTTATGTAAAAAGTGAGTGACAATGCCTAATTTATAACCATTACAGGGAACAAACCATAATTGTCCCTTATAAATACACTATATATGGAAAGTATGTGGACACCCCTTCAAATGAGTTGATTCGGCTATTTCAGCCACCCGTTGCTGAAAGTTGTATAAAATCGAGCACACAGCCATGCAATCTCCATAGACAAACATTGGCCGTAGAATGGCCTTACTGAATAGCTCAGTGACTTTCAACATGGCACGGTCATAGGATGCCACCTTTCCAACAAGTCAGTTTGTTAAACGTTCTACCCTGCTAGAGCTGGCCCAGTCAACTGTAAGTGCTGTTATTGTGAAGTGGAAATGTCTAGGAGCAACAGCGGTTCAGCCACAAAGTGGTAGGCCACACAAGCTCACAGAATTGGAATTCCGAGTGCTGAAATGCGTAGCGTGTAAAAATCTGTCCTCGGTTGCAACACCCACCACGAGTTCCAAACTGCTTCTGAAAGCAACTTCAGCTGTTTGTCGGGAGCTTCATGAAATGGGTTTCCATGGCCAACCAGCCGCACACAAGCCTAAAATCCCCATGTGCAATGCCAAGCGTTCACTGGAGTGATGAATCACGCTTTATCATCTGGCAGTCCGACAGACGAATCTGGGTTTGGCAGGTGCCAGGAGAACGCTACCTGCCCCAATGCATAGTGCCAACTGTAAAGTTTGGTGGAGGAGGAATAATGGTCTGGGGCTGATTTTCATGGTTTGAGCTATGCCCCTTAGTACCAGTGAAGGGAAATCTTAACGCTACAGCATACAATGACATTCTAGACAATTCTGTGCTTCCAACTTTGAGGCAACAGTTTGGGGAAGGCCCTTTCCCAACAGAAATGGTTTGTCGAGATCAGTATGGAAGAACTTCACTGGCCTGCACAGAGCCCTGACCTCAACCCCATCGAACACCTTCGGGATGAAGTAGAACGCAGATTGCAAACTAGGCCTATTCACCCAACATCATTGCCCAACCTCACTCATGCTCTTGTGGCTGAATGGAAGCAAGTCCCCGCAGCAAATGTTCCAACATCTAGTGGAAAGCCTTCAAAGAAGAGTGAAGGATGTAATATAAGCAAAGGGGGTACCCATCCATATTAATGCCCATAATTTAGAATGAGATGTTTGACGAGCAGGTGTCCACATACCTTTGATCATGTAGTGTATATTCAGTTAATAAAAAAGTAAGTGACATTTCAGGCGAATTTATTGAAATCATAATTTCAACTGGTTATATATTACACAACCTCCAAAAAGGCAGTAACCTTAGCAGTGGTGCGAGCTTGCAGAAGCGTATGGCTGTGTAATGGCATAGCCTTGCTTTGTTCATTTAGCAGACAAGGCGCTCTTATTTCCAGAGCCCTTACCACAGTCAAGTCACCTATTTTATAGTAAAAAAAACTAATAACAGACTAAAAACATTTTTTTTCCCAAATGGAAAAAGTTGTAATAGTGACTATTTGAAAAATGGTCTTCTTTTCGATATACAGATGTTCAATTTAGTTTATTCTGCTTGTTCTTTGGAAATGTCTAAATGGATTAACAATTCCACGTTGAACACTGCATGGTGATGAATTACGGCCATGACATCGGTTTGGTGAGAAGGCTGAGCCTTAAATGATTCTGATGAAAATATGCTCTCTGTCTTTATCAAACTAATGCCTTTTGTGTATTCACAGTGTGGAACCTGTCTATGTTTAGAGGGTTATAGCCTGGGCCAGGGTTATTCAACGCTTACCCTGGTTTTCTGTTCTACCTGAATTAAATTGCACCCACCTGGTGTTACAGGTCTAAAAATCCATACCTGATTAGAGGGGAACAATGGAAAAAAAACACAGTGGAACCTGGCATGGAGATCCAGTGTGGAGTTTGAGAGGCCTAGGCTAACCAATTCTAAATGGCACAAGCAGTTCGCAAAGTAGCCTAAGAGGAAAATAGACAGGACACAATTTTTCCTAAACTGCAGCATTTTTCCTAAACTGCAGCAACGGTTGTTGGAACACATTTTCCTACTTCAATCTACCAGTCCATTTGAATTTGTGATAAAACTGTCGTCATTTGGTAAGAAATGTAGCTTTTGTATCCCATCCGTTTTTATAGGCATTTACTTCTGTAGGCCTAACAGGAGCTTGTGAGCACGCTCAGCATGCGTATGTGTAGGGAGCGGTCGGAACGCAATTGAGTGAATGAGACATAGGGGGAAAGGACATTTAGGGAGAAGAACTGTGTGATCCTTAAGGCTTGGTTTCTTTTTTGTTGTGCACCGCAAATGCACATGTTCAAAATGGAACACTGAGTCAAAGCAAATTAACGTAGTCTTTATGTCAACATAAAAAATAAAACATTTGGGACAAAATTTCACTTGTACGAGCTGCAACAAAACACATCCGCCAAATAGTTTTACAGTATTTTTCCCACTCTGGTTAAAGATCGAGCTTCGTACTCGATAACTCATGCCCGCCCATACTATTATTGCATTTGTCGGTCTCACTTGCTTTTATGGCGTCTTATGCGGCACAGATAGAAGTTGAGGCAGGCAGAGGTGGAGCAGTGGGAGCAGTGGAATAATTCCATCCTTTGTGGAGCACGGTGGGGGCGGTGCAGTACTGATTGTGCGTGTCCTGTGTTGCCTGCCAGCTGAGGCCGGCCTAGAACACCAGCAGCCATGGGGTTGCCATGGCGATGGCTGGGACTATTGTTACAGGCGGAGTTGAGAGCTGCGAGTGTTGATGCACCCCTCCCTCTGCTGCAGAGATGTAGGAGGTGGTGAGTGTGTCACGGGGAGAATCATATCGGGTGGATTAGGGGGGGGGGGCAAGAGAGAGCGAAGAGGGGGCGAACTTTGGGTGAATAGGATATGACTATCGGGGCAGGGTGGGAAGGGTGGAAATAAAAGGTTTGGGAGCAGTGTAGTAAGACAGGCACTAGGCAAGTCTGTGTTCTTTTATCGGCGGGTGTAGTCGAGGACTACTCTAGTGGTGAATTTCAAATCAAACGCGAGCTCCTATTCCCTACCCACTACTGTGATCTGAGAAGATTGGATAGGTGGAAGCAATATAGCGACATTTAAAGAGGAATCCACTACCATAAATACCATATATCTGGGCCTCCCGAGTGGCGCAGCCGTCTATGGCGCGACGCACAATTGGCCCAGCGTCATCCGGGATAGGGGAGGGTTTTGGCCATGGGGGCTTTACTTGGCTCATCGTGCTCTAGTGACGGGCCGGGTGCCTGCAGGCTCAGTGTTTCCTCCGACACATTGGTGCGGCTGGCTTCCGGGTTAAGCGGGTGGGTGTTAAGGAGCGCGGTTTGCCCGGTCATGTTGTTTGCCCGGTCGTAACTCGACCGTCGCCTCCCGAGCCCGTTGGGTAGTTGCAGCAATGACACAAGATCGAAATTGGGGAGATGAAGAGGTTAAAATACTAAAAATATCTAACAAATCTCATATATACAGGATGGCCTGTGCGTTTTATCTAAAAATGACTTTCAGTACATTTGACATACATTTCTGGTATGTGCATTATGATCCCTGTAGGAATTGAACCCAAGACCTTTGCTTTGGTTCCTAGTGCCACGCCCTTACAAACCGATCCACTAACACAGGACCACTTGGTATAACGGGAGCGTGGAGCGGAGTGACACGGCGTTACCCACAACCCACCTCTGCTCAGACCGTCAGGTCCTCTGAGAATTCGGCATTCCTCTATCTGTCCGAAAGCAGAGAACATCATTCGGACCTCGTTCTCGCCATATTTCTTTGTCACCATTCCAATGAAGAGCTTTCGGTCTTCCACCGCTGAAATGGAGAAAGAGAGGAAAGAATGAGTGACAGCAAAACAGCGAAAGCAAAGTGGGCTATGCAACCTTCCACCTCTCTTTTTGCTAGTTCAGTCTCTCCTTGCAACCCTCTCACTCAATGTGTCAGCTCACCCTTTTTCGTTCTCTAAATCTCTATCTTACTGCTTCATCTCTCCCTCCTCCCCAATCTCTTTTTCTTCAGGCGGATGACTTCTTTATCTTCCCCTTATCCTCCCACCAGATCCCTCTGTACCTGCCTTCCTCTCACTCCTCTCACCCCCCCCCTTCAAAAAGCTCCTTTAAATCCTAGTAACCCCTGAAATACTCCCAATCTTATTTCTTCTTGGTGCAATTTCCTCACGTCCTCAGTGACTTCATGGTAGCTGTGTTCTGTTCTCAGGTTGTGACCCAAATGGCACTCCATATAGCCCACTACTTTTGACTACAGCCCTGGTCAGAATTAGTGCACGATATAAGGTGACATTTGGGACGCAACCCTTCCCTGTAACCGGACAGCCGCTATGTTTTGTTTATACACATTTTAGCCTGTGTCACATCGTATCTGCAATGATGTCACTCACCGTTTGTTTTCTCACTGTCAGCGGGTTTCATCTGGATGGGATGATGCATCTGGAAGGAGAACACGGAAGAAACATGTTAAACATCAACCTATCATCAGGCCTGTCATCACCTGGCCTGTTCATTGTCACGTTAGTTACCGCGATGATGAACAGGCCAGGTGCTTGGCTATGTTTTTTGGTTCCCTCTTGCTCCCTTGCCCTTTAGCAATGGTTTAAACATTTCGTTCACTCCTAGCCTCCTCTCCTTGACTGATCTGAAAGAACTGACAAGGTGAAAGCCACCCTAATAATGAGCTCGACTCCATATTGTTTTCACCTGTCAAGTTACCTTTTCCAATCAGTGCAGATGAAGGAAAGGAGGTGAGGATGGATTTTTAGACTAGAATTGCTCTCTTGCTCGTTATTACACTTCTTCCTCCACCTCATCCCCCTCTGTCAGCATCTTTCTCATCCGCTCGCCCCCTCTCAGATTCGATTATCCCTCACACTATAGTGAGCTATAGAAAAGGATATGTCCACTAGTATGTGGGCTCAAATTCTCTCCCCTTTCTTTGGGTTGGGCCAGAGCAGTAGTCATATGATCGCAGTTATTGATTCTCCCCGTCATCATCCTTTCAGGATCTATCCTTTCAGGATTCCCCCCCCCCCCCAGTGGACTGATCCATTGTGGAGGCTGTGGGGATGGCACAGTCCATCAGTCTAAGACATGTGCTACTGAAATTGTATATGGTTATATTATGTAAGAACAATGTTGCAACAAATAAAAAGTATATATTTTTTATTAACAAATGAGCTTTCTCCCGCACTGGATATTGGTCGCTGTCCACGGTTCTGAAACATATCAGTGCGCTGTTGAATGGGTGCCTTTTCCTAGACCATGCTGCTATGTGCATAATAGAGCAAAGTTAACCCGCATATTGGTGTTGAGAACAATGTGGTGAAGGCAACAGCAGATTTAGGAGACGAGAAAACAGCCCTTGGCTTAATTGTCTAAGAAAAGTAAGGTTGGAAACCAACTTAATTACGTCTAATCAATAGTCTAAATGTTAAAATGTGCCTGGCTTTATAAATCATCCATTTATATCTCCAGAAATAAGACAGATCCTGCTTCTGTTGCCTGTTTGAGTGTTTAACAGCCTACTGATTCCGTGAGCGCTAAGCCTCAAGCAACAATTCCACAAATTTGGCGGCTTTTTAATATTTGCTATGGTGTAATAAAGGCCTTACTTTATGATATTTATAATAATAATAACAACAACGACCCTCCTCCTTCCTTGATCTCATTGTTAATATTGCCGTTATTATAATCATTAATAGGGTTAGTATAGCAGCCGTGTATAACCACCATCGAGATGTAGGCCTAAGAGCACACCCTAAATACTGTAACTTACTTACAGTAGCTTGTATGAGCATTGAAATAGGCTACGGTATCAATAATTTATTTGTTCATGTCATTACACAGAATACAAAATCATTCATGATGTGAAATGCAATCAAGCATTTTAGTTTTAAAATAAAATAAAGCGACCATTGAATAATTAGCATAAACCGTTCCATTTCGGAAATTGCATTCACGACTCCATTAGACCGTTTTTAGTCTTTGCTTTACAAAAAAACAACGTTACACTCTGGTACGCTTGTAATTGATTTAGTGTTGTTTACAATGTATTTCTGACTGTCTGGAACAATGTAATCTAACAGCACCTGTTTGGCACCTAGAACATGCACGCATCGCTTACTCCATACTTTTATTTACAGTATTTTCTACAACTAGTCAAAATTATTCCGCACATCCTACTTCCCCTTTACCTCCCGCGCACCCAGTAAACATTCCCCCGGTTTGAATTGATTTGTCACGTCCTCTGCATCCATTTTGTTGTCATGTGTTACGGTGTTCAGAGTTTGTTATAACCAATTTATTTATGTGCTGTAGGTCAGGACCTATTGGTCACTTGCATGCGAAGCAAACATGTGTCACGTATAGAGAGCAAGCGTTGATGGGATAGGGAATGATTTTCCTAAACAAATGAGGGAGTTCGCCAACATAACTTGTCAGTCAGAAATGGCTGTAATTATGTTGCAGCTTCAGCAACACTGATAGCGCTATACACATTGTTGATGTGTGATGGTCCCTGCAGCAGGGAGGAGAGACACACAATGGGTGCTAGTCAAACAGTCACTAAGTGACTTTTGTATAATATAATATAAATTATATATATATATAATATATATATATATAAATAAAACAGTGCAGCAAGTCTGAGCCAGGGGCCACAATCAAATCAATGGCGGTCAGACTCCCTCTAGTCATTTGTATGTCTTAATTATTTAATCAAACAGTTCGCTTAAAGCATCAGACAAGCTCAGTGCATATAGTTGATTTGATTAAAAACACATAGGACTCAATTTTGGGGGGTCAGGGAGAGCCCTAAAACACACAGTACTATACAGAGCCATGGTTGCATGGAACTCCCTTCCATCTCATATAGTGCAAATGAACAGCAAACCCGGTTGAAAAAAAAATAAAAAATAAAGCAACACCTCACGACACAACACCTCTCCCCCCGTGTGACCTACTTTTTGTGTGCATGTATTGACATTTATGTCTAGCTGATAGATGCACACACACAGCCACCACCCACACCCCCTACATGTTAATGTATGTGAATTGTAAAGTATTTTGTTTGTAATGTCTTTTTCGTTATGTGTCGGACCCCAGTAAGACTAGCTGTCGCCATTGGCGTCGGCTAATGGGGATCCTAATCAAATCTAACAGTGCTGCTCTCTTCTGGCCTGCTTCTTAATGGCTGCATCCCAAGTGGCACCCATATTAGTGTTTTCACCATACCAACGTTTTACTAATGCTACAATAACCAGGCCTAGTATCGAGATAACAAGAAAGGAAAAAAATCAGTGGCATAACTGTTCACCCATCTCCAGGACACTTGTTCCCGTTTTCTAAACATTATGCGCCTATGCTACACACAAAAAACAGGCACTCATATTCACACTTATTGAACTGAATCGCACACACATTAAATTTCACTCACACACACTCGCTCTCTCTCTCTCACTACCTCACATACTCTCTCCCCCACACACCCCCACACTAACCCCAATACTCCCACTCCCCCCCTCCCGGGACAACTTTAAAAACATTAGACCCTGAACAGAATGTGTGGATCAGAAAGAGGTAGATGTTTGATCTAGTTAGGCCTAGTGGTTAGAGCGGCAGGAAGCATAGTGGTTAGAGCTTTGGGCCAGTAACCTGAAGGTTGCTGGATCGAATTCCCGAGCATTCTGCCCCTGAACAAGGAAGTTTACCCACTGTTCCCCAGTAGGCTGTCATTGTAAATAAGAATTTGTTCTTAACTGACTTGCTTAGTGAAATAAAAAGGTAAAATAAAAATCCTACATTTGAAGCACATATCATGATCTTTTCCTTTCTTCCAGTGCCACCCAAATGAACCTAAACCTACTGTCAAGTTACCAGGTTGTTAGCTAGCTAGGTAACATGACAAACAACGTTGTTCAGTTTAGAGGTCGACCGATTAATTAGGGCCGATTTCAAGTTTTCATAACAATCGGAAATTGGTATTTTTGGGGGCCGATTTGCCGATTTTTATTTTATTTCTTATTTTAATACCGGTGGGTTAACTGAACGACAGATTTTTACCTTCACCAATCTTGCAACCTTACAGTTAACTTGTCCAACGCAATAACGACCTGCCTCTCTCTCGTTGCACTCCACAAGGAGACTGCCTGTTACGCGAATGCAGTAAGCCAAGGTAAGTTGCTAGCTAGCATTAAACTTATCTTATAAAAAACAAATCAATCATAATCAGTAGTTAACTACACACGGTTGATGATATTACTAGATATTATCTAGCTTGTCCTGTGTTGCATATAATCTGACTGAGCATACAAGCATCTAAGTGTCTGACTAAGCGGTGGTAGGCAGAAGCAGGCTCGTAAACATTCATTCAAACAGCACTTTCGTGCATTTTGCCAGCAGCTCTTCGTTGTGCGTCAAGCATTGCGCTGTTTAGGACTTCAAGCCTATCAACTCCCGAGATTAGGCTGGTGTAACCGAAGTGAAATGGCTGGCTAGTTAGCGCGCGCTAATAGCGTTTCAAACGTCACTCGCTCTGAGCCTTGGGGTGGTTGTTCCCCTTGCTCTGCATGGGTAACGCTGCTTTGATGTGGTGGCTGTTGTCGTTGTGTTGCTGGTTCGATCCCAGGGAGGAGAGGGACGGAAGCTATACTGTTACACTGGCAATACTAAAGTGCCTATAAGAACATCCAATAGTCAAAGGTTAATGAAATACAAATGGTATAGAGGGAAATAGTCCTATAATAACTACAACCTAAAACTTCTTACCTGGGAATATTGAAGATTCATGTTAAAAGGAACCACCAGCTTTCATATGTTCTCATGTTCTGAGCAAGGAACTGAAACGTTAGCTTTCTTACATAGCGCATATAGCACTTTTACTTTCTTCTCCAACACTTTGTTGTTGCATTATTTAAACCAAATTGAACATGTTTCATTATTTACTTGAGGTTAAATTTATTTTATTATATATTCTTTTATTATATATATATAAAATAATATTAAAATAATAAAACATGTTTTTTTTTTTAATTGGCCAATTAATCGGTATCGGCTTTTTTGGTCGTCCAATAATCGGTATCGGCGTTGAAAAATCATAATCGGTCAACCTCTAGTTCAGTTATCAAACCAATAATTAGCGGGCCGGGATTAGTTTAAAATTGCTCAGGAAGAAAAGAGGTAGCGCCGGTTATAAGAGGCGTATTCTTTATCCCGTTTGAGCTAGAGACAAAACGGTGTCTTTGTTGCCTGTCGCGGCGCTGTTTTCCTCTCTGGCACTGCTGCGTGACAACAAACTTGCAAACGCCTATAGTCAGACTGGCCTGTGCCCTTGGTTTATCAATGATGAAATTACATACAATGTATCAGCTTTACTCGCTCTTCGTGCTGCTCCAATTTAGCAAATGTAACAGAAGACTGATCAGGGTCTCTATCCCCACTCACCATCACAGCTAAATTACTTTTTTTTTTAACCGATGGAGGAATAGATGTGCAGGAAGAGCGGACGGAGAGAAGCAGGTGAGTGAGGACACACGTGATATGCGCATGAAAGTGAAGTGGACATTGGACCGGCGCATAGCATACAAGAGACTAATTGCAGTTGCATAAGCAACTGACTTTCTTAACATTTACTGTTTAGGATTTCACCTGCGGGTGCTTTAGATCGGTAGGGCCAAAAAAGTTGGTAGTATCATACGGAACGGGTACTATGGTATTCTAAAAATGTTGGTGCCATGATGTTTTGGTAGCACGATATTAACGTGATACTGGATTTCCATGCAACACTACCCTATACCCTATACACTACCTTTGGTCAAAAGTAGTGCACTATATAGGGAATAGGGTGCCATTTGGGGTGCAAACAATGTCCTCTGGTCTTTAAAGTTGTCATTTTTCACTTAGGAATGGAATGCTAGCCATACCGTCCAGCATTGCTAACATGTTCCAGAAATGAGGGGCCATATCTGAGCAACAGCTTGAGCTTCAACAAGAAGTTGGCAGAGAATCCAGTCCATCTGCAAATTACATATTTCCACCTGCGATTTATTTCCCCTGGCTCTTCCACTAGATCCCTTAATACGCTGAGGAAGAAGTGGATCTGAAGAGCTAATCTTTTGGATTAGATATCTACACCTGCCATATTGACACAAAGAAGCCAGAAAGGGAATAAGAAAAATATGGAGTGAAGTGGCTAGATTTTAAGCAAGGGGAATTAGGATATGAGCAGAGGGCAAGGTTTCAAGTTCAATTTATTTGTCATGTGTAAAGACTAGATATTTTACTCACTTCTTGCCATTTCTATAAAAACAAAAACTGGGGTGGCTGGCTGTATGTAATGGTGTTATTATTCAAGAGAAGGGGATCAAGAGAAGGGGATCAAGAGAAATAGACAGGTGAAATAAAGATATCATGGAAGTTGCTTGGCTTCAAGTTTATTTACCAGGTGTTATGATGACATGATAACATGGGAAATCTTGCTCCCTCATTTGAGTGCTCACGATAAAAACAAAAACAGGAGAGGCAGTTATGAAATGTGTTGTTTTTCAGAGAGAAGGGAACTAAAAGAAATAGACAGATGGCCGTCTCGGTATGGGGACTGGCGTCACTTGCCAAGGAGAGGAAGGCACAGGAGGAGGGAGTCCGTGCGACAGACCTACCTGGGTTCAAATACTATTTTAAAAAATTATTCAAATACTTATTGTATTGGATTTAGCCTGCCTGGAGGGCCAGATAGGCGGGGATCCAGGATGTGCACTTGTGACTTTTCTATTGGTTCCATTGCAATAGGCAAACTCAACCATGCAGAGATAAAGTATTTGAAATTATTTCAAATAGTATTTGAACCCATGTTTGGCGACCGAAAGGGACGCAAGCTTTTCCACCAACGAGCCGTCGGACTTCAGTCAATGCCAGGAGCAGCATGACTGGCTGTGGTAGGGTTCGGGAGCAGCTGTCAAAATACATGCACTTGATTTGAAAATGCGTAAACTGATTAATGACACCAAATACAGTGCTATTTATACTCTAGGTTTGTACAGTATGTGTTCTCTAAATCGCACTTCGGTAATCACGCTACTGACAATTTCAGGGTTGGGGTCAATTCTTTTTCAATTCAGGACTCAAATAGAATTCACCCCAAACCTGAATGGTATAATTAGTACAGGTCTCCCTTTGCTTATCACACAGGCACAAATTCTTCAACACTTAGTCATTCTCCTCATTATTGGAAACTGAAAAAGTCAGCCGAATGGAGATATTGATTTAATTGAAGACTGAGGTAGTTTAGTATTGATTTAATTGAAGACTGAGGTAGTTTAGTATTGATTTAATTGATTGGAAGCAGATAGAGTAGCATAGGGGACAGGGGAGGCAGATTTACAAAGCTTTAACAAGCAATTGCACTTGTTCCAGTTGACTGAGCTTTAATCTCTATCAGATAAATCAGGTTAGAATTAAGACTCCCTCTGTTTCTCTATACAGCTGTCACCCTGTTTTCTCTTTCCTTCTCACACTCTCTCCATCGCTCTCAGCAGATTCCATTGTTAGGAGCAATATTCTTCAAACACTTTCCTTTTGTATTCCTTTTTAAATATTAAATGTAGTTTTGCATCTATGATTCATGAGGACAAGCACAATGAATAATTTGTTCCACTTTATGACTGGGTAGCTGTGTGTGTGATTCAGTGAGTTGGCTAGCTGGGCTCCCCTCGTGCAAAGCACCCTTTACCTGACTCCGTGTTTGGGTCTTGGTGTGCACACGACTGTGTGGTTATTACTTCATCAGAAGAGGGAGTAAGGTTCAGGTCAGTTCTTGTGGATGGGAATGGCATGGCAGTGCCTATACGGTGTGTGTGGGCTGTGGCTATAGTGAGCTCATTAGGTTACATCCATCCAAGTGCAGTCTACAGCAGCAACACAGGGGAGCAATGAGGGGCTAAAGGCGGCACGCACACACACACTTCCTGCTTACTCACCCCTGTTAAGGTCTTTATGTTGTGCAATGCATTCTGGGCCTCCAGGGCGGCTTTTCTGGTATAAAACGTTACAAAACAGCATCCTGCAGAGAGAGAAGGGGGGATTTTTTTATTTATTTAATAACAGAACAATCAGAATAGCGCAACATTAAACACAAGTGCTGTTTCAAGACAAGGAATGGAATCACTATTAACTGTTGTACATACAGTACACACACTGCACAGCATGCTAGGTGCCTATACAGCACACACACAGCATTTGCAGTGAGAGTAGTCTATGGGCAAGATAAGGAGATGGGCTGATGGATCAGGGTCATAGTTGACACTCATGACTGTACAGTACTGCCACAGAGAGCAGAGCAGGAGACCAAGAGGCTGTCTGTCTGTCAGGGTCACTGAGGTGTGGCAGAGAAAGGCTACAGTGAGGCTACTCAGAGGCAGGCAGCCACTGTACTGACAAAACTATTGAATGGCTCTCTGTTACATAAGTGTGCATACACACATAGGCAATACATCCACAGACACGATAAGAATGGGAGAGGGAAGGAGAGAGCAAGCAAGCAATAGAACAAGAGAGGGCGATGGGGAGGGGTAAGAGAGGAGAAAAAAAAAGAACAAAAAAATACTCTCATCCTTCAGTCCCAGCAGACCGCCAGTGGCGTTCCAGCCTGTCAGTTTCTCTGGGCTGGCAGAGAACACAAAACACACACAGAAGTGGAAAGCGCGCACACACACACACACACACACACAGAAGTAGAGTACTGCAGCGTCTCTGACCTACATAGTGTTGTATTGCTGCTGCTTACTGTAGAACTCCCTCTCAGGCTGTGCCGTGCCGTGCGTGTGAGTTATAATGCTACTGTGGAGTGGAGTGGAGCTCCCCCTCTCTCTCAAGCCTCGACTGGGAGCTGCGATATGGTAATATGCATCGAGCTGCTCCGTTCTCATCTCTAAGAGGCTGCTTCAGTGTTTCCCCTATATTTATTTAGCAGCGGTGGCATATGAAGATATGTTTTATATACAGTACCAGTCAAAAGTCTGGACACCTACTCATTCCAGGATTTTTCTAGATTTTTACTATTTTCTACATTGTAGAATAATAGTGAGACATCGAATCTATGAAATACCACATATATGGAATCATGTAGTAACCAACAAACAGCTACACAAATCAAAATATGTATTATATTTGAGATTCTTCAAAGTAACCACCCTTTGCCTTGATGACAGCTTTGCACACTCTTGCAATTCTCTCAACCAGCTTCATGAGGTAGTCACCTGGAATGCATTTCAATTAACAAGTGTTGCTTGTTAAAAGTAAATTTGTGGAAATGTCTTTCCTTCTTAATGCATTTGAGCCAATAAGTTGTGTTGTGACATGTTAGGGTTGGTATACAGAAGATAGTCCTATTTGGTAAAAGACTGAGTCCATATTATGGCAAGAACAGCTCAACTAAGCAAAGAGAAAGGACAGTCCATCATTACATTAAGATATGAAGGTCAGTCAACACGGAAAATTTCAAGAACTTTGAAAGTTTCTTCAAGTGCAGTCGCAAAAACCATCAAGCACTATGATGAAACTGGCTCTAACGAGGGCCGCCTCTGGAAGACCCAAAGTTACCTCTGCTGAACTGGAAGTTCATTAAAGTTACCAGCCACAGAAATTGCAGCCCAAATAAATGCTTCACAGAGTTCAAGAAACAGACACTTCAACATCGTCTGTTCAGAGGAGACTGTGTTAAATCAGGCCTTCATGGTCGAATTGCTGCAAAGAAACCACTACTAAAGGACACCAATAAGAAGGGCCAAGAAACATGCGCAATTGACATTATACCGGTGGAGTGTGCAAAGTGGTCAAGGCAAAGGATGACTATTTGAAGAATCTCAAATATAAAATATTTTTGATTTGTTTAACACCTTTTGGTTACTGCATGATTCCATATGTGTTATTTCATAGTTGATGTCCACAATGTAGAAAATAGTACAAATAAAGAAAAACTCAAACGAGTAGGTGCTCTAAACTTTTGACCGGTAGTGTGTGAGTGTGTGTCTGTATATACACTACCGTTCAAAAGTTTAGGGTCAGTTAGACATTTCCTTGTTTTTGAACGAAAAAAGGAACATTTTTGTTCATTAACATCAAATTGATCAGAAATACAGTGTAGACATTGTTAATGTTGTGAATGACTATTGTAGCTGGAAACGGCTGATTTTTAACGGAATATCTACATTGTCGTACAGAGGCCCATTATCAGCAAACATCACTCCTGTGTTCCAATGGCACGTTGTTAGCTACTTTGAGAACTAACAATTGCCCAAATTAAAAACTAGACAGGGAGAATCAAAAATTCCATAAATTAAATGGCATGGGGCTCCCATTGATTTCGTTATAATGGTTGAGTCACTGAGATGGCAAAATATATAGCAAAATGTGTAGAATTGCAGGCCCTTATCTTTATAACAGCTACATTTTGTCATGGGCCACCCCCCACGCTAACTTTGCCACCACTGCAGAGTTGCACCACCTTTCCTCTCTGTGTTGCTCTCTCTCCCTCTCCGCTGTTCAGTGCTACCCCCTAGCACTCCGCTGATGCTAAATAAACCATGAATCTCTCGCTCTTTCACTCTCTTCCCTCCGCTCTCTCACTGTGCTTCCCCTCCCTGCTGCATAGAGGCTAAATAATCCATAGGGCTAAGAGCTAAGCATGATGGTTATCGTGTATTTATACCCTGCAGTCAGATACCCTGGCATCATCATGACCTAAAAAAACAACACTACAAATTTGACCACTCAAAATAGATAGGGGCGAGAACAAACAGACCCAAATTGAAGTGGGGATTTAAAATGGATTGATTCCAACAGAATCAGGAGGACTCATACAAAAGCAAGATGGATGACACAAAGAGGAGGGGGAAACGGCATTGAGGGGTGTATTATCGACTTACAATGTGCTTTATATTAGGCTTCGGCAGTATATCGTATATACCGTATACCGGGATATTTGGAAATAGCCACAATACATTTTCATATTGGTAGTTAGTTACTTTTTAAGTAAATACCTGCAGTCAACTTGTGCAATACGTAAGGGGATAAAGATTGCATTCTTCATTTTCACCTGTCACATTATTTTACATTTATGAAGCTTACGGTAGTTCCCCAGAACAGTGTAGCCAGTAACGTGTTCGTTTGTAAATAGCACAACGGGAGAAAGTGGGAGCAGGTGAGTCCAGCAGTATATTGTCAGGGTCACGTTTTAGATTCAAGTGGGGTTTTTGCTTCAATAGAGTGATCAGGGACATGCAACTAGTTTTCCTTCACAGAAAATACATTAATGAAACACATTCGGCAGAAAATAGCTTCATTTTCATTAGATGACAACAGAAGAGCAAAGCTATTTGGCTGGCACCAACACAAGTAAACGAGCGTACAATGAAAGAGCAAAGCTATTTGGCTGGCAGCAACACAAGTTAATGAGCGTACAATGAAAGAGCAAAGCCTTCTTGGCAAAAACAATGCATGGCCATCATATTTCTACTGTTTATCATAGAAAATGTGGCTGGCTACATTTCCTTATGTTTTGCTTTGGCTGGCAACAGCAAGAAAAGTAGTTACACATCAGTCAGAGAGCCGGAGAAGATGGCTGCCATTTTATGTGCTCTTAACTTCTTGGATATAGGGGGTGCTCTTTTAATTTTTGGATAAAAAACGTTCCCATTTTAAACAAGATATTTTGTCACGAAAAGATGCTCGACTATGCATATAATTGACAGCTTTGGAAAGAAAACACTCAGACGTTTCCAAAACTGCAAAGATATTGTCTGTGAGTGCCACAGAACTGATGCTACAGGCGAAACCAAGATGAAATTTCAAACAGGAAGTTCCCCAGATTTTGAAAGCGCTGTGTTCCTATGTCTCCTTATATATGGCTGTGAATGGGCCAGGAATAAGCTTACACTTTGTCGTTTCCCCAAGGTGTCTGCAGCATTGTGACGTATTTGTAGGCATATCATTGGAAGATTGACCATTTTACACTACATCTACCAGGTGCTTGGTGTCCTCCGTCGCAATTATTGCATAATCTCCAGCTGCGTGTATTTTTCCATTTGCTTCAGAGGAGAATCCCAACTGCCACGAATGATTTATCATCGAATAGATATGTGAAAAACACCTTGAGGATGATTCTAAACACCGTTTGCCATGTTTCTGTCGATATTATGGAGTTAATTTGGAAAAAAGTTTGGCGTTGTAATGACTAAATTTTCTGGGGGTTTTTTCTTAGCCAAACGTGATGAACAAAACGGAGCAATTTCTCCTACACAAATAATCTTTCTGGAAAAAAATGAACATTTGCTATCTAACTGAGAGTCTCCTCATTGAAAACATCCAAAGTTCTTCAAAGGTAAATTATTTTATTTGAATGCTTTTCTTGTTTTTGTGAAAATGTTGCATGCTGAATGCTATGCTTAGTGCTATGCTATCTATCAATACTCTTACACAAATGCTTGTGTAGCTATGGTTGAAAAGCATAATTTGGAAAATCTGAGATGACAGTGTTGTTAACAAAAGGCTAAGCTTGTGAGTGAATATATTTCTTTCATTTCATTTGCGATTTTCATGAATAGTTAACGTTGTGTTATGGTAATGAGCTTGAGGCTATGACGACGCTCCCGGATACGGGATTGCTCGACGCAAGAAGTTGCTCTTAACCAACCTTTCTATTTAGTTAGTTTTTTCACTTTGTTTGTTACTTATTTTGCACATAATGTTGCTGCTACCATCTCTTATGACTGAAATTAGCTTCTGGAAATCAGAACAGCAATTACTCACCTTGAACTGGACCAAGAATTTCTCTTTAATGAGTGGGACTAGAGGGATTTACTCCTGACAGCCGAACAGGCCCTCATCTTTTCATTCTCTTTCTCCTGCGAATGACAGGGATAATCGGGGTGCCTTGTGAGGATCCGCCGACGAGTGGCTAATCTGCCGTTGCCATCAGTACTATTGGCCAACGTACATTTGGATAATAAATTGGACAAACTAAAAGCACGTATATCCTACCAACGGGACACTAAAAACTGAAATATTTTGTTTCACCGAGTCGTGGCTGAACGACGACATGAATAAACATACAGCTGGCGGGTTATCCACTGTATCGGCAGGATAGAACAGCAGCTTCTGGTAAGATAAGGGGATGTCTATGTGTATTTGTAAACAGCTGGTGCACGATATCTAAGGAAGTCTCGAAGGTTTTGCTTGCCTGAGGTAGAGAATCTCATGACAAGCTGTAGACCACACTATCTACCTAGAGAATTTCTGTATTTTTCGTAGCTGTCTACATACCATATCTACATACATATCGATGCTGGCACTAAGACGACACTCAATGAGCTGTATATCACCATAAGCAAACAGGGAAACGCTCATCCAGAGGCGACGCTCCTAGTGGCCGGGGACTTTAATGAAGGGAAATTAAAATCAGTTTTACCAAATTTCTTCCAGCGTATTAAATGTGCAACCAGAGGGGGAAAAAACAACAACTGTAGACTACCTTTACTTCACACACATAGACACGTAGAAAAGCTCTCTCTCCCTCGCCCTCCATTTGGCAAATATGGCCATAATTATATCCTCCTGATTCCTGGTTACAAGCAAAAATTAAACAGGAAGCACCAGTGACTAGATCAATAAAAAAAAAGTGGTCAGATGAAGCAGATGCTAAACTACAGGACTGTTTTGCTAGCAGACTGGAATATGTTCTGGGATTCTTCCAATGCCATTGAGGAGTACACCACACCAGTCACTGGATTCATCAATAAGTGCATCGATGACGTCATCCCCACAGTGACCGTACGTACATACTAGAGGTCGACCGATTAAATCGGAATGGCCGATTTAATTCGGGCCGATTTTCAAGTTTTCATAACAATCGGACATTGTTTTTGTATACCTTTATTTAACTAGGCAAGTCAGTTAAGAACACATTCTTATTTTCAATGACGGCCTAGGAACAGTGGGTTAACTGCCTCGTTCAGGGGCAGATCGACAGATTTTCACCTTGTCAGCTCGGGGGATTCAATCTTGCAACCTTACAGTTAACTAGTCCAACGCAATAACGACCTGCCTCTCTCTCTCTCCCGTTGCACTCCAGGAGACTGCCTGTTACGCGAAAGCAGTAAGCCAAGGTAAGTTGCTAGCTAGCATTAAACTTATCTTATAAAAAAATCACTAGTTAACTACACATGGTTGATGATATTACTAGATATTATCTAGCGTGTCCTGCGTTGCATATAATCTGACTGAGCATACAAGCATCTAAGTATCTGACTGAGCGGTGGTAGGCACTTTCGTGCGTTTTGCCAGCAGCTTTTCGTTGTGCGTCAAGCATTGCGCTGTTTATGACTTCAAGCCTATCAACTCCCGAGATTAGGCTGGTGCAACCGAAGTGAAATGGCTAGCTAGTTAGCGAGCGCTAATAGCTCTTCAAACGTCACTTGCACTGAGCCTTCTAGTAGTTGTTCCCCTTGCTCTGCATGGGTAACGCTGCTTCGATGGTGGCTGTTGTCGTTGTGTTGCTGGTTCGAGCCCAGGGAGGAGCGAGGAGAGGGACGGAAGCTATACTGTTACACACACTGGCAATACTAAAAGTGCCTATAAGAACATCCAATAGTCAAAGGTTAATGAAATACAAATGGCATAGAGGGAAATAGTCCTATAATAACTTTTTACCGGGGAATATTGAAGACTCAAGCTTTCATATGTTCTCATGTTCTGAGCAAGGAACTGAAACGTTAGCTTTCTTACATAGCACATATTGCACTTTTACTTTCTTCTCCAATACTTTGTTTTTGCATTATTTAAACCAAATTGAACATGTTTCATTATTTACTTGAGGCTACATTTATTTTATTGATGTATTATATTAAATTAAAATAAGTGTTCATTCAGTATTGTTGTAATTGTCATTATTAACAAATAAATGTACAAAAAATAAACAGTTTTTGTGTTTTTTTTTTGTTGTTTTTTTTTAAATCGGCATCGGCTTTTTGGGTCCTCCAATATCGGTATCGGTGTTGAAAAATCATAAAATCGGTCGACCTCTAGTACATACCCCAATCAGAAGCCATGGTTTACAGGCAACATCCGCACTGGGATAAAGGGTAGAGCCGCCACTTTTAATTAAGGAGCAGGACACGAACCCGGAAGCTTATAAGAAATCCTGCTACGCCCTCCGACAAACCATCAAACAGGCAAACCGTCAATACAGGACTAAGATCAAAACGTACTACACCAGCTCCGACGCTCGTATGATGTGTCAAGACTTGCTATTACTATTACATACTACAAAGGGAAGCACAGCCGAGAGCTGCCCAGTGACACAACGAGCTAAATTATGTCTATGCTTGCTTTGAGGCAAGTAACAAAGAGCGTAACAGGAAAAGGCAGCCATACCCAACTCTCTGGAGATTGCATGGGCCTCAGGTGTAATCCATGTTTGAGACCTGGTTTTAGGAATTCTAATTCTAATGTTGATGAGTGATGATAAATAAGGTAGATTATTCAGACATGCTTTGTAGACAAACACGAGAGCATGTTGTTCTTGTCTCATGGACAGCAATGTCCAACCCACATGTTGATATAAAAACAGTGGTGAGTTCTGTAGCTAGCACCCGTAATAAACTAAGTGCGCAATGATAAGTAGCATCCAGCGGTTTAAGTGTGGATGCCGTAGCATGTGGGTAGATAATATCTGCATAATCTATAACAGACATAAAAGTAGCTTGCATAATTTGTCTTCTATTTGTAGAGGACAAACACATCCTGTTTCTATGGAGGAAGCATAGCTTGATTTTTACCTTGACTAACCGGTGCACATTGACTCTGTACCGGTACCCCTGTATATAGCTATATCACTATTGTTATTTTACTGCTGCTCTTAGTTACTTTTATGTCTTATTTAGATGATTTTTTAAGGTATTTTACTTAAAACTGCATTGTTGATTGAGTAAGCATTTCACTGTAAGGGCTGTTGTATTCGGCGAATTGACAAATGAAAATGGATTTATTTTGTCTGCTGATACGATTGCCCATTAGTCTGATGCGGAACAGAAATTACAATAAGAAACATTTTACATCTGAATTAACTTAACCCCCAAGTTTAACTTGCTAGTTATCTAAGTAAGTGGCTAAAGGAAACGGGGCATCATATAGTGTTAGTTTTCTGCTGTGTTTGAGAAGTCACAGCCCTTTGGATGAGTTATTTCTAGAGCTGCCACCACCTTGATTTCCTTGTGTTTTTCCTTCTCTCCATTGTCAGTCTGTCTTCTCCTCTACACTATTCTTTGAGCAGAGCAGGCAGGTCTGTTGCTCTAGCGACTCCAGACTCCACACAGACACAGCGTGGAGCCTACACATGCTGCTCCAGGGCCAGTACTGTTCTTCTTTCAGAGAAGCATGCGTCAAAACTTTGTTCATTTACACAATGTCTCTCATTCAAATTCGCTTGTAAATGTCCAAACTCACCAAAAATGACATTCGGTAGCACCGAATTTATTTTCATTGGCGCTTGTTAGCATACTTAGCTAGCAGCCTACATTGAAATTAGCTATCACTTGTGCTAATTTTATTATCATTCAGGTAGACACTACACAATTGGCTTGTTTTTGAGGTTTTTGGCATCGCCTTGTGTACTAAGCCGGTAGTACGGTATATCCTCTATGAGAGAAGGATAGTATGGTGATATGAAAATGTGGATACCGCCTCAACCCTACTCTATATTAAACAGCACCCAGGAGACACTGGTCTAAGTACACAAAAGACTCATTTGGTGTTTTTGACAGACGCCTGGGTATACATGTACTTACAAGTTTATACAGAGGTCTAATAAGCAGATTAATTCTCATTTCAATGGGGGGTAGGGTGTGGTTCAATTTCAATGCAGTCTCTTGCTTAGAACAGTGCAGTGTAATATCACCACAGCTCAGAGGTACAAAGTTGGGAACATACCTGAGCAAATTCCAATGACAACTCTCCAGCCTGCAACTGTGAGATTAGGCCTAGCTCCCCCTCCATTCATCCCTTCCTCCCTCCCTCCCAGCTCTGAGCACTGGCAGTAACAGATAGACAAGACACAAAGTACCAACATCAAAGAGAGGGTTCCACAATCCACATCAAAACCACCAGTTGGAGGATTAAGGCTTTCAATCCTTATTGAATCCCTCACATCAGGTTTGAGACAGTGAATTAAATAATGGGAATACGCCTGGCCGCCATAAAACATATTTTCACTTCACATCAAAGACCATATTTACATGTGGTTAATTCCAGAGGGCTGGGCACTTTCAGTGGCATGCACACGCACCCCACACAGTCGCAGAAGCTTTCAGAACTGCAGGCTTCTACTTGGCCGTCTCGGCTAATTGCGAGCCTAAACAGAACCGCTCGACTCGAGCACTCGAAGGTGAGTGTGTCGATGGACGCCTTAATGGAAAATTGCAGGCAAATAAAACTCCTTCCTCCCGTCTTTCCCTTGCTCACTCACTTCTTTACACATCTCTTAACCACCCGGGGAAATAAAATATGTTTTCCATAATGCACAGGAGTAAGAAGGGTTGCTATTTGGTATAACCCTGAAAATATAACAGAAATTTCTATTATGTTCAAAGTAAGACTCAGGAATATAGCGCCACACACAAACAGCCTACTACACCTGTTAACACCGACATTGAGTGACAGCACTGTGTGTGTGTGTGTGTGGTGAGCCACAGGCTGTGTGTTGTATTGAAGTGACCTCTTGGCTATTCTTTATTGCTGTCATAAAGCAAAGTGAGTCTGCATGAGCGTGTGAGTTGTGACAGCTCCTACACCTCTGTTTCCGTCTTCTCTTTGGCTTCTAGGGCCTAGGCTATTGTGATATTATTTCTGCTGCTATAGAAAGGGCTTTATTAAAGACATTTAAAATTGATTTACCTTTGCTTTGGGGGGGTGTGGCAGTGCGGTCTCGGAGGATGTTGATCTGGTGCACAGCCCCGTAGGGCTCAAACAGCTCCTTGAGCTCGGTTTCCGTCCAGGAGCGGGGGATCTGGCCAACGAACATCTTGATGGAGTCATGGTCAGGGGTATCCAGGTTCTCCATAGAACCATTCATCCTGCTGCTGTTGCTGCCGTTGCTGTGGGGGAGAGGTGGAGAGGGAAGAAGGATTTAGTCCAATATTTTGTTTAGGATAATTTAGTACCAGGGCCTACCATCTTATTGCTAGCTTTTTGGAGGCGCAGCTGGCTAAGGTGTTTCAAGAGGGCGGTCACGTGTGTTTGCAAGACAGAGGACGCAAGAAACAGTTTCAGTGCAAAAACCTGTACCATAGAACACAACTGTAGCCAATCTTGGCTGACGGATGACACACTGTTCTGCAATGAAGCCTCAACAGCTCTCTCTAGGGTAATACCATGGTGTAGCCCAAGGACAGCTATAGTTTTCATTCTCCTCTGGGTACATTGACTTCAATACAAAACCTAGGAGGCTCATGGTTCTCAAACCCTTCCATAGACTTACAGTAATTATGACAACTTCCAGAGGATGTCCTTGAACGTATCAGAGCTCTTGCAGCATGAACTAACGTGTTGTCCACCCAATCAAAAAAAATCTGAGAATGAATTTAGAACCGCTGGGTGAATTGAATTTGAATACCTTATCCAATATGCTTTAAAATAAAGAAAAATGGTCCTCCCTAATCTTAAAATGGCACCAACTGCCACTGGTATATACCGTATACCGGGGTATTTGGAAATAGCCGCGGGATGGTTTTTCAATACCGTTGAAATTATTTAACATTTTTAAATACATTTTTAAATAAATATCTGCAGTCAACTTGTACAATACGTTAGGAGATAAAGCAGATAGCGTTTTTCACATTATGAAGCTTACGATAGTTCCCAGGAACAGTGTAGCCAGTCACGTGTTTGTTTGTAAATAGCACAAAGGGGAGAAAGTGGGAGCAGGTCCAGCAGTGTAGTGTTTTTTTTTTTTTGCTTCAATAGAGTGATCAGGGACATGCAACTAGTTTTCCTTCGCAGAAAATACATTTATGCAACACATTCGGCAGAAAATAGTTTCATTTTCATCAGATGACAATATATGAGGAAAGCTATTTGGCTGGCAGCAACACAAGTAAACGAGCGTACAATGAAAGAGCAAAGCTCTTCTTTACCCGAGAAATGTAGGCTGGCTACACCGAAAAGTACAGGAGAAAAGTCAGAGCGCTGTCTGATGATAGAATGCCCACTTGTGATTTTTCAGAGTGGAGAAGTGTAACAGAAGCACAAAATTAGTCTGATGCCGAGCAGAAATATTAAGAAACATTTTAGATCTGCGTTTATAAAACGCAGCAAGATATTTCTTAAGTGCTTTCTTTTTTTTCTGCGTGAAAAACACACCAAAAATTATATTTGGTTGCTCATACCTTTACATGTATAACTTAATGAGCTGTGTCGCCTGTCTTTGCAATTTGTATATTTTGTTTGCGCTTGTTAGCATATTTAGCTAGCAGCCTCCATGGAAATTCACTATTACTTGTGCTAATTTTGTTAGCAGTCTGGTCTGGTAATAGATGACCAATGCGCTTTTTTTTCTTTTTTTTTTTTGAGCCCTCGTGTACTAAATTAGTATTACCATAAATCCCAGCATGCGAGAAGGATGATATGAAACTCTGGATACCGCCCAATCCCCATTTGTATCATTGAATCAAGGCTAAATGTGCTAGTGTTTGTAAAAGTGTCCCGTTTTCAGTCAGTGTGAATTGAGTTAGGTCATTGGCTCCTCCCAAAAATTGGAGTTGATTAGTACCAGGTGTATTAATGTGAGTGGGAGAGAGGCAGTGGCTAGTTAGACAAGGATGAGATGCGTTTGTATTGTTTCAACAGTAGTCAGGGATTTTTTGCAATTGTGATCCTTGGGCAGGCTGCCGAAATGTTTTTTTTTTTCGGGTCCTCTAAAGTACAAACAGCGTAAAAAACTAACATTTTCAGGATGAAATATATATATATTTTAAAGTCACCGCCAAGATGGGTTCCAATAAAATTCTCAAACAAGCCGACAGTGCTCATTGCCACACCCACCACCCAAACCCATTTTTTATCCAGAATAAGCCCTGGTTGTGTACGTTTAATCCATGTTTGAGCCTTTCAGGGGATTTTTTTGTGTGCCTGATTAATCTTTTTTTGTATTTCATTCACCAGCCAACAAACAATGCAATAGTACTTTGACTGCCGCTGTTTTAAAACAAACAATTTAGAGAGACAGTAACACAAGAGCCACACACACAGCTCTCTCTCCCCCCCTCAGTGGGTCAGCGCCATGCTGCATGGCCAGGCCCTGAGAGGGGATCAGCATTCTCAGGGTGATTAAGTTAGGGCCAGCCTTAAAGGGACTGATGGGAGTGTCCGCAGGCCAGACCACTGAGGCAAGGCAACGTACCACAAAGTCTACCACACAGACCATCAGAAGCCTCTCTCAGATGCCCACTGAGCCAGAAAAACAAATATGCAGCAGGACAGACCAGGCAGGCAGCATAGCGTATGTATCACACTGTGCCCACTGCCTAGACCACTACACACTAGAAGCCTCTGTCAGCACATGCCCACACTGAGGCTGAAGGGGCAGCCTCTTACAAGCGCTGACCATACACCCCCACCCGACTGAGCCAGGCTGGGAGGGGCCAGTACGCCACAACTCTGGCCCCACATTTAGCTGGGAGACTGGTCCTAGTAGTCAACTCGGTAAAGGGAAGGTATTATTCACTCACATTGCACACAAAAGACTGTGCCAAAGGATCACTTTTATGTGTGTGTGTGGGTGTTAGGGCTGGGCGATATAGCCAAAATATATCACCGTATTACTTTTTTTGATGTGACCCAAAAGGTGGAAAAAACATACATATGTGATTTCAATGGGTCTTTCTCCATTCCGATTAATTGTTCTATACTGTTCAAACTTCAACCCCCCCAAAAAATGTCTACACTTTCATAAATCTCTGCATTTCCTGCACTCATTTGAGATCCTTTATACACTGTCAAGTACTGCTGCACGATATGGGCAAAAACAAATCTAGGCCATATTTTTTAACCAAATGTTGCAATTGTGATTTAGAGCAAAACATTTGGATAAACTGTTGGAATCGTGGAAATAGAATGATTATTCAAATTCTATATAAGAGTGGGCACTTTGAATTCAGTGTTGTTTGACAACGAATGTAAATGCCACGGATGAGTTATTTTGACAGGGTAGGAAAAAGGGGAATACCTAGTCAGTTGTACAACTGAATGCATTGACTGAATCAGAGAGGTGCGGAGGGGGGCTGCCTTAAAATCGACATCCACGTCATCGGTGCCCGGGGAACAGTGGGTTAACTGCCTTGCTCAGGGGCAGAACAACATATTTTTTACCTTGTCAGCTCAGGGATTCGATCCAGCAACTTTTACTGGCCCAACGCTCTACTCACTAAGTTACCTGCCACCCCAAAGTGTTGGTCAGTGTTTCCAGGGTACCCTATAATCTTTGGCTACATTAATTTTTTTCTCTTTAGGTACTTCATGTAGCCAACATACTCATGCTTCATCTATTCCTCTTTGATTTAGAATATACTGTTGCACAAACAACATGCTGATTTAGGTCTACACCATAATTGGTATGAGGCTGTATAGCTAGCTACGTTTGCTCCGACTCGGTACATTTATTAGCTAGCTAGCGATTAGCATTAGCAGCTAACACGATTTAGCCACAACTTGCTAAGAAAAGACAAACTAGCCGGTTGCAGATAAGAAAAACAAAGTGTAATAATAGAACACGTGTGGAATTATATTAAGAAGCAAAGCGGAAAAAGCGTCGTCGTCGTCAACATTGTTGCATGATCATGTAGACTGAACGCAAGTGTATCGTGGTCGAGCAACAACAAACACGATCCTTGAGTGACAGGGGGCGTGGCTAGGTCTGTCTGGAAAGTGGCATGGAGAGAGATGACTGAAGTAGTGGAGAAAACTATGAAAATGTACGTTAGAGGTCGACAGATTAATTGGAGCCAATTTCAAGTTCTCATAACAATCGGTTATGGCCAACTCCATTGCATTCCACGAGGAGACTGCGTGGCAGGCTGACTACCTGTTATGTGAGTGCAGCAAGGAGTAAATTGCTAGCGAGCATTAAACTTATCTTAGAAAAAACAAACTACACATGGTTGATGATATTACTAGTTTATCTAGCTTGTCCTGCATTGCATATAATCGATGCGGTGCCTGTTAATTTTGCATCGAATCACAGCCTACTTAACAAGCGTATTCGCAGAAAAAAACTGTGCACCAATGTGTACCTAACCATAAACATCAACGCCTTTCTTAAAATAAATACACAAGTATATATTTTTAAACCTGCATATTTAGTTCATATTGCCTGCTAACATGAATTTATTTTAACTAGGGAAATTGTGTCTCTTGCGTTCTCTGCAAGCAGAGTCAGGGTATATGCAGCAGTTTGATCCGCCTGGCTCGTTGCGAACTGTGTGAAGACCATTTCTTCCTAACAAAGACAGTAATTAATTTGCCAGAATTGTACATAAATATGACATAACATTGAAGATTGTGCAATATAACAGCAATATTTAGACTTAGGGATGCCACCCATTAGGTAAAATACGGAACGGTTCCGTATTTCACTGAAAGAATAAACGTTTTGTTTTCAAAATGATAGTTTCCGGATTTGCCCTATCATCGTATGTGTGTTATTATATTATAATTAAGTCTATGATTTGATATTTGATAGAGCAGTCTGACTGGGCGGTGGTAGGCAGCAGCAGGCTCGTAAGCATTCATTCAAACATCACTTTCCTGCATTTGCCAGCAGCTCTTCGCTGTGCTTCAAGCATTGTTCTGTTTATGACTTCAAGCCTATCAACTCCCGAGATTAGGCTGGCAGTACTATAGGGCCTATAAGAACATCCAATAGTCAAAGGTATATGAAATACAAATGGTATAGAGGGAAATAGTCCTATAATTCCTACAACCGAAAACTCCTTACTTGGGAACATGAAGACTCATGTTAAAAAGGAACCACCAGCTGTCATACGTTCTCATGTTCTGAGCAAGGAACTTAAACGTTACTTTTTTTACATGGCACATTTTGCACTTTTACTTTCTTCTCCAACCCTTTGTTTTTGCATTACTTAAACCAAGTTGAACATGTTTCATTATTTATTTGAGACTTTATTGATGTGTTAGATTTTATTGATGAATTATATTAAGTTCAAATAAAAAAAGTGTTCATTCAGTAATGTTGCAATTGTCATTATTACATATATATATACACATATACACTTTTTTTTTTTTTTTTTTTTTAATCGTCCGATTAAATCGGTATCGGCTTTTTTTGGTCCTCCAATAGTCGGTATCGGCGTTGAAAAATCATAAAATCGGTCGACCTCTAGTACTTTACACACGGCATATCACATTTAACAAACCAAACATAAAAATAACATTATAGAAGGTCAAATAAAAACCCAAACCGGTCCGTGCATCAATACCGGTATATAGCAAAATAAGTTATACCGGCCAGCTCTAGTGTGTGTGTGTACATCCAATTGAGGACCAAAGGGACTCCTGGTGTGAGAAAGCTGGCAACTGGCACACAGACCTGGTGATTAGTTAATGGGATAGTAAGCAGAGGGACTGAGGGAGACAAAAACAGGGAAAGAGCGACTAGGTTAAATAAAGGGACAGAGAGAGTTACAAGTATACAGACCTTTGGACACGAGCCATCCATCTCTTACACATAGAGCCCAAACGCTCGGCCGAGACACCAAGTGACGACCTAAACGACATTCTGACTCCTCACTGTCGGGCCTCTGGAAAGCCAACTCTTAAAAAGACCCGATCCTACACACTTCACAAATAACTCTTCAGGGGAAAAAGAAAAAAAAGAAAAAGAACTTTCCTACTGGAGCCAATACATCCAAAACGACAATTTAAAGCTCACAAAGCCAAGGGGTGACTTCACTGCCCCTCACCAACAACCCCGACAGATATCTGTACAGGATCCACTCAGCAGCAAAGCCTCGGCACAGCAGTGTAGTGGTCAGTCAGCACTAACCAGAAGATCACAATCCTAAACACAGTGAAGCAGGGAGGTACTGTACTATCTGAAATTGTCCAATAAGAAAAGCTCCCTTTCTATTGTTGTTGCAAAATGTTTTACCCTCTTAACACCTCTCTAAAAACACTGCGAGTTGGCAGAGAGAGGATTGTAGCCCATCACCCTCCTCAGGCGCTGGTCTAGCTTGGCGATGGAACAGGGAGTAACCTACCAGCTTCCACCAGCAGCACTTAGAAATACAATCACTAGAATAGGCTAACCCCTTTTTACAGTAATCCTACTGTGATGGTGCCCAATCTATGAATTCTCTCTATGCTATCCTGAGCGCAGCAATAGTGGAAACAATTGCATATTGTTCGGATGCTGGAGAGAACACTATTCCCCGATAGATCCCCTATACAGTAACAATGGGCCTGTGGTGAGTCAGAGGGACGCTTTGTAATCCTCCCATCCAATGCTACGTCTCACTAAACCACCGCAACGGGCATTGTGGTGTGTGACACCATTTATCTAGTTGCCAGATCCAGGCAGCCTTTCTCTTGACGCCATTTTGCTGAGTGCTTTGCCTGCCTTCTCATACATCTAAAATCTCAGACACAGCTGCCTGTCACAAGTTTTTTTTTTTTACCTTTATTTAACCAGGCAAGTCAGTTAAGAACAAATTCTTATTTTCAATGACGGCCTGGGAACAGTGGGTTAACTGCCTGTTTAGGGACAGAACGACAGATTTGTACCTTGTCAGCTCAGGGGTTTGAACTCGCAACCTTCCGGTTACTAGTCCAACGCTCTAACCACTAGGCTACCCTGCCGCCCCAAGTGGTCTGTCCCCGACTAAAACAAAACAAAATGCGGTTGACCGAAAGTAGTCTGTTCTTTTGACCAACCAATTGGTTGAAATTAGTATTTTTCCATATTATTTATACATGTGTGAGTGAGTGAGAGAGCTCCTACTGGCTTTCGTAGTTTCTGCCGTTACGCTCCTGAAGTTGCCTTGTAATAGGCTACACGAGGAGTCAGCCAACTATCATGTGGAATGCCAATTTATTTTTGTGGAACAGTTTAATTTCATTGAGAGTAACTTCTCCATATCTCAAAATCATTGTCATGTAGTTAATCAAAATGCTATCCAAATCTAAAATGAAAAACCTAAAAAGTAACTTCTATTGCCATCTATGTAAAAATAGCAAACAAATAAAAACATTACAGCCTGCAGGTAAAAAATATCCAGATGAAAATAAATATCCTATAAATCACATTGGCTACGCATGGCCTGTCTGCAACCAACTTGAAACATTTTATCAACAATTAACCTGGGTCCTGCCTGAAGCTCCTTGCAACATTGCCCATTTGGGGATATAAATATTCTGGGCCCTCCATTTCCCGCTACAGCTGTAGGCTATTTGCACAGGGGATATGAAGTAATCAGGTAGGCCTATTTTATGATGTTTCCACTGGATCAGTGCACGATATTTTTCCCTTTCACGCTGAGTGGTTATGAAAGGGAGAGAGCTGGAAAGATTTCTCAAATAAATTGGAATTGTCATTCTCAATAGATGTAAAAACATGCTGCTTGCTGTTTATTTTGAAGAAAACATTACTCTGAGAAGCTCCACAGCTCATTAGTGGTGGTACATTAAGCCAATCAGAAATACTATTAGATCCCCAAATGGGCAGGTTTATATACCTTAACTTGCAAGCAGGCCAGGTAGCCTATAGGCCTACTTCTATGCGTAATCAGGTGCACGTCCTTACTCAACATCGACAGAGCGCTCCAAACAAATGACAATGAAAAAAAAAGACAAATCTCGTAAATGGAATTAAATAAATAAAAACAAAAATTCCCACAAGCGTAGCTTAGTTTGTGCGCACAATATGTCCACTCACCCAAACATTGAGAATGGTAAAAAGACTGGAATAAAGATATATTGAATGCATTAACATACATTACAGTAACCAAACAAACATTGAAGATTAGACATGAATGGGACATGTACAGTGGCTTGTGAAAGTATTCATCCCCATTGGCATTTTTCCTATTTTGTTGCCTTTCAACCTGGAATAGGGGGGGTGAATTGATTTACACAACATGCCTTGATGTGCCAGGCTCGCACGCACTTTCGTGCGTTTTGCCAGCAGCTCTTCGCAATGCTTCAAGCATTGAGCTGTTTATGACTTCAAGCCTAACAACTCCCGAGATTTGAATGGTGTAACCGATGTGAAATGGCTAGCTAGTTCGCGAGAGACTTGGAGTAGTTGTTCCCCTTGTTCCCCGCGGCGTTTGTGGAGCGATGGGTAACGATGCTTCGAGGGTGGCTGTTGTCGATGTGTTCCTGGAGAGGGATGGAAGCTATACTGTTACACTGGCAATACTAAAGTGCCTATAAGAACATCCAATAGTCAAAGGTATATGAAATACAAATGGTATAGAGAGAAATAGTCCTATAATTCCTATAATAACTACAACCTAAAACTTCTTACCTGGGAATATTGAAGACTCGTGTTAAAAGGGAACCACCATCTTTCATGTTCTGAGAAAGGAACTTAAACGTTAGCTTTTTTACATGGCACATATTGCACTTTTACTTTTTTTATTTTACCTTTATTTTACTAGGCAAGTCAGTTAAGACGGCCTAGGAACAGTGGGTTAACTGCCTGTTCAGGGGCAGAACGACAGATTTTGTACCTTGTCAGCTCGGGGATTTGAACTTGCACCTTTCGGTTACTAGTCCAATGCTCTAACCACTAGGCTACACTGCCGCCCCAACACTTTGCTTTTGCAAAATTTAAACCAAATTGAACATGTTTCATTATTTATTTGAGGCGAAATTGATTTTATTGATGTATTAAGTTAAAATAAGTGTACATTCAGTATTGTTGCAATTGTCATTATTACAAATAAATAAAAATATTTAAAAAATCTGCATCGGCTTTTTTTGGTCCTCCAATAATCAGTATCGGCGTTGAAAAAAATCATGATCGGTCGACCTCTAATCTCTAAGTCTAATATTGCTGTTACATTGCACAACCGTAAAATGTTATGCCATAATTATGTACAATTCTGGCAAATTAATTACGGTTTTTGTTAGGAAGAATTGGTCTTCACACAGTTCGCAATGAGCCAGGCGGACTAAACTACTGCATATACCCCGACTCTGCTAGCACAGAACGCAAGAGAAGTGACACATTTCCCTAGTTAAAAGAAATTCATGTTAGCAGGCAATATTAACTAAATATGCAGGTTTAAAAAAAATATACGTGTGTATTGATTTTAAGAAAGGCATTGATGTTCATGGTTAGGTACACATTGGTGCAACGACAGAGCTTTTTTCACAAATGTGCTTGTTAAATCATCACCCGTTGGGCAAAGTAAGCTGTGATTCGATGATAAATTAACAAGCCCCGCATTGATTATATGCAACGCAGGACAAGCTATACAAACTAGCAATATCATCAACCATGTGTAGTTAACTAGTGATTATGTTAAGATTGTTTTTTTTAAGTTAAGTTTAATGCTAGCTAGCAACTTACCTTGACTCCTTGCTGCACTCGCGGAGCAGGTCTCCTCGTGGAGTGCAATGTAATCGGCCATAATCGGCGTCCAAAAATGGCAATTACCGATTGTTATAAAAACTTGAAATCAGCCCCAATTAATTGGCCATGCTGATTAAATCGGTCGACCTCTAATCAAAACGTAAACAATTCACACAATGAAGTTATTTAACAATTAATGTGCACAGATTGGCGGGAGAGCGCACATTCTGGAGAGAAACGTGCATTGTGCAGCCGCACTCTCCTTCTTGGACTGTGCCATCCCTGTGGCCTCCGCAATGGATTAGTTCACTGGGATGGGCGCAAATAAGACAGGTGTCTCGTGTGCCATAACAAAATACAGATATCTGCTACTGCTCGACAAGAACAAAAAAGTCGCCCAGTCAAATAATTGGCGTCAGCCCAATACATAATACAATTCTCTTGATAACTAGATGCATGTGGTGTGAATTGCTGAAACATAGTGATCCCAATACTGGATAAACACTTCAACACTACCCAAGCTAGACATATGGGTGGTCCCGGGAATCAAACAGTCAGTGCCAGTGGTCATTTGCCCAGCCACCACACCAAATGCAAGTTCCAATCCAAATGACTCTTCCTTTCTTTACTACCCTTGGTTGGAAAGGGGTCTCACATGTAAAAGCCATAAACCGTCACTGGGGAGCTCACTCCAGTGGGGGTTATTTCAAATTAAACTGGCTCCAGTTTGTCCAATAAGAAACACTCGTTTTCAAGTTGCAACTGTTTTTGCTAGTGTGCCCCAATAATTATGACCCAGACCAGAGAAAGTCAGTTAGGCCAGAAGGGCCTGTCGCTGTGATGTGGCAAGTGACCTGGCTCCAAGACACCTCGGAGCAGCTGACAGGTTCAAGTTGACATTAGCATAACTGCTGTTGCTCTTCCCACAAAATAACATGATTTACCGGGACCATATGCCTGGAGATTTGCTGTCGTCTGAGCGCAGAAGCATGTCAGCTGCACTGCTACACTGCTACACTTTTCCTAGTTGCTCCCATTAATAGAGACTGTCACTGAGGCAGCACTGAGCCATCGATATCATATACGAGTATACATGTCGTCAGCCACCTTCTCAAAGCGTCACACGTTTGTTGGGTTCTGTATGCATCCTAAATGAACGGCCAGTGAACACCTTCGACTTGGAATATGGCTTTTACTTGGCTTGGTTGGGATCATTTCAGGAATCACTTGACGCTCTACCTATATAAAAAAAGTCAACATTCATAGGCCCACACCATGTGATATAATCCAGTGCTGCTTTATGTGTTGGTTCAATTCATAGGTTGTGGTAAAGAAAGATTACCAATGTTAGTCAGGAAAGGCTCTCGCTCTTTGGGAGGTATCCCATACATCCCATATACCGGGGAGTTTGAAATATACATTTTTGGTATTGAAAATAATAGTCTATGCCACTGCTTAGAACTAATTGAACTATGTAAGACGTGCCAAATAAATTATCTCCAGCTCAAGGTGCCAGCTATGCATTTTGTTTGCTAACCTGCTAGCTAAATGGCTAGGTTGCAAGAGAAAGCTTCGTTACAGCAGAGACAATCAATCCCCTATGGTATAGGAACGGTATTTTTTTATTTTACCTTTATTTAAGTTAAAAACTAGTGGAGAACAAGTTCTTATTTACAACTGCGACCTGGCCAAGATAAAGCAAATCAGTGCAACAAACAACAATGCAGAGTTACACATGGAATAAACAAACATACAGTCAATAAAACAATAGAAAAAGTCTATATACAGTGTGTGCAAATGAAGTAGGATAAGGGAGGTAAGGCAATAAATAGGCCATAGTGGCAAAATAATTACAATATAGCAATTAAACACTGGAGTGATAGATGTGCAGAAGATGAGTGTGCAAGTAGAGATACTGGGGTGCAAAGGAGCAAATTAAATAAAAGTATGGGGATGAGGTAGTTGGTTGGGCTATTTACAGATGGGCTATGTACAGGTCCAGTGATCTGTGAGCTGCTCTGACAGCTGATGCTTAAAGCTAGTGAGGGAGATATGAGTCTCCAGCTTCAGTGATTTTTGCAGTTCGTTCCAGTCATTGGCAGCAGAGAACTGGAAGGAAAGGCGGCCAAAGGAAGAATTGGGTTTGGGTGTGACCAGTGAGATATACCTGCTGTAGCGTGTGCTGCGATGGTGACCAGTGAGCTGAGATAAGGCGGGGCTTTACCTATCAGGTATGACTATCTGGATACCGGCCAAACATAGTTATAGTTCATGCTCCTTTCCCCAGGAGGGCTCTTGCGCTCTCGTTTTATTTGGGGATGAAAAGTCGCAGTTTACATTGTGGAGTCGTGGACGAGCGCTTAACATTTCTGAGGATGGGCAGACAAGTGAAATACATTTTCTGAGAATACCCAGACTATCCTGAAGTGTTACTTGTTCTTCAAGAAAGCCATAGTAATTTAAAATTCCACTGAGTGCTGCTTCGACATGACCAAGAGAAAAAAACATGTTGGAAAGGATCAGTTTGAGCAAGGCAAGGCACAGAAATCACTTATCTTGATCCATGAGTAGTTAGATTTGGGATGCAAGATGATTTGCAGATCAGTGATTCTGCCCAGTCCAACTGCAATGTAGCCTTGTCACTCTCAAACACAGAGAAAAGCTCTTCTTTATCCCCCCTAACATCAGACCGCTGTCAAGTGTATAAAGGGTCTCCATCTCGCTTCTGATTCTCTTTCCAACCTGACAAGTCAGACGGAAAGGACCCAGCCAGGTATTGGTTGTCAGAGTGGATGAATAATTACTATCTCAGAATAGAAATACCACTCAACCAGAGATGCAGAAGCCACAGGGCTGTGTATTCTAGCCTCGGAGCAGAGGCAGTCAGATCACACAGGCATAGCAGTCTCTACATCACTCTCACTCCAGAAAAGGACCTGACAACAGGCACCAAGGAAATAGCCATGTCTGTTTCTGGTGTGATGTCTGCAAGTTTGTCTGGCCTGTTGTGTGATATTTGACCAATTTGCATAGGCAGGGCAGGCTGCACCTTGAGTCACTCCGGCTACGAGCACACACACAGCACTGTGATATCTAATTTCCATACAAGGTGCTGCTGTCTGCTGGAGGACCATCACAGTTGTCTATAATCAGTACATCAGTGCTCTGATGAAGGCCCCATTAAGATGTTTCCAGCCCAGCATGAACTCCAATTCTGCCTCAATATGGCCTAATTTTCATTGTTGCATTTCCCCTGATGAAGACAGACGTGTCCAATCATGCTGTGAATAGGGCTCCATGTGGACAAGAGGCAGCCAGGGCCTGATGACAAGACCCGCCCCATTAGCTCCATAATCATATGGAGTGTCCCTGGTGACGGTGGTTATGGATGAGGAGGGATGCAAATTAGGCTGAGTCAGGTTGTGAACGTAGCGTGCCCACCCACTCGGCCCAGAGTAGATGAAAACACGTTTTTGGTAATGAAATTTCACTTCCTTCTGTTATAAAACACATTTTACCAAGACAAATATAATTTCTTCATGTTTTGAATCGTTCAGTGGGGTCTTTCTCTAAACATATCATTAACATTCATCATCTTAAAAAATAAAGTCGGATTTCGTAACCCAAAACAGCCGATAAGCACCGAGCTCTGTTGACAGAGCAGTGCCGCATCGAGTAAGCACCTTAAGGATTTTGCATGTTGTAGTGGTCTGCAAAGTCGTCTTCTTCAAGTCGCAAAAAGAATGACAAACTAAATTATATATTAAAAGCTGTGAAAAAAAAAGCTTGCCATACGCTCAGTGCTCTGTTGACATTTCACAGAGTTATACTTGTTTTTGTGAGAAACATTTTTAAAACAGGAATTCTTCATTAATATGAAAATATCACATAATATAGATAACAAATATAGATGGAGATAACAAGTTCAACGGTGAGCCTGTCAGTTAGCCTTAATTCTTGCACAGCTTTTCCATTTTTTTCCTCTGGCCTCCATTGACTTAGTCACCTAAATTTTGTCCATCCTACAAAAAGGCAAAAAAAAAAAAACCTAAAGTAACTTAAGAACGGATTATGATAGGAGACGCAAGGTTTGAACCAATGGCTTTCTTAGAGGATAATAGACCATTTATCTTACGCATTGATCAAAAGATGCGTCTTTGATTGGACACTCTAGTGAATGGATTAATGAAGATAGGCAAATAGGAACCTGGTTTCGGCTGAAGCAAGTCAACTCTGGTCTGGCTGGAGGTAGAAAGCAAATCTAGCATCAGGTGAAGAAGACTGTTGCAGGGATATAGAAAGACTAGACTCCAACCAGCTACCAAGAAATTAATGAAGGCAGACCCAGATAAAACAAAAAGGTTCCTAGTCTGGTGTATTTATGGCTTAGAAAAGCCCTCCAAATAAAGAAAATAAGCTACTACGGTAGTTGTTAAAGCCAGAGTAAACTGCTGTTTGAAAAGGGCCCTTAACAAATAAGTCTTCTAAAATTAAAAATAAGCAACATCACAGAACCCCACTCGAGACCAGTTATTTTTGTTTACAGTCTTCTGCTTAGATGGCGTCCCTCCAATGAGTCTTAAGACGGTCAGTCAACAACTGGTGAGCGGATTTCTGCTCAACTTAGACCTCTGTCCAAGAGGGAAAGGTTACCCAGCCCACATGCCCTCCTGGCTCCTGCTGCCCATCCAAAGCTGCTGCCCACATTCTCTGACCTGGCCTGGATGTTTTTTCTGATGTTATTTTTATTTTGTATTTATTTTATTTTAGGGTTCAATCAGTTTTAATATTGCAGATAGAGTGTGGGTTGTATCAATGTACAATTGAAGTCAGAAGTTTACATAGCCAAATACATTTAAAATCTGTTTCACAATTCCAGACATTTAATCCTAATCCTAGTAAAAATGCCCTGTTTTAGGCCAGTTAGGATCACCACTTTATATTAAGAATGTGACATGTCAGAATAATAAAGAGAATGATTTATTTCAGCTTTTATTTCTTTCATCACATTCCTAGTGGGTCAGAAGTTAACATACACTCAATTAGTATTTGGTAGCATTTGCCTTTAAATTGTTTAACTTGGGTCAAACATTTTGGGTGGTCTTCCACAAGCTTCCCACAATACGTTGGGTGAATTTTGGCCCATTCCTCCTGACAGAGCTGGTGTAACTGAGTCAGGTTTGTAGGTCTCCTTGCTCACACACACTTTTTCAGTTCTGCCCACAGATTTTCTATAGGATTGAGATCAGGGCTTTGTGATGGCCACTCCAATACCTCGACTTTGTTGTCCTTAAACCATTTTGCCACAACTTTGGAAGTATGCTTGGGGTCATTGTCCATTTGGAAGACCCATTTGCGACCAAGCTTTAGCTTCCTGACTGATGTCTGTAGTTGCTTCAATATATCCACATATGTCCCCTCCTCATGATGCCATCTATTTTGTGAAGTACACCAGTCCCACCTGCAGCAAAGCACCCCCACAACATGATGCTGCCACCCCCGTGCTTCACGGTTGGGATGGTGTTCTTCAGCTTGCAAGGCTCCCCCTTTTTCCTCCAAACATAACGATGATGGTCATTATGGCCAAACAGTTCTATTTTTGTTTCATCAGACCAGAGGACATTTCTCCAAAAAGTACAATCTTTGTCCCCATGTACAGTTGCAAACCATTGCCTGGATTTCTTTTTATTGCATTTTTGGAGCATTGGCTTCTTCCTTGCTGAGCGGCCTTTCAGGTTGTCGATTATAGGACTTGTTTTACTGTGGATATACAGTGCCTTGAAAAGTATTCAGCCCCCTTGAACTTTGCGACCTTTTGCTACATTTCAGGCTTCAAACATAAAGATATAAAACTGTATTTTTTTGTGAAGAATCAACAACAAGTGGGACACAATCATGAAGTGGAACGACATTTATTGGATATTTCAAACTTTTTTAACAAATCAAAAACTGAAAAATTGGGCGTGCAAAATTATTCAGCCCCCCTTAAGGTAATACTTTGTAGAGCCACCTTTTGCTGCGATTACAGCTGTAAGTCGCTTGGGGTATGTCTCTATCAGTTTTGCACATCGAGAGACTGAAATTTTGTTCCCCATTCCTCCTTGCAAAACAGCTCGAGCTCAGTGAGGTTGGATGGAGAGCATTTGTGAACAGCAGTTTTCAGTTCTTTCCACAGATTCTCGATTGGATTCAGGTCTGGACTTTGACATTCTAACACCTGGATATGTTTATTTTTAAACCATTCCATTGTAGATTTTGCTTTATGTTTTGGATCATTGTCTTGTTGGAAGACAAATCTCCATCCCAGTCTCAGGTCTTTTGCAGACTCCATCAGGTTTTCTTCCAGAATGGTCCTGTATTTGGCTCCATCCATCTTCCCATCAATTTTAACCATCTTCCCTGTCCCTGCTGAAGAAAAGCAGGCCCAAACCATGATGCTGCCACCACCATGTTTGACAGTGGGGATGGTTGGTCAGGGTGATGAGCTGTGTTGCTTTTACACCAAACATAACGTTTTGCATTGTTGCCAAATAGTTCAATTTTGGTTTCATCTGACCAGAGCACCTTCTTCCACATGTTTGGTGTGTCTCCCAGGTGGCTTGTGGCAAACTTTAAACGACACTTTTTATGGATATCTTTAAGAAATGGCTTTCTTCTTGCCACTCTTCCATAAAAGGCCAGTTTTGTGCAATATACAACTGATTGTTGTCCTATGGACAGAGTCTCCCACCTCAGCTGTAGATCTCTGCAGTTCATCCAGAGTGATCATGGGCCTCTTGGCTGCATCTTTGATCAGTCTTCTCCTTGTATGAGCTGAAAGTTTAGAGGGACGGCCAGGTCTTGGTAGATTTGCAGTGGTCTGATACTCCTTCCAATTCAATATTATCGCTTGCACAGTGCTCCTTGGGATGTTTATAGCTTGGGAAATCTTTTTGTATCCAAATCCGGCTTTAAACTTCTTCACAACAGTATCTCGGACCTGCCTGGTGTGTTCCTTGTTCTTCATGATGCTCTCTGAGCTTTTAACGGACCTCTGAGACTATCACAGTGCAGGTGCATTTTACGAAGACTTTATTACACACAGGTGGATTGTATTTATCATCATTAGTCATTTAGGTCAACATTGGATCATTCAGAGATCCTCACTGAACTTCTGGAGAGAGAGTTTGCTGCACTGAAAGTAAAGGGGCTGAATAATTTTGCACGCCCAATTTTTCAGTTTTTGATTTGTTAAAAAGTTTGAAATATCCAATAAATGTTGTTCCACTTCATGATTGTGTCCCACTTGTTGTTGATTCTTCACAAAAAAATACAGTTTTATATCTTTATGTTTGAAGCCTGAAATGTGGCAAAAGGTCGCAAAGTTCAAGGGGGCCGAATACTTTCGCAAGGCACTGTATATACTTTTGTACCTGTTCCTCCAGCATCTTCACATGGTCCTTTGCTGTTGTTCTTGGATTGATTTGCACTTTTCGCACCAAAGTACATTCATCTCTAGGAGACAGAACACGTCTCTTTCCTGAGCGGTATGATGGCTGCGTGGTCCCATTGTGTTTATACTTGCGTACTATTGTTTGCACAGATGAACGTGATACCTTCAGGCATTTAGAAATTGCTCCTAAGGATGAACCAGACTTGAAGGTCTACAGTGTTTTTTTCTGGGGTCTTGGCTGATTTCATTTCCTTTTCCCATGATGACAAGCAAAGAGACACTGAGTTTGAAGGTGGGCCTTGAAATACATCCACAGGTACACACCAATTGACTCAAATTATGTAAATTAGGCTATCAGAAGCTTCTAAAGCCATGACCCCATTTTCTGGAATTTTCCAAGCCGTTTAACCTCTCTGGCCCACCCGACGTGCTAGCGTCTCACCTTGCCAACAACAAATGCAAATGCGCTACGCCAAATGCTAATAGCACTCGTTAAAACTCAAACGTTCATTAAAACTCACATGCAGGGTACTCAATTCAAGCTACACTCGTTGTGAACCGAGCCAACGAGTCAGATTTGTAAAATGCTTTTCGGCGAAAGCATAAGAAGCTATTATCTGATAGCATGCAACACCCCGAAATACCAGAAGGGGACGTAAACAAAGGAATTAGCATAGCCGGCGCTACACAAAACGCAGAAATAAAATATAAAACATTCATTACCTTTGACGAGCTTCTTTGTTGGCACTCCTATATATGTCCCATAAACATCACAATTGGGTCTTTTTTTTCGATTAAATCGGTCATTGTATACCCAAAATGTCCATTTATGAAGACCGTCAGATCCAGGAAAAACACCGTTTTTAAACGCGTTATTTTTGTAAATTAAAAAAGCCTATAAACTTTGACAAAACACTTCAAACTACTTCTGTAATCCATCTTTAGGTATTAGTAAACGTTAATAAACGATCAAATTGATCACGGAGCGATCTGTATTCAATAGGCACAAGTTTGAAAAACGTAGCCAACTTTTCCGGTTCCATTTTTCACAGCTGTGGACCTGAAAACCGGATGTGGCTATTACTCAGATGACCAAGGATTTAGTGGAATCGAAATCACAACACTGGCGACATCGTGTGGAAGCTGTCGGAACTGTAATCTCACCCTTAAGTATTTTTCCTTCCAATAGACAATACATAAACTGGCGGATTGATTTTTTTCTCAGTCGATTATGTGATCAGGTTTCCTTGCGATTTTGACCACGGAACTCGTTTTGTTATAGTCACAGACACCATTGAACCAGTTCTAGAACTTCAGAGTGTTTTCTATGCACACATACTAATCATATGCATATACTATATTCCTGGCATGAGTAGCAGGACGTTGAAATGCTGCGCGATTTTTAACAGAATGTTGAAAAAGTAGCCCGATCTCTTAGAGGTTTTAAAGGCACAGTCAACTTCGTGTATGTAAACTTCTGAACTACTGGAATTGTGATACAGTGAATTATAAGTGAAATAATCTGTCTGTAAACAATTGTTGGAAAAAATCACTTGTGTCATGCACAAAGTAGACGTCCCAACCATCTTGCAAGACATTTGTGGAGTGGTTGAAAAACTAGTTTTAAAACCTCCCGACTTCAACTGTAATTGTCTATCAACTTCCAATCTCCCCCCATATACACACACACAAAAACGTCTGTATTTTTTTTACCCTAATCCTACCATAAATGGATTAAAATAAATGGACAACAATACATGTGCTTCTACTTACATCTAATACATACATGGCCATCTGAATGTAACTGCTTGTATACTGGTTCTGAGTCCCAATAATGTGTAATTTTCCCTGTTGTGTGCACGTGTAGTGTCCTGCTCATAAGGCACCAACGGAAAAAACAAACTGAAACAGGGATGGACTGGGACTACCTCGACTTGTCCAATAATAAATGCTTATTGTAACTTTCCATTGCAAAATGTTTTACATTTTAGTCATTTAGCAGACACTCCAGAACGACTTACATAGTGCATCCCGTAGTGCAATAATCTTAAAATAGCTAGGTAGGACAACCACATCTCAGTCATAGTAAGTACATTTTTCCTCAATAAAGTAGCTATCGGGAAAGTCAGTGCTAGTAAAAGGGGAAGTGTCAAGTGCAAGCAAACAAATTACTTTAAAAACATATATTTTTTTTACAGGGGGGGGGGGTACTCTTTGAAGAGATAGAGTTTCAGATGTTTTCAGGAGATGGGCAGGGACTCTGCTGTCCAACTTCAGCAGGAAGCTGATTCCACCATTGGGGTGCCAGGACAGAGAAGGGCTTTGACTGGACTGAGAGGGAGCTGCCCTCCTGTAGGGGTGACCAGAGGTGGCAGAACTATGTTCTCAGGTTGGGATATAGGGTTTGATCGTAGCCTGAACGTAGGGAGGGGCAGTTCCTCTTGCTTCTCCATGGGCAAGTATCATGGTCTTGTAGTGAATGCGAGCTTCAGCTGGAAGCCAGTGGAGTCGCAGGGTGATATGGGTGAACTTGGGAAGGCTGAACACCAGGCGGGCTGCAGTGTTCTGGATAAGTTAAAGGGGTTTGATGGCACAAGCGGGGAGCCCAGCCAACAGCGTGTTGCAGTAGTCCAGATGGGAGATGACAAGTGCCCGGATTAGGAACTACGCCGCTTCCTGAGCGAGGTAGGGTTGTACTCTACAGATGTTGTAGAGCATGAACCTGCACAAGCGAGTCACTACTTTGATGTTTGCAGAGAATGACAGGGTGTTGTCCGGAGTTATGCCAAGTGTCTTTGCTCTCTGGGAGGGGGACACCGTGGAGTTGTCAACTGTGATGGATGGAGAGGTCTTGGAGCAATCAGGCCTTCCCAGAAAGGACGATAAGCTCTATCTTGTTGATGTGGAGCTTGAGGTGGTGGGTCAATATATCTGTCAGGCACGCTAAGATGCATGTCGCCATCTGAGTCTTAGAAGGTGAGAAGGAGAAAAGTAGTTGAGTGTCATCCGCATATCAATGATAGGAGAGACCATGTGAGGACATGATGAGTCGAGTGACGGTGTAGAGAGAAGAGGGCCTAGAACTGAGCCCTGAGGGACAACAGTAGTGAGTACATAGTGCAGACACAGATCCGCTCCACGTCACCTGCCAGGTAGGATGCAATCCAAGATTGTTCAGAGCCTGAGACACCCAGCTCTGAGAGGTCGATCTGATGGATGAGAGCAAAGGACAGAGAGTCCGCTTTGGCAGTGCAGTGCCACAAAGGAAGTCAGTCTCAGTTGAGTGACAAGTCTTGAAGCCTGACTAGGTACGGTCAAGAAGATCGTTCTGAGAGAGATAGTGAAACAGTTGGTCAGACAGCAAACTCAAGTGCTTTGGAAAGAAAAGACAGGAGGGATACCGTTATGTAGTTTACGTCAGAGGGGTCGAGTGTTGGTTTCTTGAGGAGGGGGAGCGACTCTGGAGTCAGAGGGGACGCAGCCAGTGATCAAGGATGAGTTGATGAGGGAAGTGAGAATGTTTCCAAAGATTGTATGGAGAAGGGAGGAGGGGATGGGATTGAGCAGGTAAATCGTTGGGCGGCCGGAACTCACTAGTAGCAGGATTTCATTTTACGTTGCGTGCCCTAATCAGTAACACAACCCTGGACTGGTCGCTGATTTAGTGTTGCACGGTATACCAAAACTTTGGTACTTTTTGGAAACTAGAACATGAAAAACAGTTCGGTACTAGAATGTATTACTTTCAGTACTTCTGTCAAATGTGTGTCACGTTGTCTACTGATTGAGGATCTGTATCAGCGCAGTCGATGTCCCCTTATAGTGCGAGAGGACCGTGCCTGCTGCACTTACTCCTTGCGAGCTCTAGCATATCCTGAGGAACAACTGCACTCAGTCTGGGCCGCATCACCACTTATGCTGCACAGAAGTTAACACAATTGAATAATTCAACACGGCATATGGAAATGTTGAAACTTATTGTTCACTCCTATTCTAGATAATCTTTGCTCGAGCCTCGAACTGAGTGTGTGTGAATGACATCATGGGTCTTAAAGAGAGACCACGCGCACTTTTATAAAAGAGATTTCTTCTTCAATGCAAATATTGTTGATCAGTACAATAAGTCCCAAATGAAAGGGGAACAGATAAGCATTTTCTGGCTGAATTCATGGGGCTATAGATGAAAACCAAACTCAATACATGCACACAATCCAATTGAATATTCATTCACCTGTATTGTAAATAGGCCCGGGCTATATCTTGATATAAACAGTTTATCAATAGACTAGAGATTTAACATACAAATAAATGATGACATTAAGGTCGTTAGATATTTTTTTTTTACCAAAGTCAAATTGATTGGATAATTGATTTATCAAAAAAAATCAAATGTAATGATATTGAACTCAAAAGATCTATCTGGATCAAGTGCCATTCTGTGACTTTGGCTAATACGCCTTCTTTTTCACTTTGGTATCGAGTATCGTGATGGTATCGAAGTAAAAAAAAAAAAAAAGATTGTATTGCAACAATACCAAGCTGATTCCACTTAACTTGGACAGTATACCCTTCTAACTCATCCCGTGTGTTGTAGAGCATATGCATTCAATCTTCAACATTTTATTAGCAAGGCCTATAGCATGTGCCACTGCCACTGCCTTCATACAACCTAACGTGATTTTGGGATTTACCTTGGTTGGCTGAAGTGGACTCGAAGTTTCAGTCGTGGTTGTTTAAATTTTCAAACTTTCAGCCCTCAAAATATAGCCTAAAGTCATGCACATTGATATTACACTGTATATCCTGTGCTCTGTAGTATACCAGCCAACCAGGCGTGCTGGATATGGGTAAATAACTAGCTATCCCACTGTGTCAATTACAGAAACACCCCGGCGAATGCATCTGATCTTTGCTAAATAAACACGCCATGAGGCCAGCTGAGCGTGAAAGTCGACTACAATTACTGAATACTTTGTTGCGACCTCTAACCACACAAACAAAACTTGGAGGCGGCTTTGGAAGAGGAAAAAAACAGCGAGAAAGAGGGTTGAAGAAGATGAATGCCCATGTAGTTTGCTTCCAACCACACCACACAACTTGGGGAGCACAAATGAGAGAGCGGTGGATATGTACATTAGGCCTATGTAGTTTGTTGCGACCTCTACTCAAACCAAACTTGGGGAACTAGGAAGAAAGGAGACGGTGTGAAGAAAGACGTAGACACGAGCCTAGTATTTTGTAGCAACCTCAAACCACACTTGGACAAACTTGGTAGAGTAGGAGGAAAGGAGAGGAGTGAAGATGTAGACCTAGGCCCATGTATGTAGTTCAGACCCAAGTATCTTATTTTAAATCCTTTGCATGTGTTGGAGAAATTGTCAGCTCTCTTACAAGTCAAAAGGTCAAGGATGAGAGAGCCACAGTGCTGTATGCCCTGTGAATGCCAGGCCACCATACTAGACAGTGTCTGAAGGGAGGGGAACAGATTATTATTTAATTAAACATAGTTCCATGGCGCATTGCCACACCAACAGCAAGAAGTGGTAGAACAGGTGACAAACCCCTCCCAGTTTTCAACATCAGTCTACATGGCTCACGCAGGAGATGATTGTGGACTACAGGAAAAAGAGGACCGAACACATTCCCCTTCTCATTGACAGGGCTGTAGTGGAGCAAGTTTGAGAGCTTAAAGTTCCTTGGTGTCCACATCACCAACAAACTAACACAGTCCAAGCACAACAAGACTGTCGTGAAGAGGGCATTATAAAAACTATTCCCCCTTGGGAGACTGAAAAGATTTGGCATGGGCTCTAAGATCCTCAAAACGTTGTACAGCTGCACCATCGAGAGCATCCTCCTGACTGGTTGCCTCACTGCCTGGTATGGCAACTACTCAGCCTCCGACCGCAAGGCACTACTGAGGGTAGTACGTACGGCCCAGTATATCACTGGGGCAAAGCTTCCTATCATCCAGGACCTCTATACCAGGAGGTGTCAGAGGAAGGCCCTAAAAATTGTTAAAGACTCCAGCCACCCTAGTCATAGACTGTTCTCTCTGCTACCGCATGGCAAGGGGTACCGGAGAGCCAAGTCTAGGTCCAATAGGCTTCTACACCACTGCTACACTCTGTTGTTGTCATCTATGCATAGTCACTTTAATAACTCCACCTACATATTACCTCAATTACCTCGACTAAGCGGTGCCCCCGCACTTTGTACCGGTACCCCCCTGTATATAGTCTCGGGTCTCGCTATTGATAGTTTACTGCTGCTCTTTAATTACTTGTTCATACATTTTTTTTACTGCATTGTTGGTTAGGGGCTCGTAAGTAAGCAACACCTGTTGTATTCGGCACATGTGACGAAAAAAAATGGATTTGATCCCCACACACTATGCGAACAGCTGGCCCTCTGCACTGACTCTTGGGGCTGAGAAAGAGGCCACACTTTGCCCAGATCAGACAGCCACCCGACCCCTGTCAGTGTCCACAACAAAAGGATCACATCATCACAGCGTAGCCCAGATAACACCATGTGTGCGCTTCAAATAGCACCCTATTCCCTATATAGTGCACTACTTTTGGCCAGTGCCATAGGGTAAAAGAAGAAGTGCTGAGCAAAAGTAGTACCCGGGCAAAAGTAGTGCACTAGGGTGCCATTTGGGAGACTCCTCATCTCAGTGTTCATTGCCAAAGGATCAAACTTAAGCCCAGATATTCACTATCTTCTATCAGAGGCTCAATCAATCACAGAACACACACACACACACGTTAGGTAGAAATTGTCACCTTTGTGTGCATGCGCGTCCAAAGCCAAAAGATATGATGAATGCAAGGAATCCTTCCAGTCCCAATCCACCCCAAGCCTTTAGACCAGGAGTGTCAAATATAGTCCATGGAAAATAATGGACATGCATTGAAACAGTTTCTTGATTGTGCCCGCCTTGCCAAAAATCACCTAAATTAAAGCTAGACGGTCAGGGAGCAAGTTCCCCATCCATAATTTTTGCAATGATCTTTCGCAAATTTTGACGGCGAGAAAATATAACCAGTTTTCAGTGCAGCCCTCCGGACCTCGTTGAAGACCAAATGCTGCCACTAGGTCAAGATGAGCTTGACACCCTTGCTTTAGACTAATCACAATTCAATTTCCAGACAGCCATGATCACATTTTCCCTCGGTCTATCATCCCTTGTTGATATTAGCCCTTGTTGATATTACCAGTAAGTTCACTGTTGGCTTTTCAATATGTGTATGTGATGGTGGGAAATGCATATCAAATGGATGAAGCTGCTACAGGATACTTGCTGTTGAACTCAACTAAGATGAGTGGTGAGTGATATGTCAATGAAGTCAATTGAATTGAAATGCTGGAATCACATTAACAATTAACAAAAATATTGTTTATTATATTTACAAGATATTCAAGTGACCGCTCTAACAATGGAAATATAAATGCCTGGAAGGCAGGATGGAGGAGGGACCATTGGTGGGGCCATTCTAGCCAATGAGAGGGCAGATACACATGTGAACAACAGGCCATAGAGATAGGTAGAGGACTCATCTTTGTATATGTGCCGTTATAGCGTCTGTGGCAGCATGGGCAGCAACATTTAGGCCATCTCCATTTTAAAGTACAGATGTGAGAAATTGCCCATTTAAACTGCATTTTTTTTTTTTTAATTAAATATAAATCGGTTTCCCATTAAAATTAGAAAATGACAAAATTCCATGCGAATTCACAATGCAGCTGCCTGCAGCAGCACCATCCCTTTCAGATGGTTAAGCATTGCACATGTACTACTATTACTGTACAACAATTCCACCTTAGAAAGTTTGCATTTCCTTCTCATTTAACTTCTCAGTATTGCCATAAAGGACTTTGCTGCTGTCGCGTGCCTTTCTATGCCATTTTTCCAACTGTTTAAGACGATGACATAGTGGTGGAATCTACTCAAAATATAAATTCTCGACTCCAATAATTTATTCCTCGATTCCCCTGGTGTCAACTTCCATTTCCGATTTGATTCTGCTAGGAATCAACTCCGAACTCCGTACTTCCGAGAACACAAAAACACTCGCATCTGGCAAAATGACGCCAACAGAGAGGGCTGACTCTCTTTTAGTCCTTAAGAAACTATGCAGTATTTAGTTTTTTTATGAATTGTTCCATTATTCCTGTACCCAAGAAGGCAAAGGTAACTGACCTAAATGACTATCGCCCTGCAGCACTCACTTCTGTCATCATGAAGTGCTTTGAGAGACTAGTCAAGGATCATATGACCTTACACCCTAGACCCATTTCAATTTGCTTACCGCCCCAATAGATTCACAAACAATGAAATCACCATCGCACTGCACAGTACCCTATCCCATCTGGACAAGAGGTGTATGGAAGAATGCTGTTCATTGACTACAGCTCAAAATTCACCACCATAGTACCCTCCAAGCTCATTATTAATCTTGAGGCCTTGGGTCTCAACCCCACCCTGTGAAATTAGGTCCTGGACTTCCTGGATGGGTCACTCCCAGGTGGTGACGGTAGGAAACAACATCTCCACTTCACAGATCCTCAACACTGGGGCCCTACAAGGGCACGTGCTCAGGCCCCTACTACCGTACTCCCTGTTCACCCATGACTTCGTGGCAATGCACGCCTCCAACTCAATCATCAAGATTGCAGACGACACAACAGTGGTAGGCTTGATTACCTACAACGAGGTGACAGCCTACTGGAAGGAGGTGAGGGCACTCGTGGTGTGTTGCCAGGAAAACAACCTCTCACTCAATATCAACAAGACAAAGGAGATGATCGTGGACTCCAGGAAACAGCAGAGGGAGCACCCCCCTATCCATAGACGGAACAGCAGTGGACAAGGTGGGACATTTTAAGTTCCTTGCGTACACATCACGGACAGACTGAAATGGTCCACCCACACAGACAGTGTGGTGAAGAAAATGCAAAAGCGGCTCTTCAACCTCAAGAGACTGAATTATTTTAGGATTGTCACCTAAAACTTTCACAGATGCACAATTAAGAGCACCCTTTCAGGCTGTATCACGGCCTGGTACAGCAACTGCAGTGCGGTATGCACAACGCGTCACCGGGGGCAAACTACCTGCCCTCAGGACACGTACAGCACCCGATGTCACAGGAAGGCCAAAAAGGTCATCAAGGACAACAACCACCCAAAACACTGCCTGTTCACCCCTCTACCATCCAGAAGGCAAAGTCAGAACAGGTGCATCAAAGCTGGAACCGAGAGACTGGAAAAACAGCTTCTATCTCAAGGCCACCAGACTGTTAAACAGCAATCACTAACATAGAGAGGCTGCTGCCAACATACAGACACAAATCACTAATGCCACTTGAAGAATGGTTACTTTAATAACTTACATATCATACTCATCTCATATGTATATACTGTATTTTATACCATCTATTGCTTTTTCAGGACCCTGTCTTTCAAAGATAATTTGAAAAATCTAAATAACTTCACAGATCTTCATTGTAAAGGGTTTAAACACTTGCTTGTTCTTGCATGGCTTGCAAATTCACTCAAGTAGCCTAAAGTTTGCCTCTTCCTCTCTGGTTTTATTTACAATTACACAACTTTCCCCAGGCCTTTATAGCATAATGGCTAGTTAGGCTATAACAAGGAAAATAATATGTTTTGTGATAACTGTATTGTAATTGTTGTTTTCAGTAAGGGTTTTTCTTTAACTTCATTCACTGATTGCGCCAACTCAGGAATCCCCACACAGTTGACAAGTTTAAAATGGTGGATCCCTCAATGGCAATATTCATGCTAAAACAGGTATATCAATGATGAGTCCTCTAGCTATCTCTATGACAACAGGCACAACTATGAAATAAAGCAATTTACCCCAAAACGACTTTAATGCCACGTGCGTCCACGTATATAAATCCATTCGTAACAACTTAACCATTAAGAAACTAATATTCGATCAAAGAAGATTCATGTAGAAAATTAGCAATTACATTTTTTGTTGACCGTATTCGACAAGCTCGTTGACCTTCATACATACATTTTCGTGGACAGACTTGGGGCGGAGTAAAACCTCTCGCTTCACCTCTTCCTCTCACATGAACATGCATAAATCCATCATCCAACAACAGCTGCGAGTTGGACAGGTCAGGGGTCGAAAGATTTCCCATGAGCATTATGACAAACGTATTTTTTTGCCACCACAAAAAAAATGTATTCCGTCTAGCATGGAAAAGGGAAACTGGTGAGAATGCTTCCCGTCTGTCCTTATCTAGTAGGAAAGCATATTATTTGTCAGTCACCGTGTTTTAATGCAAATCCATTCATCAGCCCATTTTATAATCACTATCTGGGCAAAGGATTTGTTGTAGAAGGTTTACGTTTGTAGCCTATGTATGGCCCCGTATGTTTCGGGAACTTAACTACAGAGCCAAGCCCATATCTAGATATAACTAGGGGGATCTCAGAGTTAACTGTGACTAGCAACGTAGAACCTTGAGCTTCATACCCTATCTATGGGTGTGAGTTGAAATCCACTCATGGTAAGCCGAATTAGCCTAGGGGGCATTTCTGAAAACAACACGCCTGTGTTGACTAGCTTCCTTTGCTAACAAATCTATGTGGCGGTCACACGATTTTCATTAAAATTGCTCAACAACAAAAAAATGTACCACGTGTTCCTGCAAGCCACCCTACATGAACCTCCATTACGGGAAATCGATTTGTTAACGGGGAAACTAGCTACAAAGACGTAGCAAACTGTCTCGTCGTAAAACACGCCGAGTACAAACGCAAGAAATACCTCGCACCCCCCGCAAAAAAAAAAAAACGTTTTACTTCAACTGTTACATTACATAGCGACTGATGTGCAACGCGTGCCATCGAAAGCGTGGCAACGGGTAGTAACATTGTTAGTTGGAAGTAATTTTCTGTCATGACCTACCCGAACCGACGACTCCGTTGCTGTTCTGCTCAAGCAAGCAGCATTAAAAAAAACAAAGGGCGGCTGCCTCGTGTGCACGTTTCTCCCGCTCGCACAGTAAACACACAAGCAACCCCAGCTTGTATAAACTTTACAATGACGAGCCCGATAATATCCGCAACGTCTAACTCCGGAAGCAAATGTTACTTGACTAGCATTTCCTTAGCTAAACCGTAAACACATCTCAGTGAACTACCGTATAACGTTAGCGAGCTTATAGTACCCCCCACCCCCCACTTTTTTTTGCCTTCTAACTCAAAACCGTGTCGATATGTGTGGCGCGTTGGACGCGACTTCATGCGTTCTACATTTTATCTGCAAATTCATTGTAAAAAAATTGACAAATACATGTCGGTTATGATTAGTCTTCAAAACCGGGCATTTGCTACTTACTTTGCGTCTTCCGAGCTCATCATCAACCGGCTTTCGACCGTCCTATCCGGAAGAAAATCCAGACCACTGTATGCCGAAGTCATGTTAACGAGCTACGGTACAAGCCACCACGCCGTCGTCTTTCAACAATGAAAGTAACGGCTTCGAGATTCAACTGCTGCGCGACCACAAAACGGAGCCAGGGAGAGTGGGGGCCTTCTACTCTAAGCAGCAGAATGCGAGTACTAAGTCATCAGAAGCGATTGACATTCGTCTTCTGCATCCCCCAGCTCATTTCTCCTCCAATCGCCAAATTGAAAAATAAACTACAGGCGAACTGTCAACTGCAGGGAGAGCAAGAGAGAGGCGTGACTACTTCTGTTCCCTGTCAAGTAATGTAAAAACATTTTTGACTAGGCTGGGGTTCCAGTTATTTTTGTTTGCACGTCCATATAATCCATACTTTATTTGACTATTTATTGTCAGTCTATTTGAAGTAGGCACAAGTATATTGGTACTTTAACCACCCATGGCTCAATCTGACCTAAACGATATGCTTGTGAAATATGGCAGGTGTTGATGGAAGGAAAAGGAGATCCCAATAATCCCCTGGCAAGACTACAACAGAACCAAGACAGACAAAAACAGAAAGAGATGGATGTTTATATGTAACAAAAAAGCTGTCAAAACAAAAACAGCTATTTTTATACCCTGCAGAGGGTGGATGGGTTAACAAAAAAAGGGGGGGAAAGAGATGGACATTTTGTGAGAGGTAAGAGATTATCAGAGAAAGGAAAATTATATAGCGAGCCTTACCCAACCCCATTTCTTGAACCTTGACTACAGACCCAATAGGCCAATACCATTTGCCAGAGAGGTAAGAGATTATCAGTGAAAGGAAAATGATAGGCTATGGCAACCCCATTCCACGAGTCCTTAGCTCAAGCACTTGGCTATTATTGAACCAGTCAAGTAGTAATAGGAAATCCCCTTTCTATAATACTTCTCTCCAATAATTCAAATGAAATACTCCAAATGTTTTGTTACGGCACTCAAATCCGAGTCCCACCCTATTAGTGTCTGGGCCAGTATTCAAAAAGCTTGTCAGAGTTGGAGTGCTGGTCTAGGATCAGGTCGCCCCTGTCCAAATTATATTAATTTGTATCTAAAAGACAAAAGGATCCTATATCAGCGCTACTACACCGAGACTCTTTGTGAATATTGTCCAAGAAGAAAAGATAATTCAAATACTGTTTTTTTTCCCCCCATTCATCCTGAGTTTTTGTTTGTGTCCCAAATGGCACCCTATTGTCATGTTCCCCTATTGTCATGTTCCCCTTTTGTGGTATTGCTGTTGTTTTCTTGGGGAGGGGGCTGTCTTTCTTTGTTGAACTCGACTTGCTGGGCGAGGTTTCCCTATACAAACCCCCATCAAGGGGGGGACAGATCACAATTGTCAAGTACTGTTTGTACCACAGCAGAGCAGAACAGGCACCAAATGGAAGAAAACAGACTGAAACAGAGAGGGAAGGACTAGCTGAATTGTTTAATAAGAAATGCTTGTTTTAGCTTTCCGTTGCAAAACATTTTGCTACGTTGTGCCCTAATGAATACAACCCGTAGCAGAGAGGGTCTGATGGCCTAATTAACTGGACTGGAATGGTTCATTCTAGCACTCACAGCAGCTGCACATTCATAACCCCCTAAAATATTATTGGGAGTGTCTCGCCAAGTTTCAAATTTCAAGTTTTATTAGTCATACGGGATACACATGGTATACGTCGTCCAACAAAATTACTACTTGCAGGTTCCTTCTGCAGACTCACTGATAAGAAATATCCTATTTGTGAAATCCTGGTTAAATCCCAAAGCAATTTTCAAGGCATACTACAGTGCAGATTGTGTTGATTTTAGCGTTTCAAAGTGTTATGCCCTATGCGTAGCCGACATACATACAATATGACTGTGACCTATTTTACCATATAGGCTACATTCAGACAGGCACATAGTCTATTATGAACGCCCATTAGGATTTAGGGGCTGGGCTGCTATAAAAAGCATCTAATCAAAGCATCTCTTGGTTCAGATATTATGTTGGAATGTTACGCATTTGGACTCTAATCTGATATTACTATCTCACATAACATCAAAGTATGTGTGAGCTTTAGACTAGGCTATAATTGTGTTTAATCATTTTAGATCTCAGAAAATCTCTCTAAGAAGATACATTGCAAGAGGGACATGACAGCCCCCTTGTCTGGCCATTTTAAATGACAGCCCCCTTGTCTTGTCATGGTTATTAGTCTTGTGGAACCAGACAAGTAGGTCTCTGAATATTACATCTCGTCTGGCATATGAGATTAGTTGGGTAGCCTACAGTACATCACAGTTCCCCATTGTACACTAAATGACCCATCTATTTATGGAAGAAAGTATAAAACATATTGTGCTGGAATATTAAAAAATAAATACTATTTTATTGTTGCAATGGAACCATGTTTATTGGAATGGATTGTATAGTTAGTTATTGGTTGCCGCCTCTTGACGTTAGCCTCACATGTAACCTCTCAGATTATTACTATCGTAATCCTATGGTAATCTCTACATGTACCATGCCTTCTTTGTTTACATCTTCCTGTTCTGTGGTATTCTTTTGCAACGTGGGACTATCTGGACGATCCCTGCCCCCTACAAATCAATTAATCTAGCATTTGACTTGCACCCCTTCTTAACCAATGGTGAAGCGGGTCAAGTAAAAATAGGCCAACTGTACAGAGCAACCCAAATGGGTTACAACATCTAGGTTTGTATATGTATCGTCATGAACTTGCTGCCTGCCTATCTGCCTGGCTGACATCATTTCTCCCAGCTCTGAAAGCACTTGCAGAATGGCGACCAACTGAAGCTGGTGCTTTCAAAATGGAGAAGGAGTGGGAGAAGATCTGTGTATGACTCAATGTTCTAATCTGAAAATAAATGCAGATTTTTTGTTATAGCTCGGCTGGCTGCTATGTTGGTTAACACTAACCTTATCAGATTAGTTTGAGTTAGGTTTTTGGTGCTGGTAATACTGGTTTATGCAAATGTCTTATTGGATGATGTAAATGTTTCTGTGCCCTGCAGTAGATTTGCAGTTTATATTGGTTTTGTCTGAAGGTGTTAGGGCAAGGCCTGGATGGATGGACTTGTTCGCACCACTGTCCTCTTCAGTGGCCTCTCTTTCATACAGTGGTAGAGCCCTGTCCCTGCATCACTGACTGACAGACTGACAGAGACCCATTTCTTCATCTTTTAATTGTGAGGGAAGGTCACGCCAATTTTTAATTTATTTCTTCAACTTCTTTTCATTTCAGGGAGACGCAACTTTCCCGATCCCTGTGGACCAATACATCAGTATTGTGTATTCACAATACATTGGTTTTGAGTCATGTAATATAAGAAGGTAAATGTATTTAATCACATTTGATTTGATGATAACTTCAATCAACAGGATCAATATGTGAGTTTGTGAAGATGACTGAAGGGGGTGGATTTTGGACAGGGGGGAGATTTTCCCCCAGATCACAAGATAGCTTGCATCTCTTTTCCTTTCAGTGAAAAACATACACATCACAAATCTACTCTAACCCACCATGGCATGAGAATGAATAGTTCAACTGAAAACAATGAATTGGTCCTATAACAATATCCATTAGTCACCACCACAGGGACAAATAATCATTATAAACACTGGCTAAAGCCCCAACCCCAACCACAACAAAAGCCAGCCAGGCTAGATCTGACTCATTCATTCTGAATGAGGGGCCAACCCAACATCCAAGGACAACGTACCTCAGAGATCCTAGGTCCTCATTCCTGACGGGGACACCAGCGGCGGAGGCAGAGGGGGGACAGCGCATGCCGTTGGCATATATGCTCTGCACCAGGGCTAGCTCCGACGAGTGTTCCAACATCGCACGGTACTCTTCCAGAAAAATCCACCTTATGTGTGTTAAATGGACACTTCTCTTCTTCTCACTATTTCTCCCTCTCGCCTCTCTATCTGGGTAGCTTTTTTTCTCTCTCTATTTCTCTCTCGCTCTCTCTGTTTTTCACTCCCGCCCCTCTCTTTCTCTCCTCAGATTTAGTGCAGTCGAGCGGCACACACCCCTTTTGCTGACTGGCGTAGCTGAAATAATCCTTTTTGACAGCTCATCGTGGGCTAATGCATTCTAGTGCAGCCCGCGGCAGACCGGTTCGCAGGCTGCAAAGCTGCGGCCACAGTAGTACTCTTCCTCTAATTGACACCCATATTAGGAAGAGTCCAGGAAATTGGACACGGGTGATTTATTCCTACTGTCAAACTGGGATGCATGGGGAAAATAAGGGGAAACGTCTGCAAAGTTTGCCAATGGATCTCTGGATCTGTTTCTTTCTCAGGTCCTGGGATTGAGTGGGTTGTGGTATGATCCATGTTTCAATGTTTTGCATGTATTTGAATGCTTGGATACAGGAGAAATACAGGCGAAATGTAGGTCGATACCAGGTGTTGTTGTTACAAAGGAAATATTGTACATACAGACTAAACCTCAGGTACTGCACTTGTGGCAGGAATCATAGTGTGGTCCAACCAAAGTCTGTGTCAAGCAGGGAAATCAATCCTACAAGCAAAGCACCACACCCTTTTTAGAACAGATGCATGAATTTGTATGTAAAAAACTGGATTCTGAAGTGTCAAACTTCAAATGTTGAAATTATTTAAATGTTCTAACAACTCCATCTACTAACTCTGCAGTTACATGCAGATCTTTTGGTCGAGGTTTAATCTGTGAAAACGCCAAATATTTAACACCAGGAAACATTTATTGGGGCACGGCTTTTATCCAAAACCCTTATCCAGTCCAGTCATACCATCACTTTCTGAATAATCTTCTTTTAGACAGGAGGATGCGCATATGTCACATTCTTCACATTCCCTGGACTGACTGATGATAAACCAGTGGATGAGAAGAGGGAGGGGAGAGAGGTACAGGGAGCGACAGAAGAGAGACACAGAGAGGGGGTGGACCTTTGTGAGAGGGGGAGACAGAGCCAACCCTGTCTACCTCTGTACCCTCTCTACAGTATGTTGTCATTATTACACTGGTGCAGAGATGGATAGCATAGCTTGTTGTATGTTTAGTCAGTATGAAAAAAATCTGGTAAGCATGGCTATCTTTTAATAAAGGAAGGATTACGCTAGTCTCCTCTCTGATGGCATTTTGTTTGCATGTTGAGCCTAACATGAACAGAAATCTCTGCAATACTTTGCTATATGAAATATAGCCCCATTTTACATTCCAAATGGCACCATATTCCCATATAGTGCACTACTTTTGATCAGAGCCCTATAGGCCCTGGTCAAAAGTAGTGCACTACAAATGGAATAGGGTGCCATTTGGGATATACTCATTATCATATCCCATGGCAGTGTAGCATATTAGTTGTTTGACCATGTCAAATACTAGTGTGGTCAGTTGTCATATCTGTTTGTAGTGTAGCCAACGGTTCTTCTAACGTACGTCTATTGTCTTGTTTGGCATGACAACACACGGTAGAGACGTTGGCTATAGCACAAACAGATCTGGTAACTAGGCCAGTCAAATGCATTCTCAACTACTTCACATAAGACACACACACACACTTGAAGGACAGTTTTACATAAAGTGTTGTCACAGACCCTGGAGCCATTGGCCACCATCAACTGACAACAGGAACCAAAACATGAAGAGGCATACCCTTATATCGTTTCAAATTACTGCCCTAATTTGCATAGCTTATACACCTACAATAGAGTTACCAAAATTAAAAGAAGTATGGCATGCAGTGAGATAATTTCCTGTTTATAACTTTATGTAGTTTAAAACTACTGCTTTAGTAACCATAATTTGCATGGCAACTCATCATAGTCCATCCGGACTACACCACAGTGCTATCAAAGTGAAGAGTATGGCAGGAGTACAGTAGGCAGAGGAAATATACTAGAAAATATTTCACTATGGCATGCAGCCAGATGACTTCCTGTTGATGCGTATAGTTCCTCCTTTTATTCCAGGTACATAAAGAAACAACCTAGTGTTTCAGTCTTACAACTTTAAGATGAGATTTGCTCTGTAATATCCTTCTCGGACTCTGAGAGCCCAGGAGAAAATAAATCTAGGCCTCCGACCCCCATAGGCGTTCTCTCTTGCTCTCTTTCTCATTCTCTCTCTCTGACTTTAAGTAGGAAAGTCATTTGAAACAGGGTCATGTATGCTGTGCAGTACATGTGGGTGTGTGTGCTGCATGTGTGCCGAGCGGGTATCATAGGGGATAAGACTGACATGGTGAAGGGGATCCTCTGATCTGAGCATAAATCCCCCTGGTTTCAGCCTTGCTCTTTCTTGCACACTTAGTTTCCGCTGACATAAATATTTTAACGCTGATGTTGAAACCCTAGCTAGTCTTTGTGATGTGTTGCTGCACCATATAAAGCAGAGAGCAACTAAAGTTATTGTGTTTTTGCACTAAGTGAACTTACAGTATCTCCTGAAATACCTCTGATCCAAGTGATACATTCAACAGTAGGCTTGATTCTAATGGACGAAAATTGATTTTGAAAGTGAAGCTGTATCTATTACAGAAACATTGAAGTTAAATTATTCAGGAACTAACATCCATTTCAACGTAACACTTTCCAGAAGGTGAATAGAATCTGAAAGGGAAGACTGCACATCTGTAAACTAACCACATGTGCTAGGCTACTGAAAGACACATGAAAGGGGTTGAGACCTTTTGTCTGTCAGTCTCTCTCTCACTCTTTCATTCTCACTCACGTGCTCCCCATGACCCAAAGTGACAGAGTCGGTTTGTCTGGTGACTCAAAGTTCACCAGCACTGCAGAAATACTTTTTTATGAAACCGGAAAACAATTACCAGCAACTTTCTACGGTCAGATTGTGAAACTGCTGTCTGTCTGTCTTGTTTTGTTGAAACCTCCATGCATTCTTTTGTGAAAATGAAACCTCCATCCATAGGCTTTGGTTCTGGGTGTTGGAGGTGTCTGAAAGCTTTCATTGGGTAATCTCAAATCAAATTGCATTGGTCACATATACATATTTAGCAGATGTTATTGCGGGTGTAGCGAAATGCTTGTGTTCCTAGTTCCAACAGTGCAGTAGTATCTAATAGTGCAGTAGAATCTAAAAATTATTCACAATACACACACATCTAAAAGAATGGAAATGGGTTGGCGCATCCCCTTGGGTTGTGCCGTGGCGGAGATCTTTGTGGGCTATACTCTGCCTTGTCTCAGGATGGTAAGTTGGTGGTTGAATATATCCCTCTAGTGGTGTGGGGGCTGTGCTTTGGCAAAGTGGGTGGGATTATATCCTACCTGTTTGGCCCTGTCCGGGGGTATCATCGGATGGGGCCACAGTGTCTCCTGACCCCTCCTGTCTCAGCCTCCAGTATTTATGCTGCAGTAGTTTGTGTTGGAGGGCTAGGGTTAGTCTGTTATATCTGGAGTATTTCTCCTGTCTTATCCGGTATCCTGTGTGAATTTAAGTGTGCTCTCTCTAATTCTCTCTTTCTTTCTCTTTCTCGGAGGACCTGAGTCCTAGGACCATGCCTCAGGACTACCTGGCATGATGGCTCCTTGCTGTCCCCAGTCCACCTGGCTGTGCTGCTGCTCCAGTTTCAACTGTTCTGCCTGCGGCTATGGAACCCTGACCTGTTCACCGGACATGCTACCTCTCTCAGACCTGCTGTTTTCAACTCTCTAGAGACAGCAGGAGTGGTAGAGATACTCTCAATGATCGGCTATGAAAAGCCAACTGACATTTACTCCTGAGGTGCTGACTTGTTGCGCCCTCGACAACTACTGTGATTATTATTATTTGACCATGCTGGTCATTTATGAACATATGAACATCTTGGCCATGTTCTGTTATAATCTCCACCCGGCACAGCCAGAAGAGGACTGGCCACCCCTCATAGCCTGGTTCCTCTCTAGGTTTCTTCCTAGGTTTTGGCCTTTCTAAGGTGTTTTTCCTAGCCACCGTGCTTTTACACCTGCATTGCTTGCTGTTTGGGGTTTTAGGCTGGGTTTCTGTACAGCACTTTGATATATCAGCTGATGTGAGAAGGGCTATATAAAATTGATTTGATGAGAAATATTTGCATATTGGATCAAGCAATGTCGGAGTGGCATTGACTAAAATACAGTAGAATAGAATACAGTATATACATATGAGTTGAGTAAAGTAGTTTGTAAACATCATTAAAGTGACTAGTGTTCCATTATTAAAGTGGCCAGTGATTCCAAGTCTATCTATATAGGGCAGCAGACTAAGGTGCAGGGTTGGGAAACCGGGTGGAAGCCAGCTAGTGATGGCTATTTACCAGTCTGATGGCCTTAAGATAGAAGCTGTTTTTCAGTCTCTCGGTCCCAGCTTTGATACACCTGTACTAACCTCGCCATCTGGTTGATAGCATGGTGAACAGGCTGTGGCTCGGGTGGTTGATGTCCTTGATGCGCCTTCCTGAGACATAGGTGTCCTGCTGTAGGTGTCTTGGAGGGCAGATAGTTTGCCCCCGGTGATGCATTAGGCAGACCGCACTACCCTCTGGAGAGCTCTGCGGTTGCGGGCGGTGCAGTTGCCGTACCAGGCGGTAGGATGCTCTCAATTGTGCATCTGTAGAAATTTGTGAGGGTGTTAAGAGCCAAGCAAAATTTCTTCAGCCTCCTGAGATTGAAGAGGAGAGAGAGGAGGGGGGGGATCTTAACCACCCAGCACCATAAGAGAAATTTGGCTAAGATTATCAACAGGACTAGGCAGTCATGGTCATCACGAGAGGAGGAGATCATGTACCTGTCTACTGTCTCGTATATCACACCAGAGAGGATACAGTTTGCTTGTAAAAAAGGATTTGCACGACATTTACATTATTACTACATTAGCAGGGAAGAGCTTGTAAAAGTCCCGTTTAATTTCAAATGCCAAACTTGTGCACAAAATGTTTGCTTGCACTTAACTCTGTACATATAATGCTTCATGGCTTTGTATGAGTATGTATGAGCCTACCACACTTTCTTACAAAGGCTGTTGTATAAACTTTGTTACATTTTGAAATATTTGTGTAATGTTGAATGAATGCATTGTGTTGCATAACCTGATAAAGCTAGCAGAGAGCCATGAAAGTACATTTTTATTTATCTGTACAAACCACCTTAGGTCATTAATGAGCTTATTTTGCATGTGCAATAGGACACTTTTTACTTCTCTTTTTCCAAGGCCAGTCCCCTTTCACTTCCTCCTTGATTTCTTCACATCAGACAACCTCGTGTGTATCTTCTCCATTGAGGGCCAGCTGTGTCACACACACGTTCTCTATCTCATAATGTTCTCTAAAGGCCTATGTGCAGCATTACATTATTAGCTCTCACCTTCACTACCCACCCAGCCACCCACACAACACAACACAGCCCAAGCATGACAGTATAATGCATCAGTTCTGCTTCCGGGCCTGGCCAAAATAGTCAGTTTACTGTGAAAATTTCATCAAGATGAAGAGCCCACATCATCTGACTCAACTGGTCTAAAATAGACCAAGATGAAACGCCCAGCGTGAGATGTACCAAGCTGTGACAGGCAGCAGAAACATATACTGTAGCGAGTTTTCTCCTTAAAGGTGTAAATTAATCCGCAATAGTTACATCTGTTCAATGGTTATTTCATTGAACAGCTGTAACTATTGCAGATTACACCTTTAATAATTAATGAAATGTATGCCCATTTGGAATACAGATTGTGGCTTCAAATACCTTCAAGATGTAACAGACAGCAGAAACTAATACTGTAGCTTCTTGAAGGTGCAATCTGTGATAGTTCCCGCTGTTCAATGGTTATTTCAATTAATGATATATTATATACCCATTGGAGTACAGATTGTAGCTTTAAATACCATCACAATGCAAGTTACAAACAAAGTGCCTCCCAACTCATGGAGTGACAGAAAATTTAAATATTGCCTGTTACTATGGAGATGAGTTCCCATGCTGTTGCTATTCTTATTATTTGCACAGATACTCTTATACACTGTACATAAGCGAGTGATAAGTGATCTGGAGCTCAAAAACAAACAGCAACATGCTTTCGTCCTATACAGACTGCAAAACAGAAACCTAAATTCTGTTTTTAATAACACCAATCCCTGGGTGTGAGCAAATTATTTTGTGATCTCTGGAAGTGTTTGGTTTTCTTTTTTGCTGTTCAATCAAACATTGCACTCAGTATTTTACCTACAGGTAGAAAAGCAACAAAATATTCCTCTGCATGATGTAGGCCTCATTATAAACCAATCAGAAATCAATTTACTAGTCTACTATCAATCCCATAGCACCTGTGGTTTGTTATGTCATGGGGGAACAAGACAGATACTTGAAAAGCAAGTGGACTGTCATGATTACAGTTCAAAGGCAGTAAATGGAGTTCTCCAAATGGGCCAAACTATACACCAGGGAGGTATTCCTTCCAGTTTCTACATTCAGTATTTGGGAGTATATGCTTTTTGATGAGCATGCTGCCAGGATCAAAATGAATTCCACTTCGTCATGCACCAGAATCCAAAACATTGTATAAGAGCGTCTCTCATGTCTTCTTGGCATGTGAAGATACCTGCTAGTTCCTGCATTAAGAATGACACCATGTGGTCATATGGAGAAATGCAAAATCTGAAGAATTGCTGTGTAACGGTACATAACTGTGCTGCATATTGCCTGACAGGAAAACCATGAAATGGGCAAAATGTTCACATACACCCATCATATACCCTGCTCTTATACTTTTTACTCTTATCTATCCTGATGTCTAGTCTCTTCTCCCCTGCCTACATGTACATACCTCAATTACCACGTGTCCCTGCAACTTGATACTGTATGGTACTGCTGTATCTAGCTTCCTTCTTGTTTTTAATTTTTCTTATTTAACTCTGCATCAGTGGGAAAGAGCTTCTAAGTAAGCATTAAGCATTTCCCTGTTGTATTTGGCGCATGTGATGAATTCAATTCGATTTCATTTGGTGTATTACCACACCAGGAAGACATTACTACTTAAACATTCTGAACTAAGCTTTACTATAACATCCTACCTACCTTAGGCTTTTTAAGCATTATAATAAGAAATGATAAAGGTTCATACAGGTTTATAACAAGAGATAAAGCATTACACCAGTTGGCTTTAAGTAAAGTAAAATGTTACCGGAGAGTATACTTGAACATTCTACACTAGGCTTTAGGCCTACTCGAACATTCTACACTAGGTTTTAGGCTTCTCGAACATTCGACACTAGGTTTTAGGCCTTCTCGAACATTCGACACTAGGTTTTAGGCCTACTCGAACATTCTACACTAGGTTTTAAGCTTCTCGAACATTCAACACTAGGTTTTAGGCCTACTCGAACATTCAACACTAGGTTTTAGGCCTACTCGAACATTCGACACTAGGCTTTAGGCCTACTCGAACATTCGACACTAGGCTTTAGGCCTACTCGAACATTCAGCACTAGGTTTTAGTACTTGAACATTCTATTAGACTATACACTAGACTTTTGGGTGCCAGTCCATTTCTGCGCTCTTGCCAACTCCTTATGGTATTTGGACATGCATAAGGAGTTGGCAAGGGAGCAGAAACATTTACTCGAACACTAGGCTCTTCTTGGTTGCTACAGCTCAGACGGCTAGTGGTTCACCTCCAGCTGGTGACACAGATATGTTTTGAGCAGTATGACTCCCTGCTCCTCAGACAGAGAAACAAAGAAGGCAAAAATTACATACTGCTACTTCTTCATCAAAACATCTTCTGATTAATTTAACAAATTCAAATTCACTGTTTTGTTAAAATATTTCCACTGTATTTTCATGAATTAAATGCATCAAAACAAAGAGAAAGGTTCAGAATTGCACATCAATGTAAATGCATGAAGGAAGATAGAAGTGCGTATGCCCTCAAATTATATCAAAGTAAAGTTGAGTACAGAAAAGCTAGGTACAAATGAGTGACTTCTTTTGAAAAAAAAAATGGCAATGAGACTGTTAGGCTTTAATATTGTAAATATCAGCAAAATGAGATACGTGTACAACGAGCACAGCTACAGTATAACTGATTGGGGGACAATTCATAAGGGGGAGGAAAAAAAATGAATTAAAAAAATATACAGAAAACCTTTTTTTTTAAAACAATAATTTGGAAATGGATTTAACAAGTCAGAAGACTGCTAAGAACAGAACGCACTTGGCTTTGTTAGAAGTTGGTATTTATGCATTTTATAATACACACAAATGCAGTTACCTTTATAGACATGACATATTTAAATGATACTGCAGAAAACCGGGGGGATCTGAATCTGTCATTCAGTTTGATGTTATTGACCTTTTTGTGGAAATACTAGCCTTGTTTCCAGATATGTTTGTGTTGTCTTGCCATCTCCAACTCAAGCCAAGGGCCATAGGAGTTGGCAAGACAGCACAAACAGATAACAGACCAGGCTATGGAAATACTAACAGAACAACAAGAATAATATGAAGATGGATGAATGTAGATTTCTCTCTAAACCATGCCAATGCTATCTTTGACAACATTGAACTCAACAGTGATCGGTTTGGAACCACGATGATGGAAAGGCATGATCTCTGTGACGTCATCACACCTACAGAACGCTGGGCCAAGGGCTCGCACAACAAAGACTGCGTCCTAATTCTCCCGATTTAAACAATGGTGGAAACTCTCTCCAGCCTATGCTTACATCAATCCAATGGTTTTAGTGTGCAAGCCACATGCACACTTTGGGAGAAGGGTACAGAACTAGGACATAGCCTTAAAGCTGAGGTTGTATATGTGCTGGTTAAAGAGTCTGTTAGGCTCATGTCATTCAGTAAAATCATCATGTGTGAATGTCTTATCTGTCATGTTTTTAATTTCTTTCTTTTCTTTTTTTTTACAGCAGTGCCAAAAGTGTTCCAGTATGGCTTGAAGAAGCAGTCAGTCCAGCTAATGAAAAGTCCAAAGTGTGCTTTGTTTTGCGTAGTCTCAATGCACTTTGTGTTTCCGCTTCTTGTGTTTTTTGTCCTTCTTCTTGCCAGCACACTTCACACAGAACCACTGCTGGTCCTCGGGAGGGGCCGAGACCATCCCAACACATGGCCTGAGGAGAGAAGGACAAAAATCGGTGAGTGAGTGAAGAAAGGAGGGAAGTTGGAGGGATATAAAAGGGATACATACATAGTAAAAGTGGATATCAGCTTTCCACAGTGCAGCATAAGTATATTTTTTAGGTTCAACAACTAGTATCCTAGAAAATGGTCCTCACTTCTGCAGCAATAACTAGTCATATCAGCTGGACTGAACCACAGTAGATAAATGAATGAATGAAGCAAAGCCTTTCTTACCAATGGTACCAGTCATCGCAGTCATCACAGCCGATCATGGGACTGCCGTCATCAGGCTTGTTGCAACCAGGACAGATCCAGATCTGGTTCCCCAACTCATCACGAATCTACGGAGAGAAATTGTAAGCAACAAGACGCTCAGGACTAAAATAAGAATATACAGTTGAAGTCGGACGTTTACATACACCTTAGCCAAATACATTTAAACTCGGTTTTTCACAATTCCAGATATTTAATCCTAGTAAACATTGCCTGTTTTAGGATCACCACTTTATTTTAAGAATGTGAAACGTCAAAATAATAGTGGAGAGAATTATTTCTTTCAGATTTATTTCACATTCCCAGTAGATCAGAAGTTTATATACGCTCAAATAGTATTTGGTAGCATTGCCTATAAATTGTTTAACTTGGGTCAAACATTTCGGGTAGCCTTCCACATGCTTCCCACAATAAATTGGGTGAAACTTGGCCCATTCCTCCTGACAGAGCTGGTGTAACTGAGTCGGGTTTGTAGGCCTCCTTGCTCACACACGCTTTCAGTTCTGCGCAACACATTGTCTATGGGATTGAGGTCAGCGCTTTGTGATGGCCACTCCAATACCTTGACTTTGTTGTCCTTAAGCCATTTAGCCACAACTTTGGAAGTATGCTTGGGGTCATTGTCCATTTTGAAGACCCATTTGCGACCAAGCTTTAGCTTCCTGACTGATGTCTTGAGATGTTGACTGATACAGTGGGGCAAAAAAGTATTTAGTCAGCCACCAATTGTGCAAGTTCTCCCACTTAAAAAGATGAGAGGCCTGTAATTTTCCTCATAGGTACACTTCAATTATGACAGACAAAATGAGAAAAGAAATCCAGAAAATCACATTGTAGGATTTTTTATACATTTATTTGCAAATTATGGTGGAAAATAAGTATTTGGTCAATAACAAACGTTTATCTCAATACTTTGTTATATACCCTTTGTTGGCAATGACAAGAGGTCAAACATTTTCTGTAAGTCTTCACAAGGTTTTCACACACTGTTGCTGGTATTTTGGCCCATTCCTCCATGCAGATCTCCTCTAGAGCAGTGATGTTTTGGGGCAGTTGCTGGGCAACACGGACTTTCAACTCCCTCCAAAGATTTTCTATGGGGTTGAGATCTGGAGACTGGCTAGGCCACTCCAGGACCTTGAAATGCTTCTTACGAAGCCACTCCTTCGTTGCCTGGGTGGGTGTGTTTGGGATCATTGTCATGCTGAAAGACCCAGCCACGTTTCATCTTCAATGCCCTTGCTGATGGAAGGAGGTATTCACTCAAAATCTCACGATACATGGCCCCATTCATTCTTTCTTTACACGGATCAGTCGTCCTGGTCCCTTTGTAGAAAAACAGCCCCAAAGCATGATGTTTCCACCCCCATGCTTCACAGTAGGTATGGTGTTCTTTGGATGCAACTCAGCATTCTTTGTCCTCCAAACACGACAAGTTGAGTTCTTACCAAAAAGTTCTATTTTGGTTTCATCTGACCATATGGCATTCTCCCAATCTTCTTCTGGATCATTCAAATTCTCTCTAGCAAACTTCAGACGGGCCTGGACATGTACTGGCTTAAGCAGGGGGACACGTCTGGCACTGCAGGATTTGAGTCCCTGGTGGCATAGTGTGTTACTGATGGTAGGCTTTGTTACTTTGGTCCCAGCTCTCTGCAGGTCATTCACTAGGTCCCCCCGTGTGGTTCTGGGATTTTTGCTCACCGTTCTTGTGATCATTTTGACCCCACGGGGTGAGATCTTGCGTGGAGCCCCAGATCGAGGGAGATTATCAGTGGTCTTATAGGTCTTCCATTTCCTAATAATTGCTCCCACAGTTGATTTCTTCAAACCAAGCTGCTTACCTATTGCAGATTCAGTCTTCCCAGCCTGGTGCAGGTCTACAATTTTGTTTCTGGTGTCCTTTGACAGCTCTTTGGTCTTGGCCATATTAGAGTTTGGAGTGTGACTGTTAGAGGTTGTGGACAGGTGTCTTTTATACTGATAACAAGTTCAAACAGGTGCCATTAATACAGGTAACGAGTGGAGGACAGAGGAGCATCTTAAAGAAGAAGTTCAGGTCTGTGAGAGCCAGAAATCTTGATTGTTTGTAGGTGACCAAATACTTATTTTCCACCATAATTTGCGAATAAATTCATAAAAAAATCTTACAATGCGATTTTCTGGATTTTTTCTTTCTCATTTTGTCTGTCATAGTTGAAGTGTACCTATGATGAAAATTACAGGCCTCTCTCATCTTTTTAAGTGGGAGAACATGCACAATTGGTGGCTTACGAAATACTTTTTTGCCCCACTGTAAGTGTAATGGACACTTCCGACTTCAACTGTACATCACACATCCAGCCTAATGTTGCACAGTATACCGAAACTTCGGTACTTTTTCCATGTTAGAACATGAAAAACGGTTTGGTAAAAAAAAAGATGAGATATTTTGGTAATTCTGCCAAATGTGTCTGTATCAGTGCAGCCGATGTCCCCTGAACACTTTACAATGCAAGACAAAACTGGTAGCTTCCATATTTGTAGGCTAACTTTCCTTGCTTGCTTGCAGCTGAAGCTAACATCAATTCACTACTCTAGTACTTTGTTTGTGATAATATGCAAACTATAATGCAAAAAATATACTGATTTTAAAGCTGATTACAACTACTTTATTAATTCACTTAAAATCGTTCTCTCTCACGTGTCTCTCCCAAAGATTACCTATTGCCTCAGCAAACTGACTGTGAATGAGTCATTACTGGTTAAAGTAAATGTCCAAATATGCAAATGTTGATGATCAGTACAATAATATAAGTCCCGAATGGAAGTAAAACAGCCTGTTTGTAATCTTTAGCCCGATGATATCATCCAAAACATGCTCACTAACTCAATGCAACACACACTCCTATTGAATATGTATTCACCCGAATTGTGACTCAGCCGAAGCTACATCTTGATTTACCCAGTTCATCAATAGAGATTTACCATTCAAATAAATTGTCATTATTTTGTTATGTAGTTAGATTGTTTTTACCAAAGTCACATTGATTGTATAATTTATTCATTAAAGCATACCTGTCCGTCTCTGAACAATTTGACTTACATTTTTTTTTTAAATGTAATGATGTTGAACTCAAAAGATGCCCAGCAACTGAACAGAGCAATAGCTGAGTTTCTCTATCTGGATCAAGGGCCATTCTGTGACTTTGGCTAATATGCCTGCTTTTTTTTGCCTTGGTATCATGTATTGTGATACTAAACCTGGTATCGAAGTCAAAATTCTGGTGTCGTAACAACACTAGTCCAGCCATGCACTGCAGACATCATAGTAAAACTCCTTGTAGGCTATTCCCTGATGAATTTGCTATCACAAAAGGGGTCCCGGCCCCAAAAAGTTTGAGAACCCCTGAGATAGAGGATAGGCATGACAGATACATCATTTTGTATATGGTTGAGGTAGAGGGTCTGACCGGGACTCACCACGTATGTTCTGACAGTTTCAGTGATCACACTGCGTACAGGCAGTTTGCTGGAGGACAGAATGGAGGCAGGGGAGAGCAACGAGGGTACAACTGGAGACAATAGTGGTGGAGGTGGTGGGGGCTGAAGGCGACTGCCAGGTCCTGATTTAGTGGCGGTGATCTTGGGTGCTGGCATCTTGGGTGGTGGCAGCGGTGGCTCGGAATTGGGAACCACCTTACTGATAACTCTGGAGATGGATATAAAGAGAAACAGAGGGGGGGGGGGATCAAACCAGAGCCTATGACACACTACTGCATGCAGATCAACAATACAGCTGCCTTGCAGCACAGAGCCAACTACATTTGTCAGGTACAGTATTTCTATGTATGGTGTCATATGTGTCTGTGTTTTGTATGTGCTTAATGTAACTGTATGATGTGGACAAATTAGAGTGCATTCGGAAAGTACATTCCAGCCTTATTCTAAAATAGATTAAATTGTTCCCCCCCTCAATCAATCAGCACACAATACCCCATATAGACAAAGCAAAAACAGTTTTTTAAAGAAATGTTCGCAAATGTATTTTTTTTTAAAACAACATTAAATATCACATTTACATAAGTGTTCAGACCCTTTACTCAGTACTTTGTTGAAGCACCTTTGGCAGCAATTAGAGTCTCGAGTCTTCTTGGGTATTAAGCTACAAACTTGGCACACCTGTATTTGTGGAGTTTCTCCCATTCTTCTCTGCAGATTCTCTCAAGTTCTGTCAAGTTGGATGGAGAGCATCGCTGCACAGCTATTTTCAAATCTCTCCATAGTTTCCATTGGGTTCAAGTTCTGGCTCTGGCTGGGCCACTCAAGGACATTCAGAGACTTTTCCTGAAGTCACTCCTGCATTGTCTTGGCTGTGTGCTTAGGGTCGGTGTCCTGTTGGAAGGTGAACCTTCGCCCCAGTCAGAGGTCCTGAGTGCTCTGGAGCAGGTTTTCATCAAGGATCTCTCTGTACTTTGCTCTGTTTATCTTTCCCTCGAACCTGACTAATCACCCTGTGTCACTGCTGCTGAAAAACATCCCAACAGCATGATGCTGCCACCACCATGCTTCACCGTAGGGATGGTATTGGCCAGGTGATGAGCGGTGACTGGTTCCCTCTAGACGTGACACTTGGCATTCAGGCTAACAACTTCAATCTTGGTTTCCTCAGACCAGAGAATCTTGCTTCTCATGGTCAGAGTCCTTTAGATGCCTTTCGGCAAACTCCAAACGGGTTGTCATGTGCCTTTTATCTTGGAGTGGCTTCAGTCTGGTCACTCTACCATAAAGGCCTGATTGGTAGAGTGCTGCAGAGATGGTTGTCCTTCTGCAAGTTTCTCCCATCACCACAGAGGAACTCTGGAGCTCTGTCAAAGTGACCATCGGGCTTTTGGTCACCTCCCTGACCAAGGCCCTTCTCCCCCGATTGCTCAGTTTGGCTGGCTCTAGGAAGAGTCTTGGTGGTTCCAAACTTCTTCCAATTAAGGCTGATGGAGGCCACTGTGTTCTTGGGGAGCTTCAATGCTGCCAACATTTTTTGGTACCCTTCCCCAGATCTGTGCCTCGACACAATCCTGTCTCGGAGCTCTACAGACAATTTAATCGATCTCATGGCTTGGTTTTTGCTCCGACATGCATGGTAACATTGGGACCTTATATAGACAGGTGTGAGTGAGCCTTTCCAAATCATGTCCAATCAATTGAATTTACCACAGCTCGACTCCAACTTGTAGAAACATCTCAAGGATGATCAATGGAAACAGGATGCACCTGAACTCAATTTCAGGTTTCATAGCAAAAGGGTCCGAATACTTACGTAAATAAGGTATCTCTTATTTTATCCATTTTAGAATAAGGATGTAATGTAACAAAATGTGGAAAAGGTGAAGGGGTCTGAAAACTTTCCGAATGCTCTGTAAGTTAAATGAAGGGACATATATATGGACAGAAAGTTTAATTGAATTGAGAAACATACATTTTGTCCTGGCCAGCCCCAACCCTTAGGGTAAGCCTGGGGATGACTGGTGATGGGACAGCAACTGGAGTCTCCACCCTCACCTGTGACAGAAGAAAGGAGAGCAACCAGTTAGTCACTGTTACAAACGCTACACTATAAATCAATACTGGAAAAACACAGCTTACCTTTTCTAGCCTAATCATCTCTTTTTCCTTCTCTTTCTCCTTCTCCCGTTTTTCCTTGTCTTTCTCCTTCTCTTTCCTCTTCTCCTCTTTCTCCCTCTCCTTCTCCTTGGACTTTTCCCTCTCCTTTTCCTTCTCCTTGTCTTTATCTTTCTTCTTCTTCTTCTCCTTCTTCTCTTTCTTCTTGTCCTTCTCCTTGCTCTTCACATCCTTTTCCTGGAGGATAGGCGGAAGAGGCGGCAGCATGGAGGGGATGCGAAGACACGTCGATGGGCTGAACAGGGCAGGCATGTCACTCAAACCGAACGGGGTGAGGGAGGATATCTTCTGCCGGTCCTTACCCTTGTCCCGCTTGTCTTTGCCCTTCTTGCTCTTCTCCTTGTCCTTTTTTTTGTCTTTGTGTTTGTCCTTGTCCTTCTTACCACTGCCATCCCCTCCATCTCGCGACTTGATCTTGATCATGGAGCCCTCTGGTCCGCCGAACCCTGGCCTCTGACCCAGGAAGTGTTCCCTGAGGTCATCGTCCTTGTTACCGAAGTCCTTCCACGGCATCTTGGCCTCCTTGGAGAAAGAATCTTTGCTCTTATCCCTGTTCTTATCCTTGTTCTTCTCTTTCATCTTCCCCTTGTCCTTATCCCTCTCTTTATCTTTTGGCTTCTCTCCTTTCTCCTTCTTCTTCATCTTTGTCTTCAGCTCTTTCTTGAGTTTCTTCTTGATGTCAGCCGAGGAGACAAGCTTGTTCTTCTCCTCGTACATCTTCAGGAGTGGCTCAGGGGTCGGGGGCGAGGCAGATGCTGAGGACAGGTATGATTCGCCTTGGGGGTGTCCCGCATTGGAACCTCCCTGGTTTACTTTACGTAGGACCTCATTGATGGAGTCGTCCATGGTCCAGTTCCCGGGGCCACCGTCTGCATTGAGTTGAAGCGGCGTAGAAGTGTCTTTACCCAGGCTGTTGGCACCCAGTGAGAGCTTAGGCGTTCCGCCTGGCTCCATGATAGTAAGCCTCCGTGGAGAGGAGAAGCCATCACTCTCCGACTCGGAGCCTGATGAGAAGGCAAACGGGTCAGGCTCTCGCTCAGCGCATGCCCTGGCAATCACAGCATCGATAGAATCGTCAATATCAGCGTTGTCGCCGCCAGGTTCGCAGAGTTTATCAGAGACGAAACCTGCCAGCTCGCATTCCTCCAGGCTTTGCCGCACGTGGATGTTTTCCTTCCCCATCCTCTCGCTGAGGGCCGACAAGGGAAGTCTCTGTAGGGCCAGGGCCTGAGCCTCTGCTTTTCCCTGGGAGTGAGAACCAGACTTGACTCCAGAACCAATCTTGGGGCTTTTGGGACTTTTAGGGCTCTTGGTCCGGCCCGGGGACTTTTTCCGCTCCTTGGAAGATTTGGGCGAGCGGATGGGGCTGCCTGACATAGCCCCACCAGCATTGACCCCTTTTGGGGACTTAGTCCGTGGCCTACCAGGGGATGAGCCTTTGGGCCCTTTGCGGCCTTGACCGCCATGAGACTTATGATCAGAGTGTCTCCCTGGGGTCACCGGCTGGGGTCTGAACAATGTCGGAGGCCCAGGTGTCTCTGGGGACAGGGACATTGAACCCATGCTGTCGTGGGAATGGGAGGCCATCATGCCTGGAGGGACACGCTGAGGGTTGAGGGAGGTGAGGGGCTCCCTGGGCTCCATGCTCCAGTCGGGGCTGAAGCCGGGGTGCATGCGAGGCCTCTTGGAGGTGGGCATCATACCCATGGCAGCGTCGGGGCTGTCCAGGTGTCTCTTCACAGGGTGGTTCTCATCGTTCACCACCTCGTCGTCATCCATGTCCTCGTCTGTATCGTCCAACGGGACCTGCATGGCCTCGGCAGAGGTGCCCATGTCAGCTAGGGCTTCTTCCTCCTCCTCTTCTATAGATGGGAGAGAGAGAGAGAGGGAGAGAGGATGAGACACAGCAAAGAGAAGCAGAGGGAGAGTGAGAGAGAAAGTCAAAGGTTCATCACTGTCATTCAATCAATCTCACCCTCTGATTAGTATTGGATTAAAGGACAAAGAAAATTAAAAAAGCATGGATTATCTGTCCATCGTAACCCCATTAACACACAAATGCACACACACGTGTCTCACGTAGGGCTGTTGCAGTGAACATATTACCGCTACTCCAGCAGTCACGGGTCATAACCGCAGTCAAACAGTCACGGTAATCTCCTCTTAGGCACTCTGGACATGCATTCTGTACCCAACTCGTTAACAACTGACAGGTGCTAATGGCCTGGCACTCAGCGCTCTATTGTCCCTCTAACCACTTCGACATCAAAGCAAATGCAATCGAAAATCCCATCAAACACTCATCATAACAGTATTATGCTTTTAAAACTGACCTCACTGTGATGATCAATTTGAAGAAAGAAGTTAAACAACAGGTTGAAACTGAGTGGAAAACATGGTCATTGTGGATGTTGTTTCAAAGCCTAACACAACTCAATGGGCAATGCTTTCTAAGATTAAATCAAAACACTATAAGTATACAGTGCCTTCAGAAAGTATTCATACCTCTTGACATTCCAAATCGTGTTGTGTTACAGCCTGAATTTACACACTATACCCCATAATGACAAAGTGAAAACCTGTTTTTAGAAACTTTTGTAAATGTATTCAAAATGAATACTGAAATACCCCTGAGTCAATACGTTAAGGAATCACCTTTGGCAGTGATTACAGTTGCGAGTCTTTCTGGGCAAGCCTCTATGGGCTTTGCACAATTGGATTGAACAATATGTGCCCATTATTCTTTTCAAAATTCTTCAAGCTCTGTCAAATTGAATATTACTATTCTGTAATTCCTTCTTTTCACTCTGTCAATTAGGTTAGTATTAAGGTGTTACGACAATGTTGTTGATCCATCCTCAGTTTTCTCCTATCACATTCAATAAACTCTGAAACTGTTTAAAGTCACCATTGGCCCCATGGTGAAATCCCTGAGTGGTAAGGACGCCTGTATCTTTGTAGTGACTGGGTGTTTTGATAAACCATCCAAAGTGTAATTAATAACTCCACCATGTTCAAAGGGATATTCAGTTTTTTTTTATAGATTTTTTAAAACCGATCTACCAATAGGTGCCCTTCTTTTCTTTTCCCCTGGTCTTTGTGGTTGAATCTGTGTTTGAAATTCACTGCTAGACTGACGGACCTTACAGATAATTGTATGTGTGGGGTACAGAGATGAGGTAGTCATTCAAAATGTTAAACACTATTATTTCACACCGATTGAGTCCATGCAACTTATGTGACTTTTTAACTTTCTTGTTCAGGGGCAGAACGACATATTTTTACCTTGTCAGTTCGGGGATTCAATCTTGCAACCTTTCGGTTACTAGTCCAATGCTCTAACCACTAGGCTAACTGCTGCCCCAAATGTAGATGTAGATTAATGTAGATGCATTTGTCAGGGTGGCTTTTAACCATTTATAAACATTCAGAAAAACATAATTCCACTATGACATTATAGGTTATTGTGTGTAAGCCAGTGGGAAACAAAAGTCAATTTAATCCATTTATTATTATTTTTTAAATTATTTTTTACAAACAAAATGTGGAAAAAGTGTGTGAATACTTTCTGAAGGCACTGTATTAGAGCTTATGCATAGGCCTATATGAGCCCAAACCAGAAAAAAAACAGTATTAAAATAATGATTATGCCTTTATAGCCTAATACACATGGCAAAAAAACATATATATATATATATATTTTATTTATTTTTTTACAATTTAAGAGGTCTTTGATACATAATTGGTCAAGCCTATACTCCAAAATTAAACTAATTCTAGTACTGGAGTGTATTATGCATACTGGATGGGCTGGTTACCTTATGCTATGCTCCAAACTTTCTATCCATGAGACTGGGAGAGAACATATAGGTCTAGGTGATGCTGTTGGCTCATTAATTGTGCAGGGCGGCTTCGAGTTAGCCTACAATTATAGTGCATTTGTATTTTGAATAGCCTAGTAATAAAGGCATTTTTTATATTATCATAATTAATAGGCTGACATTACCTTTGTCAATAGAATACCTCACCACTGTACGTTTCCATCTCCGCCCCTCTCTCCTTCATTTCTTTCTCGAGCGTGCGCAGAGAGAGGGGCTGTCAACAGTTTAATGCAATATGTTTCATTGTGAAAACACCGCTATCAACTTTCCAGAACAGATTTCACTTGGTTTCCCAAATTAAGCACTGGGTAGCTGCAGGAACACTGTTGGCGAGTCTATGGCACAGAGTTTTGGCGGAATATAACCTGTCGCACAGCAAGAGGCTGCATGCTCCCCAAAAGGTGGTTGATACGTGTAGTGAAATAGGCTAAGCATATAACATACATTCTGTTCTTCTGAAATACCTTTTCTTCATATCATGATTCTTTAGACCTGCCTAAAATAAATAATGTACTTATTGTGAAGATGCATATTAAACAAATGTATTAGACTTTAAATGTAGATGTTCCAAAGGCGGCTTGTATGTGTGGAGGCCTGGAGATGTTAATGGCCTTATGTTAATTGACGGTCAATTACAGCGAGGCCGACAGTAATTTACATGACAATAACCGGCTGAGGAAGTTTCATGACCGCCACAGCCCGAGTCTCACACACACAGTTCCCTCAGACACAATTAATATAGTTAAAGTCCTCACCTTCTTGCAAAGAGACCAAGGGTGGCATATAATCTAGAATGTATTCCCTCCTCTCCTCGGCATCCCCCCGTACCCCCACTCCAGGCTGAGGGAACTGCAGCATGTTATTTTTGCTGAGGGGGAAGAGAGGCGTCTGCTGGGAGAACCCCACAGGCTCCAGGTTATGGACATAGTCCTCCAGCTCAGACAGGCTCACACCCAGCAGTCTGAAGGCCTGGCCCACGTCCTCCAGTACTGGGTCTGTTCGCCCATCTAGGACGAGAGGAAAAGTGCATGCATGAGACGTGATCAAACCTTTATGTTTCCTTCCCCTTCTATGCATGCATATATGATACATGTACTATAGATGGGTTAGCTGATAGTGTAAAAAACGATACGCATGCTTCAATGGGGCAGACGTCTGTGTTATTGTGGTTCTGGATGGCCAAATAGTTGGCAACAATGACTAGAAGCTTCTATGTGGGGGATCATAGGTGGCTTGTTTCAGTTAGTTTTATCTTGTTCTTTTGATACCATGTTTTGTTTTGAGGTGTCACGCCTATGCAATATAGCTCAAATTAGCAAGCTAGAAAACCAACAGCTGTAAGTACATATTTGAGAGACAAGTGCTCATGACATTATGCAAATTTACATAAACATTGGAGACGAAATCAAGTTGACATGTTGTCAACAATCTAAGCCAACACGGTCTGTTTTGCCCCATAGTTGTGCATGGGTCGGTTGTTGCTAAACAACCAACCCGTCTTCAGTATATACACTACAACAAACTAACTGAGTGAAGTATTTTACACCATCGCATGACGTAAGAGATTTTCAAAAATCAGACAGAAGTTATTTTTTCGACCATCAATTATGCCTTCAGCAAATCATTGATTAAATTCAACCCGGGAAAGACAGTGGCATTTACAGCTAACGTTACCTAGTCTTTTTTTAAGCCCATTTCTAAACAAGATGCCACACTGTTTTCATTGGAACTACAGTATGTTAGAACACTCCCCCATGTTGACATCTGAGCTAGCTAGTTAGCACACACACCACAGTATGACCCGTTTCAAATTGAGAAACAAACATGGTCATAAGCGACTAAATGTATATCATGACTGTAGTTAGCTAAACATTACATACATGTAATCCTTGGGAAAGTACTTTTGCAAACCAACCTCGTCATTGTTTACATGACTAAGAGTTAGGCTAACTTTACTGTACATGTCTCTGACATTAGCACTAGGCCTTGATTGGAGGGGGCGCTAGTCACAGAGCGTGGAATAAACAACGCGACCCAATACCTAGACAGATTAATTTAATTTACAGTGGACATGTCTGAAACACAGTACTTACATAGCTCCGAGTATCGATGACAACCCCTGGCTAACTGCTGGATATATCTGTGAAGAACATCGGAGAGCAGGTCGCAGGCTGTGAGCTGCACTGCATCCCAGCCCAGCGCTTGGCAGATCTGCGCCACCGACACACGCAGCAGCGAGCGAGCATAGCTCTCGCACATCTTGCTGACTTTAATAACGGTCCTAGTTTATTCAATCCCGGCTATAAAACATGCTCCTGGTCTTCATGATGCATGAAAGACGTGCAGGCTGTGAACAAAACGCTCGATGAGGGATACTTCTGACATCTATTCGTGTATATATGTTGGCGCTCTTGCCAGAGCCGCCATCTTGTTTCCACCGATAAAAAACCCATCCCAGAAAACGTCGATTAGACATGCGCAAAAACATCCGCCAACCCACAGAGAAGGGTACGTTCACGGGTATCATTACCTGCGCTGTGCAGCCGAACAACTTCTTAAACTATCAAACAGCCGTTCCATTTCCACTAACAAAAATTATATATTTAGGGATAAAGTACAGAAGGACACTCAGTATGGATGAAGAATACGATGTTATTGTTCTTGGGACCGGCCTAACGGTGAGAACTGACAACAGCAATATAGTACAACCGTCCAACAATGGTCACAGCTACTAACCTAGATGTGTAGGCTAATCTGTAGGCTAATGTCATGGCCAACAAGCCGCTAACTCACGTTAGTGCTAAATTAGCTTGCTTGCTCGTTTGTTAGATCTCAAATTTCAGATTTTGTTTCTCAGGAAATCGGTGTCTACTGTGATTCTCATTAGTCTTATCCGAGTGTGGTGATACTTTCCCCGCTCAGCAACAAGGGACAACTCCCATACAACAGTATTTCCAGTTATTTTCCCTAAAGTAAAATGGAGCTAATTAGCTATGCTAAGTAGTTACTGTATCAGTTAGCTAGTTGTGTTTTTAGCTCGCTGGCCTTAAATTTGTCTTTACTGTGTTGTTTAAATTGTTTACACATTTAAAACATAAATGACAATTTTTACATATTTTTTTGTGTAGCTACCGAGCTATCTGACTTATCTTTTTCTTCCATAGGAATGCATTCTGTCTGGTATTATGTCAGTGAAGGGGAAGAAGGTGCTTCATATGGACAGGAACTCTTACTATGGAGCAGAAAGTGCGTCCATCACGCCACTGGAAGATGTAAGCAAAGACACACAAGATGAATATGACCCTTTTCATACTATAATGTCAAACCATACTTAGCTCACTGGGATATTTTCTTTACACATATTCCCTTCCGGCAACTATGGTGGATCCTTAACTAGGCCAGCCCAGTAATTGGTTTAACTTGGCTCAGTAGTGTCAAAAGGGTTTTAGATTATTAACCTTAGGTTCCACAGCCCCCACTGTGTGGTGCTATCACACAGATAGCATACATAATATAACATATTACTATCACTCACATCTCAGTGTTATATCAATACTTTGTGGCACGTCCTGAGTTTCAGATACTCAAAATCTGACAGCGTTATGTTTTATTGTTAAATAAACTAAGTCATTAATGAAATTAATGAAGTAATAATACAAAGTTTAATAATTTCTGTTTGTCTTCTTCTTGTCCTCCTCCAGTTGTACAAGCGCTTCAGTCTTCCAGGCAAACCTCCAGAGTCCATGGGAAGAGGTCGGGACTGGAGCGTGGACCTCATCCCAAAGTTTCTGATGGCCAATGGTAGGAAAGCAATGTGGGGTCTATTCAATTCACTAGGATCCCAAACGGAATGAAACTGTGAGGAACCAACATCCATTTGTCCAATAGAAACGTTTGTTTTCGTTGCAAAACATTTTACATTTGGAATAAAGGGCTTCTGTTGCAAAATGTTTTGTAATCGTCTTATGAATACACCCATGGTATTCCAGATATAATCCTCATTGATGGTTTGTGTTTATTAGCCATGACACAGAAGAAAGGGGACTGTACAGAAAGGGACTACTTGGACTTGTCCAAGAAGACGTTTTCATTTTCTTTTGCAAAATGTTATAAAATGATTTCCGCCACATGCCCTAATGAATACAACCCACATAAACAACTTTTTATGGATGTTATCAAAGGCTTCTCCCTCAGCAGCTTCTTTCATCTTGGTAGACATCAGGATTGTTTTGACATGTTTGCCATTGCATCCCTTAACAAACGTTACCTATTTTTTTCCTTCTATACCCAGGTCAGCTTGTGCGAATGTTGCTGATCACTCAGGTGACCCGTTACCTAGACTTCAAGGTAATCGAGGGCAGCTATGTCTACAAGAAGGGAGCGATCTACAAAGTGCCAGTTACTGAGACCGAGGCACTGGCCTCCAGTGAGTATATCAATGGGATTTTCATTTGCCTATTTCTATAATATAGGCTATGCCAGATGCTTTTATCCAAAGTGACTTACAGTACAGTGAGTGCATACATTTTTTGTCAAGTTATTAAGAAAAAAAGATTTGTGTCACTCCTAGGGCCGTTGAGGTGCAGTATTATCGCCAAACCGGCAGTCGAAGATCATGAAGTCAGTCAAATTCCATGTGACTGTTTAGTCATGGTAATTTGGCTTCTCCAATTAGGCTACTCAGCACTCTATTGTCCCTCTAATCACTCTGACATCAATGCAAATCTAATTAAACACTTAATGAAAGCCCATGAGCTCATGTTGCACAATACTTTTGACAGGCTATGCGATACAGGATATGCAATAGCCTCTATTAAAAAGAGGATCAGCTTTCTATATTTATTTATCAACTTTCCTAATAAACTCAGCAAAAAAAGAAAAGTCCCTTTTTCAGGACCTTTATCAGATCATTTGTAAAAATCCAAATAACTTCACAGATCTTCATTGTAAAGGGCTTAAACACAAGGCTTGTTCAATGAACCATAAACAATTAATGAACATGCACCTGTGGAACGATCGTTAAGACACTAACAGCTTAACAGACGGTAGGCAATTAAGGTCACAGTTATGAAAACCTAGGACACTAAAGAGGCCGTTCTACTGACTCTGAAAAACACCATAAGAAAGATGCCCAGGGTCCCTGCTCCTCTGTGTGAACGTGCCTTAGGCATGCTGCAAGGAGGCATGAGGACTGCAGATGTGGCCAGGGCACACTAGGTGAATAATTCTAATCATTGAAATGCTAATCCTTTGCACATGAACGGCCGCTCATTCGAGAATAATTGCAATGTATATATTTACTCCGTTGAAAACACTCATCATCCTGTAGAGTTCATCAAAGTCTCTGCTTAACTTTCCCCTGAAATAACAATGTCTTTCATGGTTGTAGGTTGGTTAGAATGGATACTTCAGAGTACCATTCGGTAATGTTCTCATAGAATAGATGCTTCGTCGGTTGTCGGTATTCTCAATCTGGATTTATGTCATTTCTAGCTGCAGAATAGTAATTATGTGTCTAAAATTTTGCTTTTATTCTGTAGTGATCAATAGTCTCAGTTTAACCATTTCCAGCCGTGTAGCAAAACTACAGCTGTATGATCTCCGTTGCCTATAGAATTGTAGCCATTCCAACTTGGGGACGACGTCCTGGAGTTTTCTGACTTCTTAACCATCCGAGACGTCCAGCTTACCGTGGGTCTCTTTGGCATGAAATGTAAATTTCGTCATGGGTGGTTTTATACTGTGGAGTAGAAAAGGGTGGTTGACACCGACGTAATTTCTATGCTCACATGGGCGTGGCCGCTGACTAGTTAATCTTTATATGAAAATCCTTAGTCTCGTTTAGAAGGTTACATCTTTTCACAAATAGTTTCATGTTTAATCACATACTTTTCACAATATTTAGATGTAAACCTGACAGCTGGGAAATGTACACTTTAACACAGTGGTTCTCAACTGGTTTTGCCTGGGGACCCAAAATTGACAATGACAATTTAGTCGTGATGCAACATTATGGACTGTTGTATTGCAGCTATATTTTAACGTTGTATTGCAACTGCCATCTTGGGCAGGCTTCACTTGCAAAATAGACTGTCTCAATGGGCTACTATTATGGTATTAAAGAAAGTCATTACACAGCCATATTAACTGAGAACATTTATTATCAATTCAAGAGAATAAGCCATTTAAGGCAATCAGTTCAGGAGTGGGTGTAATAAATTATTAGATTCAGAACATGCCATCGAAACCAGTCCAATAATGTTAATGAACAGTAACGCATACCAGTGTTTTAAAATAGAAAATGACAATCATTAGGATTTCGTAATCAGCAATTACCATATGAATAGCCTCACAACCTTGAAAAGGTGTACATTTTTAACCAGTTCAATGAAATGTATATATGAATGTCAGAATGAATTAACAATAATAATGAACATACTGAACAATAACTAATTTACCTGTTTATTTAGTGTGTGTGTGTGTGGCCCATCAGTGGGAAAACTGGGGGTGATTCTTCAGTTTGATAAGTTTATTCATGTCTGGGCTGATGTTTGACAGGGCATCTCGGAGGTCATGCTGGCTGTCCAGTTTGTTTCTGCTTTTAGTTTTTCAACTGCATAGCAGAGAAGCCACTTTCAGAGATAGGTAGTGCTAAACGGTAACATGATTCTGATTGCCTGACAGACGAGAGCAGCATACTCTCCCACTACGCTGCACCAGAACTGTGGCAGTGTCATTTCCGGAATGTGCATGCTCAGTCCACGATCAAATGACCGCTCAACCAGCTGATCCTCTTCTTTGCTTAAGAACATGACGCTTCCCATCTCCACTCAAAAGGTGTCTTGTCTCCTGTTCTCATCCAGGAAGTAGTCACACAACTTTCACTTCAGCTTGACAAGATGCTGTTTAACAGTTTTTTTTTTCAGCGTGTTGCTGTGTGCTTTGTTGATCAGATTCTGAATCTTGAAATCATCATTGGGAAACATGTCAATCCTACCGTTAGAAATATTTGCCCAAACGGTAAGCTTCATCTTGAAGGCATCCACTTTGTCCCTCTGTTCAAATCGATTGTTCCCCATCCATTGCTTTGTCACAGTGAGCGAATTTAGATAACCAATATCTGCCCCCCCCTCCCCCCAAGTTGAGAATCACTGCTTTAAGAGATACAGTTGTGTGTTTCCTGTCCTTCATGAGATCACCAAATGAAACACACTCGACATGACTGTCCCTTAAGTGTCCACGGATCATTCTCAAAAGTAGAAATATTGTTCAGTTCTCGCATTTTGTGGATTAGGGGTTTTGAACTAAGGGAAGCTCTTTGTTCTGGTAGACTCTCCCCCTGAATTCTGCATGGCAGTTTCTACCAGGTATTTATGACCTGTCATAAAACTGTAGAGAGGGGGGTGATGATGATTCTCCCCTGAGGGCACGTCATGATATTAGTTTATCAACATTTTAAGCTAAACGGCATCCCACAACTATCCCAGACTATGTTTGGAATATTTATTTCTCGCACAATAGAATAGGTGAACTTTTTTGTACTATGGTGGATAGTATATTGACGTAGGCTAGTGCTTTTGCTGTTCGTTAGGCCAACTCATCTTGTTGGCTGAGGAAAAATAAAATAAATCTGGACAATTCATCCAATATCTTCAATATGTGCCATAGAATTGGATAAGGACGCACGCAGTTCAGTCTTCAATGTGTCTGTCTTCACTTGTTGCCTGTGAGAAAGACCCGATCACGTGATTGAGAGCCATGTGACTGAGAGGTGCTTCGGCACGTTGTGGGGAGAAGGGAATTATAATTATTATATTACATAAATAACTCTAAATTAAGCATATGAAATTAACTGTTTCTTTGTTAACCGTTAAACACAGAATAGCCGCATGGGCGCACTCCCTCATTGTTTGGAGAAAATATCCTTTCTATTTTATTCAGCAATGTTCAATTGTATTCTTCATACTATAACATAATTATACGGAATTCTAAGCAAATCTTGCCTGGTAAATGAACTAGTAGCCCACAGCCAGGGCCTAACATGAGGACAACTCAGTATGCTATTCTGTTATTCTGAAATACACTACATTTTCTTTAGACCTGTCTAAAATTAAATAATGGATTTATTGTGATGGTGTAGGCTATATTACATGGATTTATTAGACTTTTTAAAATGTAGATGTTCCAAAGGTCTGCATCAGTGGCTTGTAGGCTTTGCGTGGAAGACAGGACATGCTAGATGTGTTTATGTTAACGGTCAATTACTGTGAGACCGGCAGGTAAATCAAGTATTCTATTAACTTATGCTATACAGAGTGTACAAAACATACAAATATTTAAGTGCCTTTTGAACGGGGTATGATATTAAGTGCCAGGCACACCGGTTTGAGTGTGTCGAGAACTGCAATGCTGCTGGGTTTTTCACGCTCAACATTTTCCTGTGTGTATCAAGAGTGCTCCACCAGTCAACTTGACACAACTGTGGGAAGCATTGGAGTCAAAATGGGCCAGCATCACTGTGGAACGCTTTCGACACCTTGTAGAGTCCATTCCCCGACAAATTGAGACTGTTCTGAGGGCAAAAGTGGGGGGTGCAATTCAATATTAGGAAGGTGTCCTTATTGTTTTTTACACTGTGTATACCACTTATAGCAGAAGCTTTTATCCAAAGTGACTTAAGGTGAGTGAGTGCAGGAATTTAAGCCACAAATGAACCCACAACCTTTCAACTGAGCCACACAGGACCACATTCTTAGTCTTATTTCAAAAGGTTTTTCTTTTTCTCTCTCATTGACTTTTTTGCACCCGCTCAGGTTTGATGGGGATTTTTGAGAAGAGACGTTTCAGGAACTTCTTGATCTTCGTTGCCAACTATGATGTGAACGATCCCAAAACCATGGAGGGTGTCGACCCCAACAAGGCGACAATGCGTGACCTGTACAAGAAGTTCAGCCTGGGCCAGGATGTGATGGACTTCACTGGCCACGCCCTCGCGCTCTACAGGACAGACGAGTAAGTGGCTATATCCGAAATGGCACCCTATTCACAATATATAGTGCGCAAATATTTTACCAGGGCCCATAGGGGTCTGGTAAAAAGTAATGCACTGAATAGGGTTGCCTTTTCAGACACAGACTATCAACCTTAATATATATTTGTATGTTTCTTACTGTTCTATTTATCATTTTATTTATTGTGAATGCCCATATATGGTAATAAGTCACATGAAAGATTTGTAGGCACCAATCAATAGCCAAGATAGTCAGCTTTTGCAGATAGGGATGAATTGAATAAAACAAATATAATAGGGTCCCCAAATATGGGGACTTTACATTTTAAAGTGTCAAATTTAAAATATTTAGAAGCATTTAGGATGGCTTATTCATGAACGTTATAACGAAGTGTTATCTCTTTGTTTGATCTCAGCTACCTGGACCAGCCCTGCATCGACACCATCAACAGGATTAAGCTCTACAGCGAGTCTCTGGCCAGATACGGCAAGAGTCCTTACCTCTACCCTCTCTACGGCCTGGGGGAGCTGCCACAAGGCTTTGCTAGGTAAGATTCACTTTACCTCCTCACTGCCATTTATCATTTGTCCATCTTAAGCCTTTTGGTTGATGAACCCAAGGTTTAATTCCTGCAGGGATCACATACTTGCACGGTAAATGTTCTACACTCACTGCACCATGACTCTAAAAGCGTCTGCTCAGCGCCACTAATAGTAATCATATGAACCCATCCCATGCTCCGCTATTCACCAGAGTCTTTGAATTGATCTCTCTTCCTCTAGGTTGAGTGCTATCTATGGTGGGACCTACATGCTGAACAAGCCCATAGAGGAGATTGTTATGGAGAATGGAAAGGTAGTGGGGATCAAGTCAGAGGGAGAGGTGAGATTTTGTCAAATGTGTGTATATATATATAAAATATTGTTTGATATTAGTTCTTAATGGCGATTTAATTAGGGTGGTGTATACAACCAACGGATTTTGAATGTTTCCAGATGGAAGTTGGCTAACCCTATGCCTTACCCAAAACGTAAACTTCACCCTTACTCTAACCCTAACCGCTACCATCTCTCCTTCCCTCTCTAGATAGCCCGCTGTAAGCAGCTGATCTGTGACCCCAGCTACATCATGGACAGAGTCAGCAAGGTCGGCCAAGTGGTCCGTATCATCTGTGTCATGAGCCACCCCATCAAGAACACTGGCGATGTCAACTCCTGCCAGATCATCATCCCTCAGATCCAGGTCAACAGGAAACATGGTGAGACTCCTGGATACCTAGCCTACATAAATACTTAATAATACATTCGTAACCATACATACCACATTAAGCAGTAGATAAGCGTTTCATAAATCCTTGTGTTGAAATTAAGTTGTAACTGAAATATGTTGTGACTTTTTGAATGGTATTGACCGTGTTCATTAGGCACCAAATAGAATTGCAAAAATGGGGAGGGATCTGGAAAAAATGCTAATTTTCAGTTTCAAAACATTTTGCTCGTTTGTATATCCTACTGAACACCACCTAGTAGAGCTTAGTGAATATGTCACTGATCTGTTGTGTTTTCATTTTAGACATCTACGTGTGTATGATCTCCTCGGCCCACAACGTGGCAGCGCAGGGCAAGTACATTGCCATCGCCAGCAGCGTAGTGGAGACCAATGACCCAGAGAAGGAGCTCAAACCGGCCCTGGATCTATTGGAGCCCATTGAACAGAAGTAGGCCTTTGATTCTATGATACTATACAGAGCATTCGGAAGGTTTTCAGACCCCTTCCCCTTTTCCACATTTTGTTACGTTACAGCCTTATTCTAAATTTGAATAAATAACAACATTTCCTTGTTAATTTACACACAATACCCTATAATGACAAAGCGAAAACAGGTTCAGACGTTTATTCAAAATAAAAAACAGAAGTACCTTATTTACTTAAGTATTCAGACCCTTTGCTATGAGACTTGAAATTGAGCTCCTCCTTGAGATGTTTCTACAACTTGATTGGAGTCTGCCTGTGGTAAATTCAATTGATTGGACATGATTTGGAAAGACACACCTTTCTATTTAAGGTCCCACAGTTGACAGTGCATGTCACAGCAAAAACCAAGCCATGAGGTTGAGGGAATTGTCGTAGAGCTCCGAGACAGATCTGGGGAAGGGTACCAAAAAAGGTACAGCATTGAAGGTCCCCAGGAACACCGTGGCCTCCATTCTTAAATGGAAGAAGTTTGGAACCACCAAGACTCTTCCTAAAGTGGCTGCACAGCCAAACTGAGCAATCGGGGGAGAAGGGCCTTGGTCAGGGAGGTGACCAAGAACCTGATGGTCACTTTGACAGAACTCCAGAGTTCCTCTGTGGAGGTGGGAGAACCTTCCAGAAGAACAACAATCTCTGCAGCACTCCACCAATCAGGCCTTTATGGTAGACTGGCCAAAGGGAAGCCACTCCTCAGTAAAAGGTACATGACAGCCTGCTTGGAGTTTGCCAAAAGGCACCTAAAGGACTTCCAGACCATGAGAAACAAGATTCTCTGGTCGGATGAAACCAAGATTGAACTTTTTGGTCTGGAGGAAAGCTGGCATCATCCCTACGGTGAAGCATGGTGGTGGCAGTATCATGCTGTGGGGATGTTTTTCAGTAGCAGGGACTGGGAGACTAGTCGGGTCGAGGGAAAGATGAACGGAGCAAAGTACAGAGATCCTTGATGAAAACCTGTTCCAGGGCACTCAGGACCTCAGATTGGGGCTAATGTTTCCAACAGGACAACAACCCTAAGCACACAGCCAAGACAGCGCAGGAGTGGCTTCAGGACAAGTCTCCGAATGTCCTTGACTGGCCCAGCCAGAGCCCAGACTTGAACCCTAAAATAGCTGTGCAGCGATGCTCCCCATCCAAACTGACAGCGCTTGAGAAGATCTGCAAAGAAGAATGGTAGAAACTCCCCAAATACAAGTGTGCCATGCTTGTAGCGTCATACCCCAGAAGACTTGAGGCTGTAATCACTGCCAAAGTACTGCGTAAAGGGACTGAATTGTTATGATTTTTTTTTTTTTTTACATTTATGTCTATTTTTTATACATTAGCAAAAATGCCCATGTCATTATGGGGTACTGTGTGTAGATTAAGGGGGAAAAACAGTTTTTATGAATTTTAGAATAAGGCTGTAACATAACAAAATGTGGAATAAGTCAAGGGGGTCTGAATACTTTACAAATGCACTGTGGTATGTTAGGGCTCACATCACTGGAATTCAATGCTGTAAAATTATTTTCACATGACTGAGGTGTAATGCACTTGGTTGGTTCCAAATTCATGTTTCCTTATCCTGTTGAAAACTTCTCTCCTCAGGTTTGTGAGCATCAGCGATCAGTATGCACCAACTGACATGGGAAAAGACAGCCAGGTGAGTACATATTTCCTAATCCTCTTGTTGTGTTGCACTTTGAAATCAACAGGAGGTGCAAACATTTTCTGAACACTAACCATGTTTCCATCCAGTTTTTATACAAGTAAAGTCATGTTTAAAAAAAAATAATAATAATAATGATAGCTGTAATGGAAACAGGAATTTTTGGTGTAATTTTATAAACGCCGACAGATAATTTGTTCGTTTGACATGGTGGGATCTTTTTGTGCCTGAAATGGCGGTGGTATCGACTTTGTGAAAATATTGATATAAAAACCAGCATATCACTTGACTCCAAATTTACCTCTATGGTGTGTGGTCCTCCCACTACGATTTGGGAAACCATGCAGTTATAAATGATGAATTTCCCAGGGTGGTGAAAGTGCAGGGTGATCAGTTTGATGCTGCTTTCCAATAAAAATCTAGGGTCTTATTCTGGTGACATTATGATTGATGCTTGACTGCTGTTCAACAAATAAAAATGTTCTCACTCTTATCCATAATAATCAAATAATGTAGACTAGCAAACCCACACAGCCTACCCGCACTACAGTATCTGCAAGATATTAGCTCGAGCGCAGGTGCCAAGACCAGGAGTAGGCACATTTTGCTTTATAACGCACATTTCTTTTAGGTAGAGTTGAAAATGTGATGGAAACGCATTGAACTTTAGATTTGTATTTGCTACATGAACATTTTAAGTGAAAAAATACATTGTGTGCACTGATTTTTATCGGCTACACGTCCATTTGGTGAAAACATAGCACTGGTGGGAAAATTCAGATATTTTCTTTGTATATTTTAGAATATTCGCATGAAAATCTGTCGCCAATTGGATGGAAACCTAGCTATAGCCTATTCAGTCATAGGCCTGTAGACATGATTTGAATACATCATTGGTTTAGACTTTTTTTTTCTTTCTTCTATGCATCTGGGATATCTGCAGATATTTATCTCCCGTACGTATGATGCAACAACCCACTTCGAGACCACCTGTGACGACATCAAGGACATTTACAAGCGCGTGATGGGCACAGAGTTTGACTTTGCAGAGATGGAGCGCACGAAGAATGACATCTTTGGAGACGCAGGTGATCAGTGATAGTGTCAGCATCATGTTAGTGTCCAGACAGCTCCAAATCTTAACGAACTGGTTTATAATCCAAATGCAGTGTTGGAATCTGTATCTATGACCCTTTAAAACAATGGAAATGTGTTTGTAGAAAAAAAATAAAGAAAAGTGTTTACTGGTATGCAGACAATTTTGGGTGGCTGCGTTTTATAATGAATTTGACAGTTGGTTAAGAACATGCAATGATCACATTGTGTACCATCATGAAGGTTTCTTCAAATTCTGACATGTGAATGTCGCCAAAGAGTTTTATTCAGGGGTTTATACGTAGTCTATAATTGTGATATAAATTGTATTTTTACATAAGGTAATATTCTGTGTTAAAGTGAAATAAATAAATATTTGATCTATAATAGAGAAACGAACCATGGTCACTCTTTTTCTGTGTGTGTATGTAAAAAAGGATGGAACATTTAGTCAATTTCTTTATCGCAAAGGTGCAATAAATGTATTTACAAACATACAAATAAATACACTAACACAGAGCTCTGCATTGAATCAGATGTCATCGTTAATCTATACAGAATCTACCTGTCATAGAAAATTATTAAGAATAAATAAATCTACACAATTTGATTTACACTAAGGAACCAAAAAAAGAGACTAAAACAGCAATACACAAAGCCTTGCTATAAACATAACTTACTGAGAATTATTTTATTCTTGCACCACAATGATTTAGATCAGTGTGTCTAACTCTCAATGACCCCCTAAAAAGCAGATTTTGGAGTGAAGGGGCATCCCCTTCTGAGTCTGGTTCTTCGAGGTTACAACGTTTCCCTTGCCACGGTTCTTCTGCTTGTTCGTTGGAGTCTGGGTCAGGTTCATTTAAATCACTTTGTGACAGCTGTTGATAATGTACACTGAATTTCTGTCTGTAATAAATCCTTTTTGTGGGGAAAAATGAATTCTCATTGGCTGGGCCTGACTGCCAAGTGGATGGGCCTGGCTTCCAAGCGGGTGGGCCTATGCCCACCCATGGCTGCACCCCTGCCCAGTCATGTGAAATCCATAGATTAGGGCCTAATTTATTTCCTTACATGAACTCTAACCGAGTAAAATCTTTGAAATTGTTACATTTTATATTTTTGTTCAGTATAAAAAGGGCTTTATAAATCAAATTTGATTGATCGTACTGAAGATTTCTGTCAGGCTTCCCCGTCAGTTTAAGAAATAGTGCAAGTGTCACTCTGAGAAATCAGCAAGAAGGAGTTAATATTCATTGTGAATATCCCATGTTTTGCAAACGCTTTGTCTGCCGTTGTGTCTGCAAAATAAAGAAATAATTGTCAAACTAGCATTCTTGCGACTAAGAATCCCTATATATTACAAAAATTGAAATGATTTCAATGTTAAAGGTCCTACTAATTACCCTCAATCAACCCCAAAATACTATACATTTAGCTAATCTTAACGAATGCAGTATAGGGGGAAAGTCTGATCTCTCACCAGTTATAAATACAGGTAGACGAGCTGATACGTTCTGGACCTGCAGGCGGACTAGACAGTGGAGGTAGTTGGGTCGTGTCCTTGAAATGACGTCACATTCATGGTAGGGTAAGACCTCCACCATTCCAGCCTCCTGGCAGTTGTCCATGAAGCTCTTTTTACCCTGTGCCTCAGCACTAGACCTGTAGAGGGAGGAATGATCAGTTCTGGCAGTGAAGTTTGAATCTTAGTTTCCTTGAATTACAAAAATGACTCTAGCCTGGATTCAAATAAACACAGTGTGTTTGATTATCTGCATTGAGATGAACATTTACAAGCGCAAGAATAAGCTTACCGTGCGCTCTCTTTCAACTTCCGGCTGTCTTTGTAATGCAAGAGCCATTTCCACTTCCCCTTTTTACTTAGCCCCTCAAGGAAACCAGACATTTTCTTAATGCTGCCTGAGAGAAATAAAGAGACATTGAGTAACTCACATACAATGCAATGTGGGAGGGGACATCATAGCCTGGCCCCAGATTTGTTTCATGCCAAACATCGGCCATAGCAGTTGGCAAGATGACACAAACTGATCTGGGACCAGGCTAGGGACATCATAGTTGCTTATAGAGATTGACAGTTGTGGAAACATAATGAAATGTAACAAATGCACTTTGGTCTCTTGCAAATTAGTGAAGTGTCCGTACTGAGACTGAGTGTGTCCAGTGCTGCTCCCTCAAACACCACAAAACCGCCTTTGCTGAAGAGTTCTTGGTGGGTCAGGTTCACAATGTCATCAGGGCGGTCAATACCAGCAAACAACACATTCTGAGACTTCTTCAATTCAAGCAAGTGAGGGACCTGAGGGGGAAACAGAAATCTCAAAATGACGACAATGTAATACAACGGAAAACGATTCAAAAGGCTGGATTTCGAAACTGGATTGCTTATTCTTTTCCAGGAGTTTGAGATACTTTTATAAGTCTACAACAGTCTTACCTCACAAATGTGTTCAGCAATATCTTCGTTCCTCAAGATAATGTATAGAGGGGATGAGGGACTATCCTTTCCAAGGCAGAATTGAGACTGTTCTACTGTTATGTGTCCCTCTGCTTCTAACAGCTCCTACAAAAATAACAAGCTTGTTTTTGAACATGGTGCAAAAATGAACTTTTGCTTTCATTGTACAGCTTATGATACGGTTTCGTACACTGGTCCCAGATCTGTTTGCGCTGCATAGGCTTTGGTCATTTGACACTGACCATAGAAGCTGGCAAGACAGCACAAACTGATCTAGGACCTGTCTAACACTTATGTTCATCTTACCTTTGTCTCGTTGAAGAATGGGTCATCTGATGTCACCAGTATGTAGAACCTGAACTTGTTCTTACATGACTGTTTCACAACAGAGTTCAGATTATCATGCAGGCTGTCATACATGTCCTTCTTCATCTGACCACATAAGTCTTTGTCTTTGCTTGGGGTTCGAGACTTTGGCAAACTGTTTCTCTTTGCTTCTTCTCTCTTGAGTCTCTCAGTTCTGTGTGGGTACTTTCTGCCTGCACAGACCTCAGTCATCATGGCATGGTACGCCTTGAAACTTTCCGCAACCAGATCTGAAACGCTGACATGCGTCATCTCACTGCCCTTTGTATAGGAGAGTTTTTGAAGATGCTGCGGCATATCTCTGTCTGTTTCTTCAGGCATACCCTTCCTTTCAGGCATATCTATTTTTAACTTCTGCCCTGCGAGTGAAGGTAGTCCCTCCCAGTGTTCTTCCGAGCTTTCCTGTTCCTGCAGGCTGGAAAAGTGCACTGTCACAGCTGGGCTACAGGAGGAAGCTCTTTCTTCTACAGTTGACCTGTGGTGTTTTGATCGGTTGTACCTGCTGCTGCTACTCTTCCTTTTACGTTTTAGCATCTGGTTCATTCTCTCTGAGAAGATGAGGGTCTCCAGATCCACAGAAGACTGAGTGAGGTCAGATTCATCAGTGTTATGTGTATCATCCCACCTCTTGGAGAACTCCAGAAAACTACTCGAGCCCTGTCTGTTTGAGTTCGGAGCTGTCCATGTGTGCGTGCTTGTTGAAGGTTTCAGAACGGGATAGTTTTCATAGGTGATTCTGTTTCCTTTGTGATCCAAAACTGTAACTAGGCATGGCTTTGCAAATGAGGAAACTTCCTCGTGCTCATCGTCCAAATCGATTTGGCTTTTGGAGGTGTTACCACTCCTCTCTGACCTACAATACTTTAACCAGTCCTGTTTGTTCTCTTCCATACGGGTAAATATTTTGTCTGATTCTTCAGACTGGAAGGTGACTGAAGAGGAAGTGCCTTGCTTGCTGAAGTCCAAAACATCATCAAATTCCCTTTTATCCCATTGCTGATACTCGCGTAAAGAGTTGATGAAGTCAAGTTTTGTTTTATTCAACTGGGATGTATTACTTGCGTGTTGGTCATCTGATATCCAATTTGTCTCTAGACTAGATTCAATGTTGTCTTGCTCTACGGCAGGCTCCTCACTTTCATCCATAACATAATCTTGCAAACTTGCAATCTGTCTCCTCATTTCGGTGACATATGGTGTGTTATACGGGTGAGGATTAGTGTTTGAGTGGACAGGGGCAGCGGTTTGTTTGCTTTTGACAACATCTGAAGACATAGGGTCAATATTAGTTTGTCCTTCTTTCCAGCTGTACTCTCCTCTGCTGCCTTCACTCTTGGAGAGATTCACAGTCATGGCAAGTTGTTGGCTGTATGGATGGGGCTCAGTAAAGTTGGGCCCTGAAAGGTTCTGAGAAGCTGCTGTAGGTCCACTTACTCCTGGGATATTCTGACGGATGGACTGTATGATAATCTCTGTTGACGCAGGACACAAGTTAGTGTCTCCCTCCAAAGCAATTTCACTCAAGTCCCGAGTTAATATTCTTTCTGTTGTGTCATTGGACAGGACTTCAAGGTGGGTTGATGGCACAGAGAATGCTGCTTTCTGTGTTAAGGTGCTATGGGTTTTGGGATAAGAGTCAGGGAACCTATGCAGTGAATTGTGACTTGAAAGAGCATACAGGTCTTGTTCAGCAGGGGTAAGTCTCATATTTGAATAAGGACTGTAATCGTTTTTTTCCTTTGAAGAAGTATAGGGGGTGTTGAGAGGTGTGCTAGTGGCGATTGGCTTCTTGTGGGGTTCAGTCCATAATTGAGAGAACTGATTACCAATGGCTTCCAGATTATTTGGTTTGCTATTGTTGTTGCTGGATTTACGCAACTCATGCAACATATTCTCTACAGAGCTAGGGCTGCTACCAAGACTTGGTTCATGTGGTTCACAATAAGCCTTTTCATTTTCAATAAGAGCAAAACCACTATTGAGGTTGGGACTGTTGGTGTCTTTCGAATCGGGCAAAAAAACAGTCTTCGGTGTGTGATGGTCATAAGACAATTCTGTAACGAAAGGTGGCTTATCTTGTGTAGGTGTTGGGCATCTGCTGAGGGGTTTGCCTACCCCACTGGCATCGCAGTTAACCAAGCAGCCACTGTCGATGTCAGGAATCGGGATGTAACCATCGTCCACGATAGGGGTTGGGTATCTACTGCCAGATTCAGTTGCCTTTGAAACTATTCTAAACATTTCACCTGAAAACAAATTATCACTATGACACACTGAAGATATTGTTGTGTCTTTCTGACACAAGTGAGTGTCGTGCACCTCTGTGTGCATGATATCCTTGCTATCCGTCTCTACTCCAATGAATGGTAATTCTTCTCCAATAAATGGTATTTCTATCTGAGCACGCATTGTCTCTGATGTCTGACTGTGTGAATGTAGAACATCTGTGTTTGAGATATCTTCCCTGGGAATTCCTGCTCCAATCAGTGGTATTTCTACCTGGCCTGTCAGTACCTCTGATGTCTCGCCTTGAGAATGTCGGGGCCCTTGTGTGTCAATATCAGATTTACTCTTACCCGGCATTGATGTCCGTTTCTGATCTTTAGAATCCCTAATCCCGTTGAAATCGGTCTCAACTGCTGTTGTTTTAGCTTCTCCTGAAACATCCTTGGACTGAATGGGTGTGTCGAACTCACCTACAAAAGGCGTGTTCCCATCACACAGTGGAAATACTCTCGTGGTCAGTACCTCATCGTTAGATTTAATCTCAACCTGCATCTCTAGCAGTACTCTAGTGGTGCCAACAGAAACATTCCCAACCTGTTCCTTTGGTTGTACCTCATCGGTGGGTTCTTCGTCTATATACAGCTTGCTATACAATTTCACAGGTAGTGTCGAATCATTTCCACCATGCACCACTGACGGTGTCTCTTTTTGGGAATCATTTTCATTATGTGATATCTCTGGTGGTGTTTCAGCCACAGAATTATTCCCACCACATACTGCAGGTGCTGCTTTATCTCCAGACTCTTTTTCATAATTCACCGCTGGTAGGGCCTCATCACCATTATCATTCCCTTCCTGCAATGCCGTTTGCGCCTCATTATCATTCCCTTCCTGCAATGCCGTTTGCGCCTCATCACCATTATCATTCCCTTCCTGCAATGCCGTTTGCGCCTCATCACCATTATCATTCCCTTCCTGCAATGCCGTTTGCGCCTCATCACCATTATCATTCCCTTCCTGCAATGCCTTTTGTGCCTCATCACCATTATCATTCCCTTCCTGCAATGCCTTTTGTGCCTCATCACCATTATCACTCCCTTCCTGTAATGCCGTTTGTGCCTCATCACCATTATCATTCCCTTCCTGCAATGCCGTTTGTGCTTCATCACCATTATCACTCCCTTCCTGCAATGCCGTTTGTGCCTCATCACCATTATCACTCCCTTCCTGCAATGCCGTTTTTGCCTCATCACCATTATCATTCCCTTCCTGCAATGCCGTTTGTGCCTCATCACCATTATCACTCCCTTCCTTCAATGCCGTTTGTGCCTCATCACCATTATCATTCCCTTCCTGCAATGCCGTTTGTGCCTCATCACCATTATCACTCCCTTCCTGCAATGCCGTTTGCACCTCATTTTTGGAGTTCCCATCATCCCGTGACACATCTTTGGGAATCTTTTCATCATGCATTGCTTTGAGTGCCTTACCAATGGAATCATTCCCAGCAAGTTGTGCATTGATTTCCTTGTTTGTGGTGTCTTTCCCAACATGCACTGCTTCTGGTTTTGCTGCTTCAACAGAATCCTCCACGCTAGGATATGCTTTGTGCATTTTTGACTCACTGCCATCACAGATGGCAACGTAAGACCCATCTCTGGGTTCACTTGCATTACGTTCAACTCTGTCAGCCATATTGGTAAGGTCACCATCCCCCAGCACCTCTGTGCATGACATTGTTTTGACTGAATCGTTATCTTGAACTTGTTGCGCCTCATCAACATCTTTAGATTCCATGGTTTTAAGACGTGCTATGTTTTGTTCTCCATCATGGCTCCTCTCTTCCTTTTGGATTTCCTTTTTGGCTTTGCCCTCCAAACCCCGGTCAATTCTTTGAGTCTCCAGGACCTTTTCTTGATTAATGTACACACTTGCTGCCTTTTCACACAAGAGAATGTACGATCCATCACTTTCCAAATTTCTTCTTTTAGGGGACACATCATTTTGGAGGGTACCATTGCTGTCATTGTCATGGGTGTTAGTTTCATCATCATCCAGTTCACTCGTTTTGTCTGACGTCATGCTGTCCTCACGGTCTCTGTAAACCTGTAGAGAAAAGAGACAAGCAAAATAAACAATTGTGTATTATGTCAACAAAATATTTATTGGAAAACATTTGTGCTTTACATATATAAATACATTTATTTTCTAACCTTTAACTCAAGACCTGTACTTTGTTTGTGAAAAGAGATGATTTCCTTGTGGAGTCCACTTTCTGGTTGGTATACTGAAGGACTTTTAAAATCTATTCTTTGCTTGGACTCAGGGGAATCCTTTGTGTCTACAGTGAAATCTAACACAGTCGAGGTTGTTTTCACTGAAAGGTCCAATGCCTCAGGTTCCAAGCTTAATGGTTGTGATTCTTTTTTACCCACATTACTACGGTCCAAAACGTCAGGTTCTGGGATCCTGGAAAGGGCAATATAAGCAGGGGAACTTGTCTTGGTCTCAGATGTAACCTGGGCTTGTACCATTCCATGATCCACTTCTGTAGAATCTTTTTCCTCCATACATAGAAGACTTGGGTCTGCCTGGAAGAACCTAGCAGTGGACCTGCTGTAGAAAAGACCTATCCACATGTGGATGATGAGCTGAACCTGTTCGTTTGTGTCCTCAATGGTGAAATCCCATGGGCTGTACAGAGAGAGGGTGCATAGGGGTGAAGGAAAGGGACACAGAGAAATCAAAATCCAGTCAAACAATTAGTCTGTGGAGTAATATATAGAATAAGCTTTCTGTCTCTAGCAAGCTCTTCACTTATGCATCTATTAGTTAAAAGAAAATTATAACAAAAAAACTAAAGACATTTTTATTTACACTGAGCAAAATTATAAATGCAACATGTAGTGTTGGTCCCATGTTTCATGAGCTGAAATAAAAGATTGGCATGCTGACTGGAGGAATGTTCACCAGAACTGTTGCCAGATCATTTCATGTTAATTTCTCTACCATAAACCGCCTCCAATGTCATTTTAGAGAATTTGGTAGTATGTTCAACCAGCCTCACAACTGCGGACCACTGTCAGAAACCATCTCAGGGAAGCTCATCTGCGTGCTCATTGGCCTCACCAGGGTCTTCCTGACTGCAGTTCGGCATCATAACCGACTTCAGTGGGCAAATGCTCACCTCCGATGGCCACTGGCACGCTGGAGAAGTGTGAACTTCACGGAGGAATAGATGGCAGATCACATGTACGGTGTCGTGTGGGTGATCTGTTTCCTGATGTGTGAACACAGTGCCCCATGGTGGTGGTGGGGTTATGGTATGGGCAGACATAAGCTACAGACAATGAATACAATTGAATTTTATCGATGGCAATTTGAATGCATAGAGATACCGTGACGAGATCCTGAGCCCATTGTTGTGTCATTTACCTGCCTCCATCACCTCATGTTTCAGCATGATAATGCACAGTCCCATGACACACGGATCTGTACACAATTCTTGGAAGTTGAAAAGGACCCTGTTTCTCCATGGCCTGCATACTCACCAGACATGTCACCCATTGAGCATGTTTGGGATGCTCTGGATCGACGTGTATGACAGCATGTTTCAGTTCCCGCCAATATCCAGCAATTTTGCACAGCCATTGAAGAGGAGTGGGACAACATTCCACAGGCCTGATCAACTCTATGTGAAGGAGATGTCGCGCTGCCCGAGGCAAATAGTGGTCATACCAGATACTGAATGGTGTTCTGATCCATGCCCCTACATTTTTTAAGGTATCTGTGACTAACAGATTCATATTCGTATTCCCAGTCATGTGAAATCCATAGATTAGGGCCCAATTTATTTATTTAAATTGATTGATTTCATTATATGAATTGTAATTCTTTGAAATTGTTGCATGTTGTGTTTATATTTTTGTTCAGTGTAAATTACAAATTCTAAGTACATACCCATGTAGGGCTCTAATAACTGTTTTATCCATAGGGTCGTTGGTAAACTTGCTGTCTGAATTAAAGTCATAGTTTTCCTTCCACAGCCTTGTCACTTGAACTGAGCGGTCTTTTTCGATGAACCGCCGTAACCGACGGAACTTCTGCCTGCGCCCAATTCCTTTTCTCATGGATTCTGGAGCCACCGCGGATTCCTTCCCGAGTTCCTTCCTGTTCTTGTCCTCCTCCTGACACAGGAAGGTCCGTAGTGCTTGAGTTCCGTCACCATAGACCATATCCTTGCGATGCGGCTGAAGTCCCTCCGAAATGGGGACTTGGAGGGTTGAACCTGACAAACCCAATAGTAGAGAGGAGGATGGCGGTAGTGAGTAAGAATGCTCTTGTGAGACTAACACAACCCGCTCCCCACTCCCCACCACCAGCCCCTTGGGTGACGGAGACTGAGGGGGAAGTTTAAGCCTAGCAACAGAAGGGTGCTTCAGCAGTGCATGAAGGACAGACTCTGGTTCACCATCGGACTCATGAGGAGAGCCGCCATCTTTGACACTGTTGTCACTTATAAGCAAACTTGGACAGCATTCTTGTTTCTGAAGTGCCAGGTGGTCTGGCTGCTGTTCCAGTACTTTGTCGTTACTGGTACTAAGGGCCAAATCGGCCAATAGGGTCAGAGCATCTGCTGGTGGGCATGATGCATCACTGGTATCCTTCTTCACTGTGCGAGGCCTACCCCTACTGACAACACGCCTGACATCAGGGTTAAGTGTCAGTAGTTGGGAGGATATAGGTTGTGTTACTTTCTCTTTTTCAAAAGAAGTTGGTGTGTGATAGTGCAACCACCCTGTAGAAACAAAAGAGAACAGAGAAAAGAGACAGAAGAAACAGTATGAAAACAAAAAACACAAAGTAGCGTATAGTGATAATGAATACTTTGAAATTAAATTGTCGTAAGGCAGTCAGTCGCCTGCATGCAAATCTCCTCGCCAAAATTGAACCAAATTGTTTTATGATTTGTATTAGATTGAAACTGGGGACAGTAGCACGACACACAGCAAGACAAAGCAGAGGCAACGGAGGTGGCAAGAGGCTAGCCTGGTCCAAGATCAGTTTGTGCTGTCTTGTCAACTACAGCACAAACAGATCTGGGACCAGAATAGCAAGAAGCTATTAACATTTAACTTCATAGTGTTGCTTTGCAGTTCAGGTAGAAAAAGAGATATATAGAAACAGAATCATCAGGAATTCAAGACAAAGAGATTATTTTAACATTTCGGCATATTTCAAAATTCAGCACATATTAACTGCAATCACAACTCAATTATCAAGATGACAAATATCAATATCTAATTAAGTGTGTGGTTTAGGAGAACAAAATCAAATCAAATCTGCATGTTTTGTTATTTGCATGGTGTGAGGTTGACAACAACTACATGACTTCCCAAGAGAACTTACATTTTTTCCTTATGGAGTCTGCAGGCTTGCATTTCATTTTTAATGGGCTCCCCCGACCCGTTATGGTTATTGTTGCTGAAGGGGAGCTAGGCAAAGCCTCAGACATTTGGTCAGATGTGGCTTGAGGTGTAACCAGGTCCAGTCTGCTCTGAATGTCTTGCTTCAGTGGAATATCACTTGTTGCTGGAGATCTGGGTGCATTATTATGCAACTCCCTAGGAGTCAAGCCTAATGCTAGTGCAAACTTTGGGTCAAGGCCAAATGTCTGTTCCTTTGCAACTTCAGCAGCACCTGTGGTTCTGTCCGGGGTATCTTTACAGGAATTACTGAAATGAACACTTTCCATGCCAGCATTGGCCTTGCTTTTTTGTCCAATGGTAACATTTGATCTTCTGAAACAGGTTTGAGAGGTGTTTTCTTCTTTCCCCTTCTTGAAAAAACTGTCTTTAGTTTACTGAGTGATATTGCAACAAATTGACTATTCTTTTTGTGTTTTTCTAAGGAAGGAAAATCCATGTCTTTGTTCTGGACCAGTTCTGAGGATTTCAGAGAGGCCATCTTGTCTACATCAGCCATTTTGACCTCTGGTGGATGGTCTTTACTGTCTGAACTCCATATGTGCGGATCTTTGTTTTCATCTGACTTTATCAACTCTAGGCCAGATTCATCTCCTGTTTCTATGGGTTGGGGTACTTTGATACAAGCTTCAACCATCATCTCATCAGCACATTGTTTGTGATCTATCACTTTCCCCATAACTTTCAAAGATTCTATATCCTTGGCGATAACTGCGGAACCATGAGGGACAAAGATTCTACCGCATTCGGAGATGATTGCCTTCAAGTCCCACCGATCTGTCTTCTTTTTCAATGGGTGGCCGTCGTGAATTAGATCCACACTTTCCTTTCTTTTGAATGGGTAAAAGTTAATTGAATCCTTGCTTTCCTTCTTCTTTTTCAAAGGCAGATCTTGGATCAAATTCATTAGTTCCCTCTGCATTTTCAATGGACGAACCTGGGTTACATCCATCCTTTCCTTCTTTTTCCATGGGTTAAGTTGAACTAAATCTGTCATTTCCTTCCTCTTTTTCAATGAGTAGACTTTACTTGAATCCAAACACCCCTTCTCAGTTTCTTCCTCTTCAAAGTCAGCTGCCGAAGACCTCAAGACCCGTTTACCCAACCCGCTAAATCTACGCCGTTTCCTTGGCCGTTTCCTCCAATCTGATGTAGATAAATTATTGACCTCATTGGCCTTGCCACGTTGCCCATTGAGAGCACTTCCACCCCTCTCCTGTACTTTGGCTGGTGGCAAACTGGAGGAGTTCTTTGTGATTGACTCTGTATTGATCAAGCCAAAGTTCTCATTATGAGGTACAACGGTTGCAGTTCCTTCAGTGGCAGTGATGACTAGCACTGTTGGGAGGTCACCTGATACAGGTGAGGTTGAAACCTCTGCCACCTCTGTGGCCTTGGTCATCACTGTCATACCGGCTATTGCAAAAACATTTGCCGACACTGCAAACTGGGAAAGATCACATTGAACCTCCTCTTGCACCTCCTTCTTAGGCAACCCCCCTCCCTTATCCTCTACTCCTGTCTCTACTGCTTTAATGTTGGGCTTGGTTGCCAGGTCCGGCCCAGGTTTCTTCAATTCCTCTTGAGAGACTGCAGGCTGTGAAAGACCAGAGGGCATATACTTTTGCACCTCTTTCAAGTGCAAGTTTGTCCCTTCATTCGCTACTCCTACCTCTGGTGCTTTACAGTCTGCCTTACCCAATGCTGCTGGGCCAGCTTTCCTCAAGTTTTCTGCAGGCTGTGAAAGATCAGAAAGCATATCCTCTTTCACCTCCTTTTGCCTATCCACACGGACTTCCTCTGCGTTCAAATGTGTCCCTTCATCCTCTACTCCTACCCCTGGTACGACCTTGTTCTTCCCAGGCTTCCCAGAATCATCTGCCAACACAACAGGCTGGGAAAGATCATAGGGAAGCTCCTTCTGCACCTCTTTTGGAATCAAAGTTGTCCATGGTGCATTACTGTCAGCCTTCTTCAAGACAGGTTTCCCAAAGTCCCCTGCTGGGACGGCAGGCTTGGTAAGATCAGAGGGCACTTCCTCCTGCACCTCCTTGGGTTGCACATGTTGCACCTTGTCTTGCACCTCCTTTGAAGACAAGGTCTTCTCTTCCTCTACTCTTTTATTTGGTGCATTACTGTCTGCCTTGGTCATACCAGGTTTCTCAAAGTCCTCTGTAGATACTGCCAGTGCATTACTTATGTATGTGGCTGTGTCTCCTGGTGACTGTCTCCCTGACTGCTCCTCCTCTGGGCCACCCAGACTAGCAGGAGTCATGGGGGGGCCTTCTGGAGATGACAGACAGTAGTAGACGTCATCATCTGGCTCATCCCCTCGCTCCTCTCGTCCAGCCGCCAGGAGCTCCGTGGCCCTGGATACAGAGAGCTCGAAGGAGCCCGGCTGGTGGAAGTAAGACTTGAGACATTTCCATCCCATTTCAGTCCACTTTGGGGTGGAGTAAAGATATTTGAGGGCGTCAGGAACATCAAACTGATCTGGGAAGATGCTGGCTTCCCTGGATGGACTGATAGTAAGCCCAGGGTGGATGAGGGCAGCGTAGCTCTGGATATGCTGCTCTAGTAAACCACGTAGCTCCCCACTCTGTTCAGGGAGGCACTTTTCCACCTCTGTCTCTGCGTAGTTCAGTGCAGGCACCACCTGGAGGCCCTCTGGTGAGAGGTAGGGCTTCTTCGAGCAGATCTTGGTGTCTGTGGTAAAAAAAGACATTACGTAAGGATAAATGATAAAAGAATAGACAAAAACCTTACTGTATACAAGGGCATAGGTGTTGGCCACACACACACACACACACACACACACACACACACACACACACACACACACACACACACACACACACACACACACACACACACACACACACACACACACACACACACACACACACACACACACACACACACACACACACACCTCGTTGTATAGCTCTGGAATCCGGAAACACAAACATCCCCTGCAATACCTCTGGCTTATTGGACCCAGCATCTGAAATGTACAATTATAATGTAAAGTTAGATATTTAGCTTCTATCTATAATATATTTAAATGCAATATGTTGCGTATACAGGTTTTGTCTTACCTTCATATGTGAGGAAGTGAGATGAATGTAACAGTATAAGGAAACCACTATCATTCAGTTGTATTACGAGGGCCTGTTGGTAAGAAAAATAGTTTTTACAATCAAGGTCTGACAACACAACAATGAACTGCATTCAGAGGGGTTGGGTTAAATGCGGAATACACTTTTCAGTTGAATGCATTGTACAACTGACTAGGTATCCCCCTTTCCATTCCGGTCTTCCAATAACCTGTCAGCCGACTTTTAAGATCAATGAACGCTCACCAGGTCTTTCTCCTTGAGCTCCTGTGTGAGCTGAGAGAGAGAGGTGTCATCAGCCTCACTGGGTGCCAGCTCATACAGACTCCAACCCATTCCTTCCAGAGAAACTGAAAAACCATACAATATCAATATCATTAAATGGTAAAAAAAAAATAAAGCTCTGTAAAGCTCTCACAGCTGGATAAATATTCAGATAAGCAACACATAAAAATATCCTTGGGTAGGGTTGCAAAGCTACTGGTAATTTATCAAAGTTACAGGAATCTTCTGTAATTTTCATAATTAACTGAAGATCTATGGTAATCTATCGTAACTTTGGTGATTTATAGTTGAATAACTTAAAAATATATATATTCGTAGATGGTGTAATTTTTTTTTAGATCTGTGTCCATATATTAGATCGACCATATGGTTCAAGAGAAAATAGCCTAATTAATGAAAAAAGCATCTAATCAAATCAAATGTTATTTGTCACATGCGCCGAATACAACAGGTAGAACCTTACCGTGAAATTCTTAAAGGCCTTAACTCTATTTCTTGAACTGCATTGTTGGTTAAAAAAATATTGACTAAATAAACAAAAGTAAAAAATTAAATAAAGTCGACACAACGGGCTGGGAAAAAAATAAAAACATGAGCTGGCGCACACCCAGAATAGTAGTTTGTGTGGAGATGCTGACTAACGGCGAATAAACTGTAAACTATCAAAATAAGAAACTCGCACATTCCATGTATAATCTCCCAGCAATTTAATGGGTATTTACCAACGTTTCGGGAATCACTGTGCCTAAACGTTTCGGTATCACTGTGCCGAAACATTGGTAAATACCCATTCAATTGCTGGGAGATTATACATGGAGTGTGCGACTTTCTTTATTTTGATAGTTTAGGGCGATTTTTTTATTTTTTTAAATGAATCAAAAAGTAACAAGAATATTAATTAACAATAATGACGCTATATAAAGGGGGTACTGGTACCGAGTCAATGTGCGGGGGTACAGGTTAGTCGAGGTAATTTGTAAAGTGACTATGCATAATAATAGATAATAAACAGCAAGTTACAGCAATGTAAAAACATATGGGGGCGAGGGGGTGGTGTCAATGTAAATAGTCTTGGTTGCCATTTGATTAATTGTTCAGCAGTCTTATGGCTTGGGGGTAGAAACTGTAAAGGAGCCTTTTGGTCCTTGACTTGGCGCTCCGGTACTGCTTGCCGTGAGATAGCAGAGAGAACAGTCTATGACTTGGGTGACTGGAGTCTTTGACATCTTTTTGGGCCTTCCTCAGACACCACCTAGTATATAGGTCCCTCATTTTTCCTATAGTCCACGATCAGTTCCTTTGTCTTGCTCACATTGAGGAACAGGTTGTTGTCCTGGCACCACACTGCCTGGTTTCTGACCTCCTCCCTATAGGCTGTCTCATCGTTGTCGGTGATCAGGCCTACCATTGTTGTGGTATCAGCAAACGCAACAATGGTGTTGGAGTCGTGCTTGGCCACGCAGTCGTGGGTGAACAGGGAGTACAGGAGGGGACTAAGCACGCACCCCTGAGGGGCCCCAGTGTTGAAGATCAGCGTGGATGATATGTTGTTGCCTACCCTTACCACCTGGGTGTGGCCCGTCAGGAGGTCCAGGATCCAGTTGCAGAGAGAGGTGTTCAGTCCCAGGATCCTAAGCTTAGTGATGAGCTTTGTGGGTACTATGGTGTTGAACGCTGAGCTGAAATCAATGAACAGCACTCTCACATAGGTGTTCCTTTTGTCCAGGTGGGAAAGGGCAGTGTGGAGTGCGATTGAGATTGCGTCATCTGTGGATCTCTTGGGGCGGTATGCGAATAGGAATGGGTCTAGGGTTTCCGGCATGATGGTGTTGATGTGAGCCATGATCCGTCTTTCAAAGCACTTCATGGCTACCGATGTGCTACCAGGTAGTAATCATTTAGGCAGTATACCTTCGTTTTCTTGGGCACAGGGACTGTGGTGGTCTGTTTGAAAAATGTAGTTATTACAGACTTGGTCAGGGAAAGGTTGAAAATGTCAGTGAAGACACTTGTCAGTTGGTCCGAGCATGCTTTGAGTACACTTCCTGATAATCCGTCTGGCCCCACGGCTTTGTGAATCTTGACTTTTTTAAAGGACTTGCTCACATGGGCTACAGGAGAGCGTGATCACACAGTCGTCTGGAACAGCTGGTGCTCACATGCATGCTTCAGTGTTGCTTGCCTCGAAACGAGCATAAAAGGCATTTAGCTCATCTGGTAGGCTCGCATCACTGGGCAGCTCGCTGCTGGGTTTTGCTTTGTAGTCCATAATAGTTTTCAAGCCCTGCCACATCTGACTATCGTCAGAGCCGGTGTAGTAGGATTCAATCCTAGTCCTGTATTGACGCTTTGCCTGTTTGTTGGTTTGTCTGAGGGCATAGCAGTATTTCTTATAAGCATCTGGATTAGTGTCCCGCTCCTTGAAAGCGGCAGCGCTAGCCTTTAGCTCGGTGTGGATGTGGCCTGTCATCCATGGCTTTTGGTTAGGATATGTACGTACAGTCACTGTGTCGATGCACTTATTGATGAAGACGATGACTGAGGTGGTATACTCCTCAATACCATTGGATGAATCTCGGAACATATTCCAGTCTGTGCTCGCAAAACAGTCCTGTAGCGTAGCATCCGTGTCATCTGACCAATTCCGTATTGAGCGAGTCACTGGTACTTCCTGCTTTAGTTTTTGCTTGTAAGCAGGAATAGGAGTATATAATTATGGTCAGATTTGCCAAATAGAGGGCGAAGGAGAGCTTTGTATGCGTCTGTAAAGGTGGTCTCTAGTTTTTTTCCTCTGGTTGCACATGTGACATGCTGGTAGAAATGAGGCAAAACAGATTTAAGTTTGTCTGCATTAAAGTTCCTGGCCACTAGGAGTGCTACTTCTGGATGAGCATTTTCTTGTTTGCTTATAGCCTTATACAGCTTGTTGAGTGTGGTCTTAGTACCAGCATCGGTTTGGGGTGGTAAATCGACAGCTACGAATAATATAGATGAGAACTTTCTTGGTAGATAGTGTGGTCTACAGTTTATCATGAGGTATTCTACCAGAGTAGAGCATTACCTTGAGACTTCTTTAATATTAGACATCGCGCACTGGAGGTTATTGACAAATAGACACACACCCCCGCCACTCGTCTTACCAGACATAGCTGCTCTGTGCTGCTGATGCACGGAGAAGCCAGCCAGCTCTATATTATCTGTGTTGTCGTTTAGCCACGTTGCGGTGAACTTTTTTCACAACTGCCACGAGATAAACATTTTTATTTTACCCTTATTTTACCAGGTAAGTTGACTGAGAACACATTCTCATTAACAGCAACGACCTGTGGAACAGATACAGAGGGGGGGGTGAATAAGCCAATTGGAAGCTGGGGATAATTAGGTGGCCATAAGAGTACAGGACAATGTCCCCAAACAATACCCTGAGGCCTTGGGATCAGTGGAGGCTCCTTAGGGGAGGAAAGAGAGGACCATTCTCCTCAGTAAAAATGGTAAAACATTAAAAAAGTTATCCTTTTTAGATAAATCTATACTAAATATATTCATATGTCACCAAATAATTTATTAAAATATACTGTCCACCCAATCAAAAGGATCAGAGATTGAATCTACTACTGAAAGCATAAACTACAGCTAGCTAGCACTGCAGTGCATAAAATGTGGTGAGTATTTGACTCCAAGAGAGAGAAAAACAATAGTTGAACAGTTTTCAACAAATTAATTTATTAAAAAATGAAGGAGAAGCAAGCATTGTAATTTTTTTCAGTTTAATTTAACTGTTACTTAGCTAGCAAATGCAGCTGGCTAGTTTAGTTAAATAAACACCCGGCTCAAATAGAGGGATGCTATGTTAGCTAGCTGGCTATGACTAACCAACACAACACTGGAACTCTTCCAAGTCAAGGTAAGCTTTTGGTTTTATTATTTTATTGCCACCGGGGCCCGTCGGTCTAACTGCTTACTGACTATTTATTTTTATTTATTTATTTCACCTTTATTTAACCAGGTAGGCAAGTTGAGAACAAGTTCTCATTTACAATTGCGACCTGGCCAAGATAAAGCAAAGCAGTTCAACACATTCAACAACACAGAGTTACACATGGAGTAAAACAAACATACAGTCAGTAGAAAAAAAAGTAGTAAATACAATATAGGAAGTAAAACACTGGAATAGTAGACTTGCAGTGGAAGAATGTGCAAAGTAGAAATAAAAATAATGGGGTGCAAAGGAGCAAAATAAATAAATACAGTAGGGGAAGAGGTAGTTGCAGGTGCAGGCAGCGATCGGTTGAAGAGCCTGCATTTGGTTTTACTTGTATTTACGAGCGATTGAAGGCCACGGAAGGAGAATTGTATGGCATTGAAGCTCGTCTGGAGGGTTGTTAACACAGTGTCCAAAGAAGGGCCAAAAGTATACAGAATTGTATTTGTTAATTTTTTTTATTTATCCGTTATTTTACCAGGTAAATTGACTGAGAACACGTTCTTATTTACGGCAACGACCTGGGGAATAGTTACAGGGGAGAGGAGGGGGATGAATGAGCCAATTGTAAACTGGGGATTATTAGGTGACCGTGATGGTTTGAGGGCCAGATTGGGAATTTAGCCAGGACACCGGGGTTAACACCCCTACTCTTACGATAAGTGCCATGGGATCTTTAATGACCTCAGAGAGTCAGGACACCCATTTAATGTCCCATCCGAAAGACGACACCCTACACAGGGCAGTGTCACTGCCCTGGGGCATTGGGATATTTTTAGACCAGAGGCTCAGTTGGAGTGCCTCCTACTGGCCCTCCAACACCACTTCCAGCAGCATCTGGTCTCCCATCCAGGGACTGACCAGGACCAACCCTGCTTAGCTTCAGAAGCAAGCCAGCAGTGGTATGCAGGGTGGTATGGTAAAGAATGGTGTCGTCTGCGTAGAGGTGGATCAGAGACTCACCAGCAGCAAGAGCGACATCATGGAGGTATACAGAGAAGAGAGTCGGCCCAAGAATTGAACCGGACAACAGGCCCTCTGATTTGACACACTGAACTCAATCAGAGAAGTAGTTGGTGAACCAGGCGAGGCAATCATTTGAGAAACCAGGGCTGTTGAGTCTACCGATGGGGATGTGGTGATTGACAGAGTCGAAAGCCTTGGCCAGGTCAATGAATACGGCTCCCCAGTATTGTTTCTTATCGATGGTGGTTAAGATATCGTTTAGGACCTTGAGCGTAGCTGAGGTGCACCATGACCAACTCTGAAACCGGATTGCATAGCGGAGAAGGTATGACGGGATTCGAAATGGTCGGTAATCTGTTTGTTGACTTGGTTTTGAAGACCTTAGAAAGGCAGGGTAGGATAGATATAGGTCTGTAGCAGTTTGGGTAAAGAGTGTTTCCCCTTTTGAAGAGGGGGATGACCGCAGCTGCTTTCCAATCTTTGGGAATCTCAGATGACATGAAAGAGAGGTAGAACAGGCTAGTAATAGGGGTTGCAACAATTTCAGCAGATAATTTTAGAAAGAAAGGGTGCAGATTGTCTAGCCCGGCTGATTTGTAGGGGTCCAAATTTTGCAGCTCTTTCAGAACATCAGCTGACTGGATTTGGGATAAGGAGAAATTTATTTATTTGACCTTTATTTAACTAGGCAAGTCAGTTAAGAACAAATTCTTATTTTCAATGACGGCCTAGGAACAGTGGGTTAACTGCATGTTCAGGGGCAGAACGACAGATTTGTACCTTGTCAGCTCGGGGATTTGAACTTGCAACCTTCCGGTTACTATTCCAACACTCTAACCACTAGGCTTGGGCGAGTTGCTGTGGGGGGTACAGTGCTGTTGACCGGGGTAGGAGTAGCCAGGTGGAAAGCATGGCCAGCCGTAGAAAAATGCTTATTGAAATTCTCAATTATAGTGGATTTATTGGTGGTGACAGAGTTTCCTATCCTCAGTGCAGTGGGCAGCTGGGGGGAGGTGTTCTTATTCTCCATGGACTTTACGGTGTCCCATAACTTTTTGGAGTGTGTTGCAGGAAGCGAATTTCTGCTTGAAAAAGCTAGCCTTGGCTTTTCTAACTGCCTATGTATATTGGATTCTACCTTCCCTGAAAAGTTGCATATGACGGGGGCTATTCGAAGCTAATGCAGAACGTAATAGGATGTTTTTGTGTTGTTTAAGAGCAGTCAGGTCTGGAGAGAACCAAGGGCTATATCTCCTCCTGGTTCTAAATTTCTTGAATGAGGCATGCTTATTTAAGATGGTGAGGAAGGCATTATCTAAGATTGATGCCCTCAATCTCACACAAATTATCAACGAACCTACCAGGTACCACCCCAAAGCCGTAAACACGGGCACCCTCATATGGGCACCCTCATCCTAACCAACTTGCCCTCTAAATACACCTCTGCTGGCATGCTTATTTAAGATGGTGAGGAAGGCATTACCCGGGCCAGGTCAATTAGAAAGGCCTGCTCGCTGAAGTGTTTCAGGGAGCGTTTGACAGTGATGAGTGGAGGTCACCTGACCGCTGACCCATTACGGATGCAGGCAATGAGGCAGTGATTTCTGAGATCTTGGTTGAACACAGCAGAGGTGTATTTAGAGGGCAAGTTGGTTAGGATGAGGGTGCCCATATGAGGGTGCCCGTGTTTACGGCTTTGGGGTGGTACCTGGTAGGTTCGTTGATAATTTGTGTGAGATTGAGGGCATCAATCTTAGATTGTAGGATGGCTGGGGTGTTAAGCATATTCCAGTTTAGGTCACCTAGCAGCACAAGCTCTGAAGATAGATGGGGGGCAATCAGTTCAAATATGGTGTCCAGAGTACAGCTGAGGGCAGAGGGTGGTCTATAGCAGGCGACAACGGTGAGAGACTTGTTTTTAGAGAGGTGGATTTTTAAAAGTAGAAGTTCAAATTGTTTGGGTACAGACCTGGAAAGTAGGACAGAACTCTGCAGGCTATCTCTGCAGTAGATTGCAACACCGCCCCTTTGGCCATTCTATCTTGTCTGAAAATGTAGTTAGGGATGGAGATTTCAGAGTTTTTGGTGGTCTTCCTAAGCCAGGATTCAGACACGGCTAGGACATCCGGGTTGACAGAGTGTGCTAAAGCAGTGAATAAAACAAACTTAGGGAGGAGGCTTATAATGTTAACATGCAAGAAACCAAGGCTATTACTGTTACAGAAGTCATCAAAAGAGAGCGCCTGGGGAATAGGAGTGGAGCTAGGCACTGCAGGGCCTGGATTCACCTCTACATCACCAGAGGAACAGAGGAGGAGTAGGATAAGGGTATTGCTAAAAACTATGAGAATTGGTTGTCTAGGATGTCCGGAACAGAGAGTAAAAGGAGGTTTCTGGGGGCGCTAAAATAGCATCAAGGTATAATGTTCAGATAAAGTTATGGTAGGATGTGAATACAGTGGAGGTAAATCTTGGCATTGAGTGATTATGAGAAATATACTGTCTCTCGAAACATCATTGAAACCAGGTGATGTCATCGCATGTGTGGGTGGTGGAACTGAAAGGTTGGATAAGGTATAATGAGCAGGGCTAGAGGCTCTACAGTGAAATAAGCCAATAAACACTAACCAGAACAGCAATGGACAAGGCATATTGACATTAAGGAGAGGCATGCTTAGCCGAGTGTTCATAAGGGTCCAGTGATTAGTGAGGTTGGTTGGGGTCACGGCGATTCAGACAGCTAGCCGGGCCATCGGTAGCAAGCTGGCAGAGGATGAGGGTTTGTTTTTAGCCACCTTGTGCGTTTCCATCGGTAGATTAGTGGGGTTCCATGTGGTAGAGGGGATCAATCCAATTGGCAAAATAGATATAGTTATAGTGACCCAAGAAAATTGTCCGATAGACCTATTCAGATAGCAGCCGATAAGACAGCTAACGATTAGCGGGCCGCAGATGGGCGTTCAGGTAACGTCGCGACGGAGGGGCCAGTTGGATAACTCCCTCGGGCAGATAACGTTGGTAGTCCAATCGTGAAGGCCCAGTGGGGCTCCACATCGGTAGTAAAACGGGTCCGGATAGGTGATTGTAGCCCAGGAGTGGCTAATGGAACTCTTCAGCTGGCTAGCTCCGGAATAATTGATGTTTGCTCCGGGACCGACGTAAGCCAAAAGTCACTCGGATAGCAGCTAGCTAGCTGCAAGATCCAGGTGTAAATGTCCAGAGCTTGCGGTAGAAATCTGAGGATATGGAGAGAAAATAGGTCCTGTATGTCCTGGTCTGAGTCACGTTGTACCAAACTGGCGATAGCTTTTCGAGCCAAAGGATAGCTGATGACCACCAACAGTGGTTAGCTGAATACTAACGTTAGCCAGTAATCTGGCTAGCTTCTGGCTAGCTTCTATTATGGATTTCAGAATTGAGGTGAATAATATTATTTTTTAATTGGTGAGGCGGGTTGAAGGAGTGTTTTGAAGTTGAGATGTTGTTTTTTTTATTATAAAAAGATATGCAAAGAAAAGATGCAAATATATATATACACGGGACACAACAAGACGAGGACAAAGGACGTCTGTCTGCTATGCCATCTTGGCGGAAAAAAAGACTGTAACGTTACTGTATGATTGTAGCGGGTTTACTAACGCATTAGTTCTATTAGCTATGTTGACTAGGACGTTACTTTAGCTAATATGGAGACAACGATGTATGCTGTGTGTAGCGGTTATGATATGGTTTGGTTTGGACAGGTTTTTTCACCTGGTCACACAGCTGATGTGTTGTTCATTGAAGTCCACAAAAGAAGGTAAAAGGTGAGAGGAGGAGAGTGCATAGAGGCTCGAATGAATACAACGTGACTGCTAGGTATGAAAGTGAACTGTGTTTATGCGTGATTTGGGGTGTATTCATTCTGCCGACTCTGCTGAAAAACATTTCTTAAACGAAAGCAAACAAAACAGGGATAAAAATAGCAGAATTTGTCCAATAGAAATGCTCGTTTGCAACTGTTGGACTAATGATTACACCCTAGATAAGCTCGATGCAGGCAAGAGTGTGCAAGGTGGTATTGAATGTGTCAATGTTTGTCCATTCACTAAGTTGATGGTTTATACACTGGACAAAAATATCAACGCAACAAGTAAAGTGTTTGTTTCATGAACTGAAATAAAAGATCCCAGAAATGTTCCATGCACACAAAAAGCTTATTTATTTCAAATGTGGTGCAAAACTTTGTTTACATCCCTGTAGCAAGCATTTTCTCTTTTGCCAAGATAATCCATCCACCTGACAGGTGTGGCATATCAAGAAGCTGATTAAACAGCATGATCATTACACAGGTGCACCTTGTGCTAGGGACAATAAAAGGCCACTTTAAAATGTGCAGTTTTGTCACACAACACAATGCCACAGATGTCTCATGTTGAGGGAGAGTACAATTGACATGCTGACTGCAGGAATGTCCACCAGAGCTGTTGCGAGAGAATTGAATGTTCATTTCTCTAGTATGTCGTTTTTGAGAATTTGGCAGTGCGTCCAACCGGCCTCACAACCGCAGGGAGAGTACAATTGACATGCTGACTGCAGGAATGTCCACCAGAGCTGTTGCGAGAGAATTGAATGTTCATTTCTCTAGTATGTCGTTTTTGAGAATTTGGCAGTGCGTCCAACCGGCCTCACAACCGCAGCCCCACCACGTGTATGGCCTCATGTCGGAGAGCGGTTTAATGATGTTAACGTTGTGAAAATAATGCCCCATGGTGCCTTAGGCATGCTGCAATGAGGCATGAGGACTGCAGATGTGGCATCGCAATAAATTGCAATGTCCGTACTGTGAGACACCTAAGACAATGCTACATGGAGACAGGACGGACAGCTGATCGTACTCGCAGTGGGAGACCACGTGTAACAACACCTGCACAGCATCGGTACATCTGAACATCACATCTGTGGGACAGGTACAGGATGGCAACAACAACAATTGCCCGAGTTACACAGGAACGCAGAATCACACCGTCAGTGCTCAGACTGTCCGCAATAGTCTGAGAGAGGCTGGACTGAGGGCTTGTAGGCCTGTTGTAAGGCAGGTCCTAACCAGACATCACTAGCAACAATGTCGTGGTTTTGTCTCACCAGGGGTGATGGTCGGATTTGCGTTTATCATCGAAGGAATGAGCGTTACACCGAGGCCTGTGCTCTGGAGCGGGATCGATTTGGAGGTGGAGGTCTGGGGCGGTGTGTCACAGCATCATCGGACTGAGCTTGTTGTCATTGCAGGTATTCTCAACGCTGTGTGTTACAGGGAAGACATCCTCCTCCCTCATGTGGTACCCTTCCTGCAGGCTCATACCGACATGACCCTCCAGCATGACAATGCCACCAGCCATACTGCTCATTCTGTGCGTGATTTCCTGCAAGACAGGAATGTCAGTGTTTTGCCATGGTCAGCGAAGAGCCTGGATCTCAATCCCATTAAGCACGTCTGGGACCTGTTGGATCGGAGAGTGAGGGCTAGTGCCATTCCCCCCCAGAAATGTCCGGGAACTTGCAGGTGTCTTGGTGGAAGAATGGGGTAACATCTCACAGCAAGAACTGGCAAATCTGGTGCAGTCCATGAGGAGGAGATTCACTGCAGTACTTAATGCTGCTGGTGGCCACACCAGATACTGACTGTTACTTTAGATTTTTTTCAAGGACACATTATTCCATTTATGTTAGTCACATGTCTGTGGAACTTGTTCAGTTTATGTCTCAGTTGTTGAATCTTGTTATGTTCATACAAGTATTTACACATGTTAAGTTTGCTGAAAATAAACGCAGTTGACAGTGAGAAGACGTTTCTTTTTCTGCGTGTTTCAGTTCCCCCCAATATCCAGCAATTTCGCACAGCCATAAAAGAGGTGTGGGACAACATTCCACAAGCCACAATCAACAGCCTGATCAACTCTATGTGAAGGAGATGTGTCACACTGCATGAGGCAAATGGTGGTCACACACCAGACACTGACTGGTGTTCTGAACCACGCCCCTACCCTTTTTTAAGATATCTGTCACCAACAGATGCATATCTGTATTCCCAGTAATGTGAAATCCATAGATTAGGACCTAATGAATTTATTTAAATTGACTGATTTCCTTATATGAACTGCAATTCATTGACATCTTTGAAATCATTGCATGTTGCGTTTATATTTTTGTTCAGTATATTTAGGACAATGATTTACAGCATTGTCATTCTACTTATTTTTTATCATCTTATTTAATTATTTCATATATTTTACATGTGATAAGGCCACACAGAGGGCTAGATTACAAACACCTGTGATAATCTGAAGTATCCAAAAGAGCCACTTGATGTCTTGTGATAAATAAGATAAAACCTTTGAAAGAATTGAACATTTAGGTCGTTTTCAGTAATATACCCTCCCTTTGCAACCCTAGTCCTGGGAAAGTTTGTTTGTGGTGACACTGCTGAAGCAAAATGCTATCAGAATGAAACCACTTTTGAGTAGCCTACATTTACATTTGTGAACATATGTAAACGTACCTTCACCGATGAAGCAGGTTTCAAACATAGCCTTTGGTAATTTCTGCCTTAGATCTGACATTTTAATGGCTCCGTCAACTGCCATTACTGTTGGACTGAAATCAAACAAAATTGCTTTCTCAAGTTATGTTACCAAATGAAAACAGGGAGTTAAACTTATTTTTTGTTTTGTTGCCTACTGTCTTGCTATGGTGTGCCCTACTAGACACGACCCACATTAAGTAAATTGGAGAGATATTTATAGGATACTGTATTTATAAGTCATAGCATAGGGAGAGAGAGTGCACCTTCACACTAGGGTTGCATTGAACTTACAGTTTAGCTGGAATCAGGGGTCCAGTGCTAGACTTCAGACCCACATGGTAGACCTGGGAGCTGATTTGGAGCTGACCCCTCCAGGGGTAGTAGTGAAACACTGTAATAATATTTACATTTTAGCAGACAATGTTATCCAGAGGAACTTAATGCATTCAGTCAAAGCAGGAATGCACTGTACTGTAGTAGTAATGATATGCCATGGAACGGTACCATAACATTATCCAAAAGGACCTTTGTAACAGTTTGATTCATTTACTTACCTGTTTTTTCTTCCTCACTGCAAAAGAGAAGAAAAAAACAAATCAATAATTTTGTAAGTTTTAGAAGATGTTCCTTTTCATCAAATATTTTCTATGAATCTGGAAAAATGAAAGAGAGAGAGGGAAATGTACCTCTTCTCTTGGTCCTCTGATGCAGGTGTCTTGGTATCCCAATAGGAAAAAGCCACTATAGCGAATGGGCAGGCATGGCTCGGAGGCTGGACTGTCAAGTCAGCCCCTCCACCAGGCAGCTCATACATGTAGTACTGCAAATACCAACACAAATCTCTTCAGCTTTGCTATTGTATTGTATTTATCACTACTGTATGTACAGGTCTATTTCATCAACTTTTCTAAACGCCTGGAGCAAAAACACGAATAAATTATAACTTTTTTCAGTAGAGAGGTAGCTTACTAAATTTATTTCCGTTTTATTGCTTTGACACAGAGTGCACATTTGACAATTGAAGGCAACAGAACCCGAAACCCAGGAGGCAAAGCTGGTTGAAATGACGTCATTACAACTGTTTTTTCCTACTGGAAAAGTACACAGTGTGACATGGATGGATGAACGTTAGATGGATGGAGGAATCTCACCTGTGTTCTCTCAAAGGCCAGGAAGGAGCTGGTGTTGGCTGACACAGCACTGAGCTGCTCTGATACATGACAGTCAAACCCATTAGAGGGAGGGGTGTAGTTTACTGTGTAGTTCTCTGTCACATCTCTCACTCTGCCCTGTAGAACAACACAAAAAGAGAGAGAATTGAATGACAAGCCCTTTCAACAAACAAATCAATAAAATGTATTTACAAAGCCCTTTTAACATCTGAAGTTGTCACAAAGAGCTTTGCAGTAACTCAACCTAAAACCCAAAGAGCAAGTAGAAGCACAGGGGCAAGGAAAAAACTCCTTAGAAGGAAAAAACCTAGAGGAACATTCATCAGTGAAGTTAAACATAGCAACGCCTCTGTGGCTCGTAACTATGTAAATACCTTGGTGAGTCTGATGATGGCGATGTATCCAGACTTCCCGTGGTACCAGCGGTTTAGGTCCAGGCAGTCGGAGTACTTGGACACGTACACACCTGAGTTAACAAGAAAATTCACATCATTGACAAGTCTGTTCCCACAGCAAGAACATGGGGCGGTGAGTGTGCCAGCATCCTCCTCTCTGATAAAACCAAAACAACCATATCCAGTGCAGAATAAGGCGTGAGGATCTTGAAAGATGTTAGCTGAACTAAATATTTGTAATACAAGGAATACAAATATATGTAGGTTTAATTACATTGAAACATTTAATTTGAGAAGTGGAAATATAGATATTATAAAAAATGTTATTGAATAAATGCATCACACAGTCAATGGGTTTTGGTTTATTTCTAAGTGTGAATATGTTATTTGTGCTCATTTTCCCAATGGCCAATCGTGACAGCCCAGGGAACCAAAGCCACACACTAAAATATGTTTTTTTTATACACCTGATCTGACATTAAAGTCAAGGACATGGGAGCCATGTTGTAAAACGCCCCTAGTATCACAGTACCAAGGCACACCCAATCAAGCCTTACCCAAAACAATTAGCAATATCCTCCAGTGAGTAAGTTCCAAAGCCGTTCAGCGAGTTGCTTGGAGACATGTCAAAGATATTTTCAATGCGTGGGAAAACTTTCTATACTTTCGTGCCAACTGCAAAGCCCAACACAGCCTGTGTTCCCTTTCTAAAACAATGAAGTGAGGACTTTGGAAGAGGCTGTGAAACTTCACACTGGTTTTCAGGTTAACTGGGACGGCAGGTAGCCTAGTGATTAGAGCATTGAGCTCGTAACCATAAAGGTTGCTAGATCAAATCCCTGAGCTGACAAGGTAAAAATTGGTTGTTCTGCCCCTGAACAAGGCTGTGAACCCACTGTTCCTAGGCCGTCATTGTAAATAAGAATTTGTTTTTAACTGACTTGCCTCGTCAACACTGCATAATGTAACTGAGGTGGTTTAGCAGAATTGGCACCACACTCACACGATCAACTTGTGTTGGCCCCCTAAGCTAATGCTCTGGCTTTTTCTCAGTAGGCTAACACAGTCCTGCAGCACACAGGTACATGCTATGGATATGTGGTTAGATATTTTCCTTAGTCTGAGCAGAGAGGGCTGTGCCATGTCAATTTCTCTATAGTGAAGGGAGGAGGTTCACAAGGGGAGAAAAAGGAAAAAATAGATTAAGCACATTCAAGCAGTGACAAGTGACGAAACCATACAGGAATGAAAAGGGCTGACAAAAGACCTCTTATACTAGTACTGAAAAAAATAGACTTCAACTCTTTTTGTAAAAAGTTGCCTAAGATCTCTAAACAGTTGTCTCTTTTTTTCTTTTCTTACATGGCGATGTCGTACACATTTAGAATTGTTAACTTTTGAAAGTGCAAAACAACACACTACACAAGGACTCTGACCACTGTTTCCTTCCTCCGTAACTATGTCAGTTATCTCAATCTGGTCCTAGTAGATATACAATGAGCAGACTTTGTCCTACCGTAGATAATCTTACATCACCCTCCCCCTTTTCGAACTGCTAGGGACTGCCTCTGCACCTTGAATTCTATTCAGGAATGCATTTATGAAACTCCAAACAAAGTTAGATATGTACTGTATGTTTGAAGCTAAACTCTCATAACATTACTAACATTCTGCTGTAGAATCATTCCAATGAGTTAAAATCATATCTAATTTCTACATCATTCAAAAAAAATGTTCTGTATGCCTAAGTATAGGCTAACGCTACTCCCTGCCTCAGCAGACATTACTAGAGTTAAGTTTCACTGGTCTCTCCCCTCTTTTGCACTCTACTTCCACTTTCTCTTTTCAGTCAAAGCATTCATATCATATGTCTGTAAAGCACAGTTTCACTTTCCAAAGCAGACGGATTTGGGAGCAAACATGCACTGAAAAGTCCACCAGAAGCTTGGTAAGAAAACTGCTTTCAATCTCATTACTTATGTTATGAAGTGTATTTAGCCATATACTGCACACTCACGGATAGCATAGTATAGATTATGGTCACAACTTAGACAATTGCATGTAATTTAGTGTGCGAGCAAGTTGCCTCTCTATAGGCCTAGCTAGCCAAACAGAGCATGTCCATTATACCAGCTTAGAACTGTTCCTTTGTTTAGTTGAGGCCTTGTGGCTGACAGCATGAACAGTTTTCATTAATAGTCAAACTACACATTTTTCTCTTATCCCCTTAAAACAGGTTGTTGTTGACCTAGTGTATGTAACTTCCGTGCTGCGAACCATTTAGTCATTTCCACTTGGAACATTGCCAACACAAAGCCAGGAAATGGGTTTAACGTCTTGTCTGACCATTGGGCACAAACTGGTTGAATCATAATTTGCAAATAAATTCATTAAAAATCCTACAATGTGATTTTCTGGAGAAAAAAATCTCATTTTGTCTGTCATAGTTGAAGTGTACCTATGATGAAAATTACAGGCCTCTCTCATATTTTTAAGTGGGAGAACTTGCACAATTGGTGTCTGACTAAATACTTTTTTGCCCCACTGTATATAGATTCACTGTTGTTATCAAAGTCATTCCAAAACATAGGTTTAACAGAGCAAATTAAATGTACCCATACTTTATAAGTCATATAGCCTAGTGGTTAGAGTGTTAGATTAGTAACCGAAAGGATGCAAGATAAAATCCCTGAGCTGACAAGGTAAAAACAAGGCAGTTCAGGGGCAGAACTGTTCCTAGGCCGTCATTGAAAATAAGAATTTGTTCTTAACTGACTAGCCTAGTAAAATAAAAAATATCATCAACAATACTATTTAGGCCTATATAGCATTTGCGAAATCATCAACATCTATTGTTTTAAAGGCCCCCTGTAATCAATGTAATTCCTGTCCCAGAGCGTAAATTCTCATTTAGGTTCCACCTCTGAAGAATGACAAAGGCTTCTAATACATATTCGCGAATTAGGGGTGGGAACGCTGTGGTGATTTCCACGTGGAGTGGAAAAATAACCACAAGTAGAGGCACAGACAGCGGTCAGCATAGCTAGCTAGAATGCTATCCTTATCTAGCTAGCTAATATTATCTGGTTGTTGCTGTTGTTGTTTTTTACTATACCCTATTTAAAAGATTAGCCAGCTGGCTAGGCTATGGCTGGTTCTGGATTTGTCATAACAAGCATTTAGAGAAAGCTTTGCCACAGATGGATAGGGGAAGCCAGTATCTCTGACTTTGCCATGTCTTGTTATCTCCAAAGTTTTGTCATCTTCTATAAATTGCATCCACGAATCCGCCATAGAAATACAAAGAATAATAATCTCCGGTATCATCGATTGCCAAACAATTGAACGGTTTCGACCAGTTTTGTTTTTCTACATTGAAATGGACACGGTGCAACCTTTGGTATGCTACTGGCAGGCTATTCATCTGCAGTACAGCAAAGTCAAGTCAGGCCATGCTCATGCCATGGTTCACAAAGCTAGAAGAAGTGAAATGATAGACTACAATGACCTTGCTCATGATGCACACCACAAATGATACACTACATCCCCAAAAGTATGTGGACGCCTGCTCGTCGAACATATCATTCCAAAATCATGGGCATTAATGTGGAGTTGGTCCCCTTTTTGCTGCAACAACAGCCCCCACTCTTCTGGGAAGGATTTGCTGCGGAGACTTGCTTCCATTCAGCCACAAGAGCATCATTGAGGTAAGGCACTGATGTTGTGCAATTATGCCTGGCTTGCAGTTGGCGTTCCAATTCATCCCAAAGGTGTTCGATGCGGTTGAGGTCAGGGCTGTGCAGGCCAGTCAAGTTCTTCCACACTGATCGAGACAAACCATTTCTGTATGGACCTCACTTGTGCACGGGGGTATTGTCATGATGAAACAGGAAAGGGCCTTCACCAAACTGTTGCCATAAAATTGGAAGAACAGAAGAGTCTAGAATGTCATTGTATGCTGTAGTGTTAAGATTTCCCTTCACAGGAACTAAGGGGCCTAGCTCGAACAATAAAAAACATCCCCAGGCCATTATTCCTCATCCACCAAACTTTACAGTTGGCATTATGCATTGGGGCAGGTAACGTTCTAATGGCATTCGCCAAACCCAGATTCGTCCGTCGGACTGCCAAATGGTGAAGCGTGATTCATTACTCCAGACAATGCATTTCCAATGCTCGAGAGTCCAATGGCAGCGAGCTTTACAACACTGCAGCCGACGCTTGACATCGCACATGGTGATCTTAGGCTTGTGTGAGGCTGAAGCTTCATTTCATGAAGCTCCTGATGAACAGTTCTTGCGCTGATGTTGCTTCCAGAGGCAGTTTGGAACTCGGTAGTGAGTGTTGCAACCGAGGACAGAAGATGTTAACGTGCTATGGGCTTCAGCACTCGGCGGTCCCGTTCTGTGAGCTTGTGTGGCCTACCACTTCGCGGCTGAGCCATTGTTGCTCCTAGACATTGCCACTTCACAATAACAGCACTTACAGTTGACTGGGGCAGCTCTAGCTGGGCAGAAAAATGATAAACTGACTTGTTGGAAAGGTGGCATCCTATGACAGTGCCACGTTGAAAGTCACTGAGCTCTTCAGTAAGGCCATTCTACTGCAAATGTTTGTCTATGGAGATTGCATGGTGGTGTGCTTGATTTGATACACCTGTTAGAAACGGGTATGGCTGAAATTGCCGAATCCACTAATTTGAAGGGGTGTCCATATACTTTTGTATATGTAGTGTGTATGTAACAACATCCTGAGCGCATTGAACACATCAATACAAATGTGAAAACAACAACAAAATAGACCAACAAGTTTGTGTAATTTTCTTTTGCGGGTACCTTTTCAACATAGGATAGACATCAATCAAAGCAGCATGGTCAAAACCATTCCAAAATGCAGTCATATCACACAATATTTAGTCATTTATAAAATTGTCTTTTTTTTATACAGACTAGCTAAATAATAAGTGAAACTTGACAAATTATCTAAAGGATTATGATAATTTGCTGGTAAAAAAGTGGAGCTCAGGCAGCCAAGTGTAGGCTATGGCGAAAAGTTGTTTGGCTCAGTCACAAGGAAGAACTTTGCAGGTGTTTCTGATTAATAAACAATGCCATGCTGATGGGTGGTAACATTCACATAAAACCCAGACCCGAAAAAAAACGTAGACTGAAAAGTATTTGCAAGTCATCCCATAAGGGAAACACATGTCATTGACACGGAAAATATCAGAAGTTACAACTTTGGCTTTCCCACTTTAAACCCAAATATATCATACCTTGACTAAAACGATGACTTATTGACTTAAAGCGTTGTGCAACATCATGTGTAAGCTATGGGCCTCATCTTTCAGCTAAAACAAAAAAGAATTTCCGCTCTTGTGAGCATTTAAATTCAACCCAGGGTTCAACTAGAATTAGACAATACATACAGTTGAAGTCGGAAGTTTACATTACACTTAGGTTGGAGTAATTAAAACTAGTTTTTCAACCACTCCACAAATTTCTTGTTAACAAACTATAGTTTTAGCAATTCGGTTAGGATATCTACTTTGTGCATGACACAAGTAATTTTTCCAACAATTGTTTACAGACAGATTATTTCACTTATAATTCACTGTATCACAATTCCAGTGGGTCAGAAGTTTACATACACCAAGTTGACTGTGCCTTTAAACAGCTTGGAAAAATCCAGAAAATGGTGTCATGGCTTTAGAAGCTTCTGATAGGCTAATTCACATCATTTGAGTCAATTGGAGGTGTACCTGTGGATGTATTTCAAGGCCTACCTTCAAACTCAGTGCCTCTTTGCTTGACATCATGGGAAAATCAAAAGAAATCATCCAAGACCTCATAAAAAAAATTGTAGACCTCCACAAGTCTGGTTCATTCTTGGGAGCAATTTCCAAATGCCTGAAGGTACCACGTTCATCTGTACAAACAATAGTACGCAAGTATAAACACCATGGAACCACGCAGTCATCATACCGCTCAGGAAGGAGAAGCGTTCTGTCTTCTAGAGATTAACATACTTTTGTGCAAAAAGTGCAAATCAATCCCAGAACAACAGCAAAGGAACCTTGTGAAGATGCTGGAGGAAACAGGTTCAAAAAAGTATCTATATCCACAGTAAAACGAGTCCTATGTCGACATAACCTGAAAGGCCGCTCAGCAAGGAAGAAGCCACTGCTCCAAAACCGCCATAAAAAAATTCAGACTACGGTTTGCAACTGCACATGGGGACAAAAATCGTACTTTTTGGAGAAATGTCCTCTGGTCTGATGAAACAAAAATAGAACTGTATGGCCATAATGACCATTGTTCTGTTTGGAGGAAAAAGGGTGAGGCTTGCAAGCCAAAGAACACCATTCCAAACGTGAAGCACGGGTGTGGCAGCATCATGTTATGGGGGTGCTTTGCTGCAGGAGGGACTGCTGCACTTCACAAAATAGATGGCATCATGAGGTAAAATATATATTGATATATTGAGGCAAAATCTCAAGACATCAATCAGGAAGTTGAAGCTTGGTCGCAAATGGGTCTTCCAAATGGACAATGACCCCAAGTATTACTTCCAAAGTATTGGAGTGGCCATCACAAAGCCCTGACCTCAATCCCATAGAAAATTTGTGGGCAGAACTGAAAAAGTGTGTGTGAGCAAGGAGACCTACAAACCTGACTCAGTTACACCAGCTCTGTCAAGAGGAATGGGCCAAAATTCACCCAACTTATGGTGGGAAGCTTGTGGAAGGCTACCCGAAACATTTGACCCAAGTTAAACAATTTATAGGCAATGCTACCAAATACTATTTGAGGGTATGTAAAATTCCGACCCACTGGGAATGTGATGAAAGAAGTAAAAGATGAAATATATAATAATAATTTACTAGGATTAAATGTCAGGAATTGTGAAAAACCGAGTTTAAATGTATTTGGCTAAGGTGTATGTAGACTTCCAAATTCAACTGTATATAGACCTAGGGTTGTAAACTTTGGTTAAAATGTAATCTTCAAGTTAGTAATTAATATGTTGGATTCACGTCTCCATCTCAACCAAAAATGTAAGTTAAATAATAGGAATAAATCAAATCAAACTTTAAGGGCATTTTAAATAAAAATTTGATTTGACTTAGTCCTATTCCTTACCTTAGATTTTTGGTGGAGATTGAAGAGGTGATTCCGACATATCAATTATTAATTTATAGACAAACTGGATATTGAATTGTGGTTGGTTGTCAATGCAACCAAATATAATTTGAAGGAGATGTATCTTCAGCTTGGATAGTTCTATTTGTGCCACTGACTTCGTCTGGCTTTAATTCCAGTTTAAATAAGTGACATGTTGAATTCACGTCTCCATCTCAACCAAAACTCGAAGTTAAAGAATATGCCTAAATCAAATCAAACTTTAAACGCACTTTTTAAATAGGATTTAGTCCTATTCTTTAACTTAGATTTTTGGTTGTGATGGAGATATGAATCCAACGTATATTTTTTTATTTGTAGACAAACTGGAAATAAAGCCAGACTAAGTCAGTGACACAAAAGATAAATCTCCTTCAAATCTCCTGTTGATATTTGGTTGCGTTGACAACTAAACACAATTCAATATCACTTTTGCAATACAGTAAATAGCCTAATAACTTTCAAATTATCAAATTATATGTTGGATTCACTTCTACAAATAAACCCAAAATAAAAGTTAAAGAATGTGATTTAGCCAGTGGCTCAGATGAAACTATCCAAGCATTAGATAAATATAATTTAAATGTTGATATTTGGTTGTGTTGTTAGTTCTCCCAATTAAAAAGATGAGAAGAGGCCTATAATTTTCATCATAGGTACGGTTCAACTATGACAGGCAAAATTAGGAAAAAAATGCAGAAAATCACATTGTAGGATTTTTAATGAATTTATTTGCAAATTATGGTGGAAAATAAGTATTTGGTCACCTACAAACAATCAAGATTTCTGGCTCTCACAGACCTGTAACTTCTTCTTTAAGACGCTCCTCTGTCCTCCACTCGTTACCTGTATTAATGGCACCTGTTTGAACTTGTTATCAGTATAAAAGACACCTGTCCACAACCTCAAACAGTCACACTCCAAACTTCACTATGGCCAAGACCAAAGAGCTGTCAAAGGACACCAGAAACAAAATTGTAGACCTGCACCAGGCTGGGAAGACTGAATCTGCAATAGGTAAGCAGCTTGGTTTGAAGAAATCAACTGTGGGAGCAATTATTAGGAAATGGAAGACATACAAGACCACTGATAATCTCCCTCGATCTGGGGCTCCTCGAAAGATCTCACCCCGTGGGGTCAAAATGATCACAAGAACGGTGAGCAAAAATCCCAGAACCACACGGAGGGACCTAGTGAATGACCTGCAGAGAGCTGGGACCAAAGTAACAAAGCCTACCATCAGTAACACACTACGCCGCCAGGGACTCAAATCCTGCAGTGCCAGACGTGTCCCCCTGCTTAAGCCAGTACATGTCCAGGCTCGTCTGAAGTTTGCTAGAGAGCATTTGGATGATCCAGAAGAATATTGGGAGAATGTCATATGGTCAGATGAAACCAAAATATAACTTTTTGGTAAGAACTCAACTCGTCGTGTTTGGAGGACAAAGAATGCTGAGTTGCATCCAAAGAACACCATACCTACTGTGAAGCATGGGGGTGTAAACATCATGCTTTGGGGCTGGTTTTCTGCAAAGGGACCAGGTCGACTGATCCGTGTTAAAGGAAAGAATGAATGGGGCCATGTATCATGAGATTTTGAGTGAAAACCTCCTTCCATCAGCAAGGGCATTGAAGCTGAAACGTGGCTGGGTCTTTCAGCATGACAATGATCCCAAACACACCGCCCGGGCAACGAAGGAGTGGCTTCGTAAGAAGCATTTCAAGGTCCTGGAGTGGCATAGCCAGTCTCCAGATCTCAACCCCATAGAAAATCTTTGGAGGGAGTTGAAAGTCTGTGTTGCCCAGCAACAGCCCCAAAACAGCACTGCTCGAGAGGAGATCTGCATGGAGGAATGGGCCAAAATACCAGCAACAGTGCGTGAAAACCTTGTGAAGACTTACAGAAAATGTTTGACCTCTGTCATTGCCAACAAAGGGTATATAACAAAGTATTGAGATAAACTTTTGTTATTGACCAAATACTTATTTTCCACCATAATTTGAAAATAAATTCATTAAAAATCCTACAATGTGATTTTCTGAATTTTTTTTTTCATTTTGTCTGTCACAGTTGAAGTGTACCTATGATGAAAATTACAGGCCTCTCTCATCTTTTTAAGTGGGAGAACTTGCACAATTGGTGGCTGACTAAATACTTTTTTGCCCCACTGTATTTATTCAACCTTAATGTAACACATCCATGGCCACATATTGAGGTTACATTTACTATAATGTCTTCTTATGTAATCCTAGAAATCGTGCATGTTCAACATAGCATGCAAAGGATGCAGGTCTGTGAAAATCTTCACAACTGCTATAATAATCTGCGCAGACTCTCAAAAAGCATTGATCACTTGCACTTTTAATGTAATCTCAACTGCAATCCAGGTCATTTGGTTGTGCTACTAGATGAAGCACAGTAATAATACATTAAGTTGTATAAAAACAAAATGTCTGACATTGTATTCCTATTTAAACTTTGTTGCTTTTAAATGGTTGAAAGCACAGTGATAATACATTTAGATGACATTGTTTTTCCATTGGAATTTGGTTGTACTTTTAAAATGGTTGAAAGCATCGTGATAAAATATTGCGAATTCAGTGGGTGAATAAAGGTTTAAATGACATTGATCAACGTCTCAAACAAATATTACCCAAATTTCCACGTTGAAATTATGTGGTGTGCCCAGTGGATGATATCTCGTTTTCTATGGCGGAAGAGTTATAAAACAACATAGCGGAGCTCATTTACCCTTTGAAGGATCTCCAAGCGTCGAGCATGTACTGTGACCAGGGATTACACCAGTTTCTCCCAGTTTATTTGCCTTTAAAATAGAAAAATTGTGATTAGTAGTGATCAGTAACTTCGCTTGGGATGTTTTGAGGTAGTTTTCTATGACAAGAATTACAGATATGGGTTTCTCCATACAAAAAGGGAATCAGTGTGTGACTTTCTTTCCCTTTTTATCAGAAATATTAATGTAGATATGGTTATAATTGTGTTTAGAGTGATATTACTCTGGTGTTCATTGATATTCTTCCTTATTTATTATTTTCACCTTATTTTTGTCGTCAAACAGTAAGAACCCATAGGACTCCTCCAGTTCTTCCTCTGAGTATCCCATGCCTCTCCTTTCAGTTCGGAAGGCCTCATACTGTCCAACAACAAGAAAGGGTCATTCTTTATATCGTATGCGACCAACATCTTGCTAGCAAAAATCAAGAGATTTTATGTAAACATGTACTTAACAACTGACTGAACAGCACAATAAATACTAAGTATTACACATAGTATGTACTATCAAATATAACACATTTACTATCATGTAGAAGTACAAGTACGATCATGTATTATCAAGTATTACAAAGATATTATCATGTAATAACTGAACTCTCTGGTCAAAGGGGGGTGGCGCACTGAGGGGTAAGCAGGTGGATTAAAAAGTTACCAAGTTGTCAAATATACTGACCCGTTCTTGCAGGGTGGTATTCTTGATCAAGAAAGCAGAGTTGTATCTGAAAGACTGCTTGGACTCCTCATACATGTACATGTTCTGCAGTGGAGGCAGAATACTGTTGTCGAAGGGCTCAGAACCTGGTAGTACAGGTAACAAAACACCTGGTGGTTGGAACAGGATGAAGATTAAATAGTGACTTTACCGCAGGCTTGTAAATTGTTATGTTTTGTACCAACAGTTGCCATGCATTTGTAACTACCCATGTTGATATATTATATAATTGTTTCGATTATATTCTAGGCTATTCTATACTAGGTGCCTTGTATTGGTAACTACCACATGTATGATAGTATTTTCTATTACATTCTATTCTAGGTGTCACACATTTGTAACAACCATACTGATTCTATTCTGTTTTCAATTCTATTCTAGGTGTCATGCATCTGTAATAACCATATTGATTCTATTCCGTTTTCAATTCTATTCTAGGTGTCATGCATCTGTAATAACCATTCTGATTCAATTCCATTTTCAATTATATTTTAGGTGTGTCATGCATTTGTAACAACCATATTGATTATATTCCGTCTTCAATTGTATTCTAGGTGTCTTGCATTTGTCACAACCATTTTCATTCTATTTTATATATTCTATTTTGAGTTAGGTGTAAATACTGGTGAGCATGTTGTTAAAAGAACAATATAAAAGTAGGTGGACATCCCTTCAAAGGAGTGGATTTGGCTATTTCAGCCAAACCCGTTGCTGACAGGTGTATAAAATCGAGCACACCGCCATGCAATCTCCATAGACAAACATTGGCAGTAGAATGGCCTTACTGAAGAGCTCAGTGACTTTCAACGTGGCACCTTCATTGGATGCCACCTTTCCAACAAGTCAGTTCGTACAATTTCTGCCCAGCTAGAGCTGCACCAGTCAAATGTAAGTGCTGTTATTGTGAAGTGGAAACATCTAGGAGTACGGCTCAGCCACGATGTGGTAGACCACACGAGCTCACAGAAGGGGTCTGGCAATTGCTGAAGCGTGTAGCATATACAGAGTTCCAAACTGCCTCTGGATGCAACGTCAGCACATTAACTGTTCGTAGGGAGCTTCATTAAAAGTGGTTTCCATGGCCTAGCAGCCGCACACAAGCCTTAGATCACCATGCCCCAGTGCACAAAGCGAGGTCTAAACAGAAATGGTTTGTTGAGATCATTGTGGAAGAATTTGACTGGCCTGCACAGAGCCCTGACCTCAACCCCATCGAACTTTGGGATGAATTGGAATGCAGAGTGTGAGCGAGGCCTAATTGCCTATACCTTTGCTCATGTAGTGTATTTATGCCAAAATTTGTGTTTTACCTATGGAACTGCATTATCTGGAGTGCTTGCGAATTCTAACGACAGTGAAGTTAGACCAGTAACCTATGCACACGTGACAAAATACTATAACACTCATAAATAGACCTAAAACCAATGATGTATGACTACAACCAATTCTCGAAATAGGCAACTGTAAATTATGAATAGCTATCATATAAAAGTGTTATAAGAGTGATAACGAATTATGGTTGACCAAAAACTCTATTCGTCACCTCTTGCGGCACCATTCTCGATTTCCATGGTTGAAAAAAACGTATGAAATCAGTTTGTGCCTTTTTCTCCTCTTGACATTCGCAGACCACCTCCGTCTTCCATTGACATTCCGATACTTTTAATTCGTCTATTCCGAGAAAAATGTAGCCAATCCATATGAATTATTTGGCGAAGTCTTTGTGCCAAAGGCAAGTTTCCACATACGTTGCAACCAGGAAGAAGTACGAAAAAGAAAAAACGTCGCGATTAGAACACACTTCGATATTTTGTGAATTTTTTGACACTATACTCAGATATGTCACAAATAGCATATATATATATATATTCACCGAGTAATGGAATATTAACTGAACGTAAAGTAGTGCTTCCAAAAAAGAAACAGAAACTTATGTCACCCCGCATCCATTTTGAGACTGATTTGCTTTCGTGTCTCCACTCCGCTAGTAGACGCAGTTGAGTAGATGCTTGAGCTTTTCAACATCAAGCACAAACTGAAAACTGTCCATGAATGGAATACATTATATCCATTAAACGATTTTAGGTGTGACAAACATATGCATTTAGAGCAGACTGTCATTTACAGTAGGCCTACATTTTATACCGACATTTTACAAATAGGAAAATTAAGTTAGAAAAGTTCCACTTCTTCACTGAATATATCTCATATATGTGGCGTTATACGTGTCTACACCTCGATTGTAAAACGTAACATTAAATTAACAACTGAAAAGGCAATGCCGCAATAGAGTGATTATTAGAAGACTCGAACTGCTAATGCAACGAGAACCGGACGTGACGAATGCTAAGGGGAGGAGAGTGGACGATTGAAAGTGGAAACTTCCGTTCAACCTTTGGAAGGCTGGTTGCTTTCCAAACCCTTAAAAGACACACCCTATCCCCCCAGCCCTCAAATTAAGTGAACACTTCTGATGACGTATCCTGACGTCTGACGAGTATACATTTGCTGGGCAAGGGGCGATGAACATTGACGGTAGTGCCCCTGTATGCGATGCATGTGCAACGGTCAGCCTGGAGTGTGTGAAACTGCTCATACAGCATGGGGCTATGGTCAACCCTCCACTGTTTACCTTCTCACCCATCCCCGAGGCCTGCGGTTGGGCACCACACACAGTATAAAGACACACACTGGGATGTTTTGTAGTTTACTCCCCTTAAGTGTTTTAAATTATGACTGGCGTTTTTGTGTGTGTTTACAGGTAACTCTGAGTGTGTTCAGCTCATGATAGATGTAGGAGCTCTGATGGAGGCATAGTAAAATAAATGTGTGTGTAAAAAAAAGGATAGTTCATGCTGATTTCCATTAATACTGTATATGTATGTGGCCAAATGCAAGACTATTAAGTTTATAAGTGTGAAATTGTCTTCTTTTGCATGGTCTCTGCAAGTACACCCCTTCAATAAATATCTGCAGGTTATCATATTCAATCATGTTAATACTTTTTAGCCTTCATTTTTTTTGCTTTATTAAAGTTACATTTTAAATAATATGTTGGGAAAGAAAAAGTGCCATATTCAGTACTTTTTGAAATAACACACATGAAATCAGGTAGTAACCAAAAAAACACATCAAAATAAATGTTAGATTCTTCAAAGTAGGCACCCTTTGCTTTGATGACAGCTTTGCACACTCTTCGCATTCTCTCAACCAGATTCACCTGGAATGCTTTTCCAACAGTCTTAGAAGAGTTCCCACATATGCTGAGCACTTGTTGGCTGCTTTTCCTTCACTCTGCGGTCCAACTCATCCCAAACCATCTCAATTTGGTTGAGGTCAGGTGATTGTGCAGGCCAGGTCATCTGATGCAGCACTCCATCACTCTCCTTATTGGTCAACTAGCCCTTACACAGCCTGGAGGTGTGTTGGGTCATTGTCCCATTGAAAAACAAATGATAGTCCCAATAATAAAGCAAACCAGATGGGATGGCATATCAATGCAGAATTCTGTGGTAGCCATGCTGGTTAAGTGTGCCTTGAATTTGAAATAAATCACTGACAGTGTCACCAGCAAACCACACATGTGGAGATCATCCGTTCACCTACTCTGCATCTAACAAAGACACAGCAGTTGGAACCAAGCATCTCACATTTGAACTCATCAAACCAAAGGACAGATTTCCACCAGTCTAATGTCCATTGTGCGTGTTTCTTGGCCCAAGCATGTCTCTTCTTCTTATTAGTGTCCTTAGTAATGGTTTCTTTGCAGCAATTTGACCATGAATCCGTGATTCACGCAGTCTCCTCTGAACAGTTGATGTTGAGATGTGTCTGTTACTTGACCACTGTGAAGCATTTATTTGGACTGCAATTTCTGAGGCTGATTGGTTGGAATTGAGAGGCAATTAACAGGTCTGAAGGCTAGTCAGGTTCTGTGTATTCAAATTATTTATTTTAAACTTATATAATTCCATAGTTCATTTTTGTCAGGGATCATGTATACGGAACAAAAATATAAACGGAACATGCAAAGTGTCTCCAAGATGATATGCCACACCTGTCAGGTGGATGGATTAAGAAGCTGATTAAACACTTTGATCATTACACAGGTGCACCTTGTGCTGGAGACAATAAAATGCCACTCTAAAATGTGCAGTTTTGTCACACAACTCAATGCCACAGATGTCTCAAGTTTTGAAGGAGTGTGCATTTGGTATGCTGACGGAAGGAATGTCCACCAGAGATGTTGCCAGATAATTTTATGTTAATTTCTCTACCATAAGCCGCCTGCAATGTCGTTTTAGAGAATTTGGCAGTACATCCAACCGGCCTCAAAACCACAGACCACATTTAACCACGTCAGCCCAGGACCTCCACATCCAGCTTCTTCACCTGTGGGTTTGCACAACCAAAGAATTTCTGCACAAACTGTCAGAAACCGTCTCAAGGAAGATCGTCTGCGTGCTCGTTGTCCTTACCAGGGTCTTGGCCTGACTTCCATGTGTTATTTTATAGTTTTGATGTTTTCATTATTATTCTACAATGTAGAAAATAGTAAAAATAATGAAAAAACCTGGTAGGTGTGTCCAAACTTTGGACTGGTACTGTACGTCGAGTTAAACAAAATAATACAATTAATAAAAGCATGACATTTTTCAAATGTGAAAAAGGTGGTCAAGATGTGTTGGTATCTGTACTGATGGCTCAAAAACCATGACAGGGAGACATAGTGGAGTTGTAACGAACGTGCAAGAAGTTGCTCCTCACGCCACTTGAGTACATTGCAGCATCCACTGAGAGGCTCTTGCTGCCAAAGAATGCCTGACAGCTTGAAATACGTTTTGGACACAACAGTGGAAATGGTTAACTTTGTTAAAACAAGGCCCCTGAACTCCCGTGTATTTTCTGCATGATGACGAGTTTCACACATGATTGGCCTATCTGGGTGATGATTTTTCTCACCTGAATGATCAGAATCTAGGATTATAGGGACTCTCTGCAACTATATTCAATGTGCGGGACAAAATTGAGGCTATGATTAAGAAGTTGGAGCACTTTTCTGTCTGCATTAACAAGGACAACAAACAACACACAGGTATTTCTATCATTGTATGATTTTTTGTGTGCAAATTAACTCAAGCTTACGGACAATGTCAAATGTGATATAGCGAAGCACCTGAGTCAGCTGGGTGCACAATTACACAGGTATTTCCCAAAACGGATGACAAACAACTGGATTCGTTATCCCTTTCATGCCCTGCGTAATTCATGTCCACTTACCGATATCTGAACATGAGAGCATTATCGAAATTGCAACAAGCGGTTCTGTGAAAATGTAATTTAATCAGCAGCCACTGCCAGATTTCTGGATTGGGCTGCGCTCAGAGTTTCTTGCCTTGGCAAATCGCGCTGTTAAGATGCTGATGCCCTTTGCAACCACGTACCTATGTGAGAGTGGATTCTCGGCCCTGACTAGCATGAAAATTGAGTACAGGCATAGACTGTGTGGAAAATTATTTAAGACTGAGACGCTCTCAAAAAACAACATTTGAGAGTGCGCTGACCCTGGTGCTAGAGGGGGTACGCAGCTGGAGGTTGAATGTTTGAAGGGGTACGGAACTATAAAAAGTTTGAGAACCACTGCTCTATAATAAGCCACCTCCAATGTCATTTTAGAGAATTTCGTAATACATCCAACTGGCCTCACAACCGCAGACTGCTGGTTTCAACATTGTGAACAGAGTGCCCCCATGGTGGCGGAGGGGTTATGGTATGGGCAGACATAAGCTATAGGCATTGAACACATTTGCGTTTTATCGATGGCATTTTGAATGCACAGAAATAACCTGACAAGATCCGGAGACCCATTTTGAGTGTAACGGATGTGAAATGGCTAGCTTAGTTAGCGGTGTTCGCGCTAAATAGCGTTTCAATCGGTGACGTCACTTGCTCTGAGACCTTGAAGTAGTAATTCCCCTTGCTCTGCAAGGGTCACGGCTTTTGTGGAGCGATGGGTAACGATGCTTCGAGGGTGACTGTTGATGTGTGCAGAGGATCCCTGGTTTGCGCCCGGGTATGGGCGAGGGGACGGTCTAAAGTTATACTGTTACATGAGGGCCATTTTTAAAAAGGTATCTGTGATCAACATATGCATATCTGTATTCCCAGTCATGTGATAGATTAGGGCCTCATTCTTTAAATTGACTGATTTCCTCATATGAACTGTAACTCAGTAAAATCTTTGAAATTGTTGCATGTTGCGTTTGTATTTGTGATATGTTACGTTTGGTATGGTTACTTTAAGACAGATGCTTACTTGTAGGGTGGTTGATTGAGCCTATAACGCACACTTATAGCAACCAATGGTTTTCGAGTTCGAATCTCATCATGGACAACTTTAGCATTTTAGTAAATTTTCATCTACTTACTACTTTTTAGCTACTTTGCAACTACTTAGCTAACATGCTAACCCTTCCCCAAATCCTTTTAGCTAATCCTTCCCCTAATCTTAACTCTTTTAGCTAACTCTGCCCTTAATCCTTTAACCTAACTCCTAAACTTAACCCCTAGCCTAGCAAACATTAGCCAGCTAGCTAACGTTAGCCACCTAACTAGAATTTGTAACATATCATACGTTTTGCAAATTCGTAACATAATGTATGTCTTGCAAATTCGTAGCATATAATAGGAATTATAATTTGTTACGTATCATCCACAAATGAATACATACCATACAAAATGTCTCACATACAGATACAGTTGAAGTCGGAAGTTTACATACACTTATGTTGGTCATTAAAACTCGCTTTTCAACAACTCCACAAATTTCTTGTTAACAAACTATAGTTTTGGCAAGTCGGTTAGGACATCTACTTTGTGCATGACACAAGTAATTCTTCCAACAATTTTTTACAGACAGATTATTTCACTTATAATTCACTGTATCACAATTCCAGTGGGTCAGAAGTTTACATACACCAAGTTGACTGTACCTTTAAACAGCTTGGAAAATTCCAGAAAATGGTGTCATGGCTTTAGAAGCATCTGATAGGCTAATTCACATCATTTGAGTCAATTGGAGGTGTACCTGTGGATGTATTTCAAGGCTTACCTTCAAACACAGTGCCTCTTTGCTTGACATCATGGGAAAATCAAAATAAATCAGCCGCCAAGACCTCAGAAAAACAATTGTAGACCTCCACAAGTCTGGTTCATCCTTGGGAGCAATTTCCAAATGCCTGAAGGTACCACGTTCATCTGTACAAACAATAGTGCACAAGAATAAACGCCATGGGACCACACAGCCGTCATACCGCTCAGGAAGGAGACGCGTTCTGTCTCCTAGAGATGAATGTACTTTGGTGCGAAAAGTGCAAATCAATCCCAGAACAACAGCAAAGGACCTTGTGAAGATGCTGGAGGAAACAGGTACAAAATAGTCTATATCCACAGTAAAACGAGTCCCATATCGACAGAACCTGAAAGGCTGCTCAGCAAGGAAGAAACCACTGCTCCAAAACCGTCATAAAAAAAGCAAGACTACAGTTTGCAACTGTACATGGGGACAAATATCGTTATTTTTGGAGAAATGTCCTCTGGTCTGATGAAACAAAAATTGAACTGTTTGGCCATAATGACCATTTTTATGTTGCAAGACAAAGAACACCATCCCAACTGTGAAGCACGGGGGTGGCAGCATCATGTTGTCGGGGTGCTTTGCTGCAGGAGGGACTGGTGCACTTCACAAAATAGATGGCATCACGAGGAAGGAAAATTATGTGGAAATATTGAAGCAATATCCCAAGACATCAGTCAGGAAGTTAAAGTGTGGTCGCAAATGGGTCTTCCATATGGACAATGACCCCAAGCATACTTCCAAAGTTGTGGCAAAATGGCATAAGGACAACAAAGTCAAAGTATTGGAGTAGCCATCACAAAGCCCTGACCTCAATCCTATAGAAAATTTGTAGGTAGAAATGAAAAAGCATGTGCGAGCAAGGAGGCCTACAAACCAAACTCAGTTTCACCAGCTCTGTCAGGAGGAATGGGCCCAAATTCACCCAACTTATTGTGAGAATCTTGTGGAAGGCTACCTGAAATGTTTGTTAAGTTAAACAATTAAAGGCAATGCTGCCAAATACTAATTAAGTGTATGTAAACTTCTGACCCACTGGGAATGTGATGAAAGAAATAAAACTGAAATAAATCATTCTCTCTACTATTATTCTGACATTTCACATTATTACAATAAAGTGGTGACCTAACTGATCTAAGACAGTGAATATTTAACTAGGATTAAATGTCAGGAATTGTGAAAAACTGACCTTAAATGTATTTGGCTAAGGTGTTTTTTAAACTTCCGACTTCAATTATATCTTGTTTGATCTGTGAAGATGGTCAATCAGTCGAGCAGTGTAAGAATGAAAGGAAATGCACAAGGAGACGATCACCTTTCTATAGAAAGAGGGAACTATTATGGATGCTCATAGGAACCTTGCTGCCTGCCTCTTAACCAAACCAAAAGCCAATAGCCCTCGCTAACCATGAAACATCTGGTCATGTTGGGGCCAGGAAGAAAGTGTAAGACCTGGACACGCACTGAGGAAGGCACAAGCTGAAATATATCCATGCAGTGTATTAAGACATTTTGTTACTATGAATTTAAGAAAATAAACAAAACTGCAAATCATATCAAGTGAGTGCTGGTCCTTTCCTTCATGCTCGGGTCTATTTTTCTCTTCTTCCTGTCTGACTGACTTGCCCAAAGTAAACTGCCTGTTACTCAGGCCCAGAAGCCAGGATATGCATATACTTGGTACCATTGGATAGAAAACACTTTGAAGTTTGCAGAAATTTTAAAATAATGTATGAGATAATGTATGAGACTATCACACAATAGATATGGTAGGACAAAACCCAAAGAAATACAAACCGGACATTATTTTTTTTGAGAGCCCATGCTCTTACAATGGAAAGTATAGGCATGTCCAAATCCAGCTCCCAGATTGCAATTCCTATGGCTTCCACTATATGTCAACAGTCCTTGTTCAAGGTTTTAGGCTTGTTTCATCCAAAATGAGGAAGAATTATGGGTTTTAGTACTGGGACTCAGACTTGGAAATCAGTCTGTGCGCGCACAACAAAGAGGACACTCACCTGCTAATATCATTTTCCTATTGAACATACTTCTTTCCGTATGAAATATAATAGTTTAATTACATTTTAGGGTACCTGAGGATTACATAGAAATGTATTTTGACTTGTTTTAACAAAGTTTAGCGGTAGCTTTTTGGATTCCTTTCTCTGCATGTTGAACGAGTGGATTACTCAAATCGATGGCGTCAATTAAACAGACTTTTTTGGATATGAGGAAGGATTTTATCTAACAAAACGATACTACATGTTGTAGCTGGGACCCTTTCGATTGCAAATCAGAGGAAGATTTTCAAAAAGTAAGTGAATATTTAATCGCTATTTGTGAGTTTATGCAGCCTGTGCCGGTGAAACAATATGTTGATGTGCGGCGCCTTCCTCAAATAATCGCATGGCATGCTTTCGCTGTAAAGCCTATTGTAAATTGGACAGTGCACATTGATTAACAAGAATTTAAGCTTTTAACCGATATAGGACACTTCTATGAACCTAAATGTTTAATATCCATAATTTTATGATTATTTATTTGAATTACGCGCCCTTTAATGTCACCAGAAGTTGACGACAGGTGTCCCGCCTAGCTTAATTTATATCTAAACAAGTTAAACCATTTGATAAGTCGATTGAGTCGATTGATGCACCAGTTACATAACAAAAAAATCCCCATCAAAAATCGGTCAGTTTAAGTAAGCTAGAGATGTCTGTTTTTTTTTTTTGCATAGGATGTATATCACGAACACGATAATGTTCTGTTTGCTCTACAACCCCCACAAGTGTCACGGGCCTCGTCTGAAGGTAACCGGTACCTGTTACAAAAAATAAATGATGTTTTTTGCCTACTTAAATATGTGTTAAAATATACATTTCCTGAGTTTTTTTTAATGTAGCCTAGGATTTAGGACAAACATGTCAAAACCTTGTTTTCTATTAGTTATTTTGACTGTCCTTCTTGCCATTTAGGAATATGTTATTCAATGTGTTTCTATGGACTTTAGTAGTTCAGGGCAAAATATATTTGATCAAAAACAAATTTGTATATATTTCTTTTGATACCTAAAGGGGTACTACAACTCCAAACGTGGGTTATGTGGATTCTAGCATAGCTGTGATGTGGTCAAAGTTACAAAAAACGGGTACTAAAGAGACACAGGGTTGCAAAAAACGTTCAATTAATTCCCTGGTTTTCCAGAAATCCTGATCGGAGAATTCCAGATTTCCCTTCTGATTCTGGGAATCCTCCAACCGGGATTTAAGGAAAACCCTGGACAAAACATTATGAACACCTGCTCTTTCCATGACATAGACTGACCAGGTGAATCCAGGTGAAATCTATGATCCCACTTGTTAAATCAACTTAAATCCACTTCAATCAGTGTAGATGAAGGTGAGGAGACAGGTGAGGAAGGTGAGGTTATAGAAGGATTTTTAAACCTTGAGACAATTAAGTACAACTCAACATTAGGAAGGTGTTCTTAAATGTTTTTTACACCCAGTGAAGATTTGTATTGAACCTACTGGTTATTAACCAGCATTTCACCAGGTCTTGGAAGGACTGCTTCTCCCTCCTCCCTCTCAAGCTGTAGTGTTTGAGGACATCATTGGTAGCAATTTTGAGCTCAGGTGCATCCTGTTTCCATTGATCATCCTTGAGATGTTTCTACAACTTGATTGTTGTAAATTCAATTGATTGGACATGAATTGGAAAGAAACACACCTGTCTATATAAGGTCCCACAGTTGACAATGCATGTATTCATTATATGTATTAATTCTATGGAGTCTCACTGGGGTATAATAACATTTGTACAAACATTTGTAATTAAATTCTTAAATGTTTACATTAGTAGAGGAGCAGTATACCCCGACGCAAACATTCGGCCATAACTCATCACTGATAGTCAAATTATTTTCAAAGGAATACAGGATTTTGTAGATATAGGAGGTTTTGCCTGTGATGGATTGTGCTGTAGCAAGAAGTGTCTCTTGTTTCGTTCAGCTGTGCTCTAAACCTCCCCTTGGAAGTGAATGAGGAAATTACGTGTCTAATTTCAAGATAAATAAAAAAAGAAATGTATCTTGGCACATTGAATTCACTGCAGGAGTCTTGAAAGGATTTCAGTGTAGTTGTGTTCTGATGAAACAGGTCTGAAAAGGTCCTGATTCCTAGAGTATGCCAAAGAATAAAGCAGGTATTACTCAGGGCTTTTGGCAAGTCTCGATTGCATACCATAGGCGAGTGAGAGCATATCTGGGAAGAAATGCCAAGGTATTTATTACAGTCCTTCCATGCTAGTAGGGTGCTGTAAATCACAAAGGTTTTGGGTATGTTGCCCACTTCAAAAAAGTTATTAATGAATATAATTGAGCTTAGGGGCAATTAACAACAGAATTGGGCCTCTATCTAAATCCATATTGAGTCTTGTCTGTTTGTGATCCATGTTAGCATGTTGTGGATTTGGACAGACCAGTAGTACAATTGAAGGCAGGGAAGGGCAAGACCACCCGTAGATTCAGGTTTCAATAGAGTGGAGAACTTGATCGTAGGTTTTTTATTGCCCATATACATTTGGTGATGCTTTGGTTGGTTGTTTAGAAGAAAATAACTGGGAGATTGCATGGGAGCATCTGGAATAAATAGTTCAATTTGGGAGGATGTTCATACAGAACATTGATTCTTCTGACTAAGCTAATTGGGAGAGACATCCAGGTTCAGACATCTTTCTTGATTCGATCAAGGAGTGGGAGAGATTTTTCCTTGAAAAGGACCATTCAGATCTGGTGTTACAAAGATCCCAAGGTATTGAAACCCCTGTGTCTTCCATTGGAACGGGCCTTCATAGAGCTGGTGAGTGTAAGATTGAGAGGGCTCACAATGGATTTGTTCAAATGTATCTTATATCCTGGAAACATGCCGTACTAAGCAAATGTGTCTAAAATGGGAGGAATTTCTCAGGGTTGGATATGTAGAGCAAGACATCATCTGTGTAAATGGAAATCCTGTGGTGAAGGTCGCCTGCAGAAACACCCATAATACTTGGATTGTTCCTTATCAACTCTGCCAAAGACTCCGCCCTCAACTAGTAGAGCGGGGGGGGGGGCATCCCTTTGTCTTGCTCATATCAACTCTGGGGGGGGGGGAGCGAGCATCCTTGTCTTACTCCTTATCAACTCTGCCAAAGACTCCGCCCTCAACTAGTAGAGCGGGGGGGGGAAGCGAGCATCCTTGTCTTGCTCCTTATCAACTCTGCCAAAGACTCCGCCCTCAACAAGTAGAGGGGGGGGAGCGAGCATCCTTGTCTTGCTCCTTATCAACTCTGCCAAAGACTCCGCCCTCAACAAGTGGAGCAGGGGGGGGGGGGGGGGAACGTGAGCATCCTTGTCTTGTGCCACGTCCCAAAGGGAATCTGTCAGAATTCAGACTGTTAGTAGTCACCATGGAATTTGGATGAGAATATAGGGACTTCATCCATTTAATAAAGTTCATGGGCCCATATTGACTGAGGGCCCATATTGACTGAGACTGAGAACGGAAAGCACCTCTCCATCCTGTTGAACGCCTTCTCGACATCCAGTGAAGCCAGCAGGACAGGGGTCTTTTGTGTGTTTACTTGATCTATAATATAAAAAAGTTGGCAAATGTTATCAGAAGAGTACCTATCTCTAATACATCCGGTTTTGTCCACTTTTATTATTTTGGGAAGAAGAGTGTTTCATCTTTTGGCGAGTGAATCGGTAATTATTTTATAGTTGAAATACAACAAGCTTCAGGAGGAGTTGCAGGATAGAGGGTCCTTTTTTGTTGAGAAATACTGTAATGCGGGCTGTGTACATAGTCTGGGAGAGCTCAGGTTTTGCAAAAATAGGGCTAAATTGGGGCCAAAAGCTTTGTAGAACTCTCTAGGAAATCCTTTTGGCCAGCGGCATGGAGATAATTGCCTCTAGGTCCTCAGGAGTGAAGGGGGAGTTGAGATCTTCTTGTTCAGTCTCTGATAATTTTGGTAGCAAGATTCCCTCTAGTAAGGAATGGAGTTCTGCATCTGTATGTTTTTTCTCATTAAGTATATCATTTGGAGTAAAAATCATGAAATGTTAAATTTATCTTATTTGGTTCATATGTGACCTCGTCATGTGCTGTTCGGATGGCCATGATTGTACGCTATTGCTCTTTTTTAAATTGGTATACAAGCAATCTGCTAGGCCTATTGTTATACTTTAGGTATTTCTGTTTAGTAAAGATAACATTTTTTTATCTCCCGAGTATAGTCCAGGTTTAGTTTGGCTTTGGCTGCTTTAAGTTGACTCCAGGAGGCGCTGTCTGGGGATTGTTTATGTACTTTTTCGCAGCATACCAGCTCCCTCTCAAGATCTAACCTGTGTGCTTCCATTGCTTTTTTCTTAGATAAAGCATATGCAATTAGATGACCTCTTAGTGTGGCTTTGGCAGAGTCTCACATTGTGGCCGGAGAAACAGGAGAGTCTTTGTTGTCTTGTATGTAAGTCTCTTGCCTCAGTTTGTATGATGGCAAATTGCATATTCTCCAGAATGTTATGAAGAGTGATCAGATGAATTGCAATTAATTGCAAAGTCCTTCTTTGCCATGCAAATGAACTGAATCCCCCAAAAACTTTCCACTGCATTTCAGCCCTGTCACAAAAGGACCAGCTGACATCATGTCAGTGATTCTCTCGTTAACACAGGTGTGAGTGTTGATGAGGACAAGGCTGGAAATCCCTCTGTCATGCTGATTGAGTTCGAATAACAGACTGGAAGCTTCAAAAGGAGGGTGGTGCTTGGAATCATTGTTCTTCCTCTGTCAAACATGGTTACCTGCAAGGAAACATGTGCTGTCATCATTACTTTGCACAAAAAGGGCTTCACAGGCAAGGATATTGCTGCCAGTAAGATTGCACCTAAATCAACCATTTATCGGATCATCAAGAACTTCAAGGAGAGCGGTTCAATTGTTGTGAAGAAGGCTTCAGGACGCCCAAGAAAGTCCAGCAAGCGCCAGGACCGTCTCCTAAAGTTGATTCAGCTGCGGGATCGGGGCACCACCAGTACAGAGCTTGCTCAGGAATGGCAGCAGGCAGGTGTGAGTGCATCTGCATGCACAGTGAGGCGAAGACTTTTGGAGGATGGCCTGGTGTCAAGAAGGGCAGCAAAGAAGCCACTTCTCTCCAGGAAAAACATCAGGGACAGAGTGATATTCTGCAAAATGTACAGGGATTGGACTGCTGAGGACTGGGTTAAAATTATTTTCTCTGATGAATCCCCTTTCTGATTGTTTGAGGCATCTGGAAAAAAGCTTGTCCGGAGAAGACAAGGTGAGCGCTACCATCAGTCCTGTGTCATGCCAACAGTAAAGCATCCTGAGACCATTCATGTAGAGGGTTGCTTCTCAGCCAAGGGAGTGAGCTCACTCACAATTTTGCCTTAGAACACAGCCATGAATAAAGAAAAAAAAATATTGACTCTTTGCATCCACTTCATGTAATTGTCAATAAAAGTCTTTGACACTTGTGAAATGCTTGTAATTATAATTCAGTATTCCATAGTAACATCTGACAAAAATATCTAAAGACACTGAAGCAGCAAACTTTGTGGAAATTAATATTTGTGTCATTCTCAAAACTTTTGGCCACTACTGTAGTGACCAATGTATTGAATGCTTCATTGACGCGAGCCTACCAGACGAGCTAAATGCCTTTTTATGCTCGCTTCGAGGCAAGCAACACTGAAGCACGCATGAGAGCACCAGCTGTTCCAGACGACTGTGTGATCACGCTTTCCGTAGCCGATGTGAGCAAGACCTTAACTCTGACTGGCAAGTGTCTTCACTGAAGTTTTCAACCTCTCCCTGACGTTGTCTGTAATACCTACATGTTTCAAACAAACCACCATAGTCCCTGTTTACAAGAAAGCAAAAGTAACCTGCCTAAATGATTACCGACCCATAGCACTCACGTCTGAAGCCATTAAATGCTTTGAAAGGCTGGTCATGGCTCACATCAACACCATCATGCCGGAAACCCTACACCCACCCCAAATCGGATACTGCCCCAACAGATCCACAGATGCATTGTGACTACTATAATTTCCCATTTTATCCAGTTTAATTGCAGTCATTCTGTTTTGGATTTCTGTTATTCAGCATATTGTGTCGCTGAGTTGTCATAGTGCTGCTGCAAATGTACATTGTCCCAGGGGTGTTGGAAATCACAATGTAAGTAACCTAATTTATGTTCCTCTAACTCACCTGAATGTCTCTGTCAATTCAACAGTTACTGTCAGCAGTAATCATGTGCCTGCCTATGAACATGAGTTATACTGTGAGCAATGAGTTGGTTTGCTCTAGTAGGAAGCACACTGTGTGAATTTCACCCTGCACTATCAGCTCAAACATAAATATCACTGCCATGTCTACCTCTGATAAGCCTCCCAGTGAAAAAAAAAACTAAACTCAGCAGAAAAAGAAACGTCCCTTTTAAAGGACCCTGTATTTAAAATATTATTCGTAAAAATCCAAATAACTTCACAGATCTTCATTGTAAAGAGTTTAAACACTGTTTCCCATGCTTGTTCAATGAACCATAAACAATTAATGAGCATGCACCTGTGGAACAGTCGTTAAGACACTAACAGCTTACAGACAGTAGGCAATTAAGGTCACAGTTATGAAAACCTAGGACACTAAAGAGGCCTTTCTACTGACTCTGAAAAACACCAAAGAAAGATGCCCAAGGTCCCTGCTCATCTGTGTGAACGTGCCTTAGGCATGCTGCAAGGAGGCATGAGGACTGCAGATGTGGCCAAGGCAATAAATTGTAATGTCTGTACTGTGAGACGCCTAAGACAGCGCTACAGGGAGACAGGAAGGACAGCTGGTCGTCCTCGCAGTGGCAGACCACATGTAACAACACCTGCACATGATCGGAACATTCGAACATCACACCAGCGGGACAGGTACAGGATGGCAACAACAACAACTGCCCGTGTTACACCAGGAACGCAGAATCCTTCCATCAGTGCTCAGACTGGCCGCAATAGGCTGAGAGAGGCTTGTAGGCCTGTTGTAAGGCAAGTCCTCACCAGACATCACCGCCAACAACGTTGCCTATGGGCACAAACCCACCGTCGCTGGACCAGACAGGACTGGCAAAAAGTGCTCTTTACTGACGAGACACGATTTGTCTCACCAGGGGTGATGGTCAGATTCGCATTTATTGTCGAAGGAATGAGCGTTACACCGAGGCCTGTGCTCTGGACCTGGATCGATTATAAAAAATGGCGCCAGAGGAGATGGTCGCCGTTTTACGGTCTCCAAACCAACTGTGCAATTATTATTATTTTTTGATATTTGTAAATTATTTTGTACACAGTGTTTCTGCAATCATATCTTACGGCAGAAAAGAGCTTCTGGATATCAGGACAGCGATCACTCACCTCGGATTAGATGACTATTTTTTCAACAACAACAACAACAGGAATCACACGATATTCTCTAAACACCCCGCAGGGCAGACATTCCAATTATTCGCATAAGGAAGCGACACAGAGGAAGTAGAGCCGGATGCCTCGTCCGGATCCGCAGAAGGCGAGTAGGAAAGCTGCCGTTACCGTCAATATACGCGCCAACGTACAATCATTGGACAATGAACTAGATGAGGTCGATCACGAATATCCTGCCAACGGGACATCAAACTGTAATATCCTATGTTTCACGGAATCGTGGCTGAATGACGACATGGATATTCAGCTAGCGGGATACACGCTGCACCGGCAAGATAGAACAGCACACTCCGGTAAGACGAGGGGGGGCAGTCTGTGAATATTTGTAAACAACAGCTGGTGCACAAAATCTAAGGAAGTCTCTAGATTTTGCTCGCCTGAAGTAGAGTATATTGTGATAAATTGCAGGCCACACTACTTGCCTAGAGAGTTCTCAGCTATACTTTTGTGGCTGTTTACTTACCACCACAATCAGATGTGGGCACTAAGACTGCACTCAGTCAGCTGAATAAGGAAATAATCAAACATGAAACCACTCACCCAGAGGTGGCGCTCCTAGTGGCCGGAGACTTTAATGCAGGGAAGCTTAAATCAGTTCTACCAAATCTATCAACATGTTAAATCTGCAACCAGAGGGAAAAAAATCTAGATCACCTGTACTCCACACACAGAGACGCATACAAAGCTCTCCCTCGCCCTCCATTTGGTAAATCCGACCACAACTCTATCCTCCTGATTCCTGCTTACAAGCAAAAATGAAAGCAGGAAGCACCAGTGTCTATTAAAAAAATGGTCAGATGAAACAGATGCTAAACTACCGGACTGTTTTGCTATCACAGACTGGAACATGTTCTGGGATTCTTCTGATGACATTGAGGAATACACCACATCAGTCACTGGCTTTATCAATAAGTGCATTGAGGACGTCGTCCCCACAGTGACTGTACGTACCTACCCCAACCAGAAGCCATGGATAACAGGCAACATTCGTACTGAGCTAAAGGGTAGAGGTGCCGCTTTCAAGGTGCGGGACTCTAAACCGCAAGCTTACAAGAAACCCACTATGCCCTGCAATTAACCATCAAACAGGCAAAGCGTCAATACAGGGCTAAGATTGAATCATACTACACCGGCTCCGACGCTCGTCGGATGTGGCAGAGCTTGCAAACTATTATAGACTACAAGTCCCTGTGCCCAAGAACACAAAGGCAACCTGATATATTTTACATCATTTCCCATCAATTCCCATTATTAAAGTGGCTGGAGTTGAGTCAGTGTGTTGGCAGCAGCCACTCAATGCTAGTGGTGGCTGTTTAACAGTCTGATGGCCTTGAGATAGAAGCTGTTTTTCAGTCTCCGGTCCCAGCTTTGATGCACCTGTACTGACCTCGCCTTCTGGATGATAACGGGGTGAACAGGCAGTGGCTCGGGTGGTTGTTGTCCTTGATGATCTTTATGGCCTTCCTGTAACATCGGGTGGTGTAGGTGTCCTGGAGGGCAGGTAGTTTGCCCCCGGTGATGCGTTGTGCAGACCTCACTACCCTCTGGAGAGCCTTACGGTTGTGGGCGGAGCAGTTGCCGTACCAGGCGGTGATAAGGATGCTCTCGATTGTGCATCTGTAGAAGTTTGTGAGTGCTTTTGGTGACAAGCCGAATTTCTTCAGCCTCCTGAGGTTGAAGAGGCGCTGCTGCGCATTCTTCACGATGCTGTCTGTGTGGGTGGACCAATTCAGTTTGTCTGTGATGTGTATGCCGAGGAACTTAAAACTTACTACCCTCTCCACTACTGTTCCATCGATGTGGATAGGGGGGTGTTCCCTCTGCTGTTTCCTGAAGTCCACAATCATCTCCTTAGTTTTGTTGACGTTGAGTGTGAGGTTATTTTCCTGACACCACATTCCGAGGGCCCTCACCTCCTCCCTGTAGGCCGTCTCGTCGTGGGGCCCCAGTGTTGAGGATCAGCGGGGTGGAGATGTTGTTGCCTACACTCACCACCTGGGGTCGGCCCGTCAGGAAGTCCAGTACCCAGTTGCACAGGGCGGGGTTGAGACCCAGGGTCTCGAGCTTGATGACGAGCTTGGAGGGTACTATGGTATTAAATGCCAAGCTGTAGTCGATGAACAGCATTCTCACATAGGTATTCCTCTTGTCCAGATGGGTTAGGGCAGTGTGTAGTGTGGTTGAGATTGCATCGTCTGTGGACCTATTTGGGCGGTAAGCAAATTGGAGTGGGTCTAGGGTGTCAGGTAGGGTGGAGGTGATATGGTCCTTGACTAGTCTCTCAGACTGGGATAGGGATTGATTGAATATGTCCGTAAACACACCAGCCAGCTGGTTTGCGCATGCTCTGAGGGCGCGGCTGGGGATGCCGTCTGGGCCTGCAGCCTTGCGAGGGTTAACACGTTTAAATGTTTTACTCACCTCGGCTGCAGTGAAGGAGAGTCTGCATGTTTTCGTTGCAGGCCATGTCAGTGGCACTGTATTGTCCTCAAAGCAGGCAAAAAAGTTATTTAGTCTGCCTGGGAACAAAACATCCTGGTCCGTGACGGGGCTGGTTTTCTTTTTGTAATCCGTGATTGACTGTAGACCCTGCCACATACCTCTTGTGTCTGAGCTGTTGAATTGAGATTCTACTTTGTCTCTATACTGACGCTTAGCTTGTTTGATTGCCTTGCGGAGGGAATAGCTGCACTGTTTGTATTCGGTCATGTTTCCGGTCACCTTGCCCCGATTAAAAGCAGTGGTTTGCGCTTTCAGTTTCATGCGAATGCTGCCATCAATCCACGGTTTCTGGCTTGGGAATGTTTTAATCGTTGCTATGGGAACGACATCTTCAACGCACGTGCTAATGAACTCGCACACCGAATCAGCGTATTCGTCAAATGTTTTTGTCTGACGCAATACGAAACATATCCCAGTCCACGTGATGGAAGCAGTCTTGGAGTGTGGAATCAGATTGGTCGGCCCAGCGTTGGACAGACCTCAGCGTGGGAGCTTCTTGTTTTAGTTTCTGTCTGTAGGCAGGGATCAACAAAATGGAGTCGTGGTCAGCTTTTCCGAAAGAAGGGCGGGGCAGGGCCTTATATGCGTCACGGAAGTTAGAATAGCAATGATCCAAGGTTTTGCCAGCCCTGGTTGCCCAATCGATATGCTGATACAATGTAGGGAGTCTTGTTTTCAGATTATCCTTGTTAAAATCCCCAGCTACAATGAATGCAGCCTCAGGACGTATGGATTCCAGTTTGCAAAGAGTCAAATAAAGTTAGTTCAGAGACATCGATGTGTCTGCTTGGGGGGGAATATATACGGCTGTGATTATAATCAAAGAGAATTCCCTTGGTAGATAATGTGGTCGACATTTGATTGTGAGAAATTCTAAATCAGGTGAACAGAAGGATTTGAGTTCCTGTATGTTTTTGTGATCACACCACGTCTCGTTAGCCAGAAGGCATACGCCCCCGCCCCTCTTCTTACCAGAAAGATGTTTGTTTCTGTCGGCGCGATGCGTGGAGAAACCAGTTGGCTGCACCGACTCCGATAGCGTCTCTCCAGTGAGCCATGTTTCAGTGAAGCAAAGAACGTTACAGTCTCTGATGTCCCTCTGGAATGCTACCCTTGCTCGGATTTCATCAACCTTGTTGTCAAGAGACTGGACATTGGCGAGAAGTATACTAGGGAGTGGTGCACGATGTGCCCGTCTCCTGAGTCTGACCAGAAGACCGCCTAGTTTCCCTCTTTTACGAAGTCATTTTTGTGGGTCGCCGGCTGGGATCCATTCCGTTGTCCTGGGTGAAAGGCAGAACACAGGATCCGCTTCGCGAAAGTCATATTCTTGGTCGTACTGATGGTGAGTTGACGCTGCTCTTATATTCAGTAGTTCTTCTCGACTGTATGTAATGAAACCTAAGATGACCTGGGGTACTAATGTAAGAAATAACACGTAAAAAAACAAAAAACGGCATAGTTTCCTAGGTACGCGAAGCGAGGCGGCCATCTCTGTCGGCGCCGACGAAGCAACAGTCTGTGAGTTCATCAAGATCAGAGCTGCTGTCCTCAAATACCTCCCACATAGTACAGTCAAAACACCCCTGGAGACCAAATACCTCCCACATAGTACAGTCAAAACACCCCTGGAAACCAAATACCTCCCACATAGTACAGTCAAAACACCCCTGGAGACCAAATACCTCCCACATAGTACAGTCAAATCACCCCTGGGGACAAGTGATACTGTTGTCATTCCAGATCTGGCCAGTTTTAACTGTGGGTTTCTCCCTCTCCAGGAGCCGACAGTAGGTTGGCCTGAGGTAGTTTTAACTGTAGATTTCTCCCTCTCCAGGAGCCAACAGTAGGTTGGCCTGAGGTAGTTTTAACTGTGGGTTTCTCCCTCTCCAGGAGCCGACAGTAGGTTGGCCTGAGGTAGACCACATCGTGGTCTGATGTCTCCAGGGGAGGTCTGGTGGTGGCAGAGAAAGCCTTTGGTATTGTCCCATAGCACAAATCAAGAGTCTTATTTATCCCGGTGTGACATTTCACATGCTGATGGTATGTGCGCAAGACTTTGTGCAAGGTACAGTTGTTAAAATCCCCTAAAATAAATTTGGGTGCGTCGGGGGAAATGGATTCCAGTTTCTGTGACAGATTATAAATCATCTCTGATGCCTTTACGTGTATTATATTAGCTTTAGGTAGAATCTACACATCTGTAACAAACAATTGGGGGAACTCACGGGGCAGATAGCAAGGCTCGCAGTGACACAGAAAGCAGTTCAATGTCGGGGGTACAGAGTCTCTCCCTTACCAGGATCCATTTACACCACTGGTCCCTGACAAGCAGGCAGACAACCCCGCCGTGAAGTTTCCCTGTGACTGTCAGATCACGGTCCGCTCTGACCAGAGTGAAGCCAGCCGGCTCCACTTCTCTGTCCTGGACTCTGCCATCCAGCCAAGTCTCAGTAAATGCCAGCAAACAGGCCTCCTGATATTTGTGTTGGAAGCGCAGATAAGCAGCTTTCCCCCTCAGTGACTGGGCATTAATCAGCAAGGTGGTGGGTAAGGGAAGTTTGTTCTTAAAAAATTAAGTCTTTGTCTGATTCCCCCGCGTTTTCCACGTTTGCATTTGGGTTTGTAATCCACTCGTAGATAATCAGGTATTAGATGGGCCATTGGGATATCCATCGCATTTGTGTTTGAGTTGCATTGTAGTAAGAACTCCCTGCTCTATTGGATTCCGCTGCCAGCAGCGTTTCCATAACTTAGTCCATTCGTAGCGGGTATGTACACCATCAACAAGATCAGTCCAACACCCCACCACCTTAAATCCATGGTTGGCAAATTGTTTGTAAGCTAAGTGTACAAATAAAAAACAGAAAATAACGCCACACCAAATGTCACACACACTGCAGGTCGCAAGAGAGCCGCGCCCCCACACCTCTCTCTACCTCACACACACACTCTATTATCATCAGGAGCAGGTGTACCGCCCAAACAGGTCCACAGATGATGCAATCTCTATTGCACTCCACACTGCCCTTTCCCACCTGGACAAAAGGAACACCTATGTGAGAATGCTATTCATTGACTACAGTTCAGCGTTCAACACCATATAGTACCCTCAAAGCTCATCACTAAGCTAAGGAACCTGGGACTAAACACCTCCCTCTGCAACTGGATCCTGGACTTCCTGACGGGTCACCCCCAGGTGGTGAGGGTAGGTAGCAACACATCTGCCACACTGATTCTCAACACTGGAACTCCCCAGGGGTGCGTGCTCAGTCCCCTCCTGTACTCCCTATTCACCCACAACTGCATGGCCAGGCACGAGTCCAACACCATCATTAAGTTTGCAGATGACACAGTGTCAACACAACAGTGCCTGAACACCGACAACGTCGAGACAGCCTATAGGGAGGAGGTCAGAGACCTCCTCCCTATAGGTGAGATAACATCTCACAGCAAGAACTGGCGTATCTGGTGCAGTCCATGAGGAGGAGATACACTGCAGTACTTAATGCAGCTGGTGGCCACACCAGATACTGACTGTTACTTTTGATTTTGACCCTCTCTTTGTTCAGGGAAACATTATTCCATTTCTGTTAGTCACAAGGTAAGCTGAGATGTCTTGAGTGAATAAGTAGTGAACCCCTTTTGTTATGGCAAGCCTAAATAAGTTCAGGAGTAAACATTTTCTAAACAAGTCACATAATAAGTTGCATGGTCTCAATCTGCGTGCAGAATAGTGTTTAATGATGATTTTTGAATGGCTACCTCATCTCTGTACCACACACAATACAATTATCTGTAAGGACCCTCAGTCTAGAAGTGAATTTCAAACACAGATTCAACCAGAAAGACCAGGGATGTTTTCCAGTGCCTCACAAAGAAGGGCAGCTATTTATAGATGGGGAAAAAAAATCTGACAATGAAAAGCGCTTTGAACATGGTGAAGTAATTAATTACACTTTGGGCGGTGTATCAATACATCCAGTCACTACAAAGATACAGGCGTCCTTCCTAACTCAGTTGACGGAGAAGAAGGAAACTGCTCACGGATTTCACCATGAAGCCAATGGTGACTTTAAAGCAATTAAAGAGTTTAATGGCTGTGATGGGAGAAAACTGATTGTTTTAACAACATTTTAGTTACTCTACAATACTAACCTAATTGACAGAGTAAAAAGAAGGAAGCCTGTACCGAATAAAAATATTCAAAACATGCATCCTGTTTGCAATAAGGCACTAAAGTAATGCTGCAAAAAATGTTGCAAAGAAATTCACTTTTTGTCCTGAATACAACATTTTATGTTTGCGGCAAATCCAATACAACATATTAC